>NW_026947486.1:88244122-88844122 GCF_034190915.1 Cavia porcellus | reverse complement strand
TTCTAATGTGGATATTTACATTAATATTTAAAATATAAAACTACTTAATCTATATAATGTAATGCAGTTTTCTAGAGTTATTATCTTTAGTGGTTGTGAATTATTTTCAAAATATGAAAAACTATAGTTAAAAATAAATTCAGTTTCCATAGATATTAATAGGGTGTTATTTACATAACATCCAACCAAGAACAATCAAGTTAATGACATACATTCATACTTATTCAAAAATTAGGTTTATATACAGTCACTAATATCCTGGAGAAAATTTTGCTACATTAATTAATGCTAAGAAAAACAATTCTGAAACACAAATATGACAAATTGGTGATGTTGATGTTGCTAGTCCTAGTAATGAAGTAAAAAGTAGCAAGAGCAGTAATCTATATTCATTAAATTCTTACTAAAATATAAATTAATATTGCAAAGATTATTTTATATGATCCTCAAAATAAATTGGAAAATTCATTAATACCCACTGAACATTACAGATGTGATAAATGAAATTTACAATGATTAATTGACTTATCCAATAATTATTAGATATGTACCATATTTATTTAAAATCATTCCTTTCCATACATATTGGAATATTATTAATGATATACTACAGTAGCATGTATTATTTATACATACTTTCACATACATATTTTCTTATTTTTCTCTCATTGCTGAAATAAAATTAGCTGACAACCAAAGTTAAAGCAAAAAAAAATATGTAATATTACAGTTTTTAGAGTTTTCAGTCAACAATCATTTGGCTCCAATGCATGGTCGCATGGTAGAAAGACAACTGTTCATGGTGGCAGAAGACAGTGAAAGCAACATGAGAGAGAAGAAAACCTCTTTCCCTCCCTTACATTGTATGCAGGCTACCTTCCCACAGAGTGTGTATTACTCACATCCTTAATCCCAGAATTAGACCAGGAATCGATCATAAACTCTTGAAGGCCACACCATTACTGCATGAGGCTTTGATGAGACATCCAGACACAAGTCATAACATATATACTCATATGTCCATAGTTAAAAAGCTAGACAATCATCTCTGTTTAGTAGGGAATGTCTGTAACTTCATCTTTCTAAAAAATTTCCTTCGTTTTAAATATTTACGCATTAAACATATATTAGATTTATATTCGGAAATGAGAGCTTAAAATTAATTATTGTGAAACTGCTGTATAAAAATATAATTATCAAGGGGCTAATTTGTACTTTAGGTCCAATAGTAATTTATAAAATTATGGAATATAATAAATTAGGCATTAACTATAAACAAATTTCCAATTTAATGAGGTTGAAGCAGCTTAATAAACATTAATATACATCTATTTTGTAACCACATAATGTAACTTAAAAATAGAAGCATTTAACTAAAATAACAAATACTATATTTAAAATTTTACTAAGTACGTTGGCTTTAAAATAGATTCACATAATCCAGGAATTTTCACACACACTATATTTGTATAATGACATTGTAACTTATGTGAGTTCATCTCAGGCAAAATCAGGCTTGAAAATTTAATTTATAATCACTAAGTAAATGAAAATATTGGATTGAACAATGGTGTAAGGATTGATAGATACTTATGTTTCCATAATTACAATCTATGATTATGAACAAACACAGAAAATAAAGAGGATTTCCAGAGTTAAAGATTGCAAAGTTTTGGAAACATATGTATTAGATTTTCATTTTTTAAAATGGGACAATGTTTATTTTTGACAGAATTTTCATATGGAGTTGATCCAGAGGACTTACCACATCTTTGTTATTTGAAGTAAGTAGTATTTTCTGTTGTGTTATTACACAGTGTTATGACTATATATTACTATGATATACCATATATTTTATTAATGTATTCATTTATTTATTTATTGTTATCTTTTTGAGACAAGTTCTCGCTATGCCATTCAGGCTGGTCTTGGGCTCACTTTCTAGCCCAGGCTGGTCTCGAACTCACAAGGATCCTGCTGTCTTCAGCCTCCCGAGTGCTGGGATTATAGAGTACACCACCATGTCTGACCCTAAAAATTGTAGCTATGCCATATATTTTTAAAAAGGGGCTGGAAGCATTTTTAAGAATTTTACTAAAAGAAATGACAACTACTTATAGAAAATTATATTTTTATCTTGACTCAAATATTGCATAATGTAGACTTCTAGTGAAACACTATCTAGTACCCCTAAAACATATATATTTGTGTCTCTATTTAAATATAAACTTAAATTATAACAAATGTCAAATAGTAAAAATGAGGGTGTGTGGGAAGGATCAAATGTATGCTCTGACTTTTACATTTATGAGTTTGTATGGAGATCTTACAAAAATCATTAAAAAGAGTGAACAGACCTACATGCCAAATCCCAGACCCATTTTTGAGTTGTTCAGTACATATTCCAGACAGAGAATCAATGTTACAAATAGCTACAACTGCCAGGAGGCTTGAGAATAACTTGAAAACATGACCTTTCAAATTTTAGATATGGTTTACATCACAGCAGAGTGGGAAAAATAAACACATTTAGGGAGCACACCACTGTAGCTTATGTTAGTACTAGTTGCTTGGGTTTCTAAGGTGTTGCTTTCAATCCTTTGAAAACAGAAGTTAAGCATTCTATAGGTGAGCAAATCTTTGCTCTCATTTTGAACATCAATTTGTTTGAAATGTATTCCTTCTGATTAACCTTCAGCGACTTTTAAATAAAGGTTTTAATGTGAAATAATTGTAGATTCACCTGCAATGATATGAAAAAACACAGACAACCCATCTACCTATTAGTCACTTTTTCCCAATGGTAACATTGTAAAAAACTGAGGTAAAATATCACAGTCACGATATTCACATTGAAATGCCAAAGTTTCGGAGTAATCCTATTATTATAAGGATGCTTTGAATTGTTTTATATAGCTACACCAATTTTCTTCTGCTCCCGCCCTATACCTAACCCCCAAAATACTCTATTTTGCATTTCTATAATTCTATAACATTTAATTACTTCAAAAGTATGATCTCTGTTGGTAATCACTTTCCTTTCAGTAATTTTATGTGATTCATTTGTATTTGTATAATTTTGACTAAATTATTATTAATTTAATATAATTTCTTCTTCTTTTTTTCTCCTTTTCTTTCTTTTTTTTTTTTTTTTTTCTTTTTTTGAGGGTTGGATGTACCAGGGATCAAACTCATGACCTCCTGCTTGTCAGCTAGGTAGTTGTGGTACTAAGTTAAACTCCCCACCAAATTTTCCTTTTCCTCAAGTAACCAGATGATTGATAATTTATTTCTAGTTTAAATAGAATTATAAAACATTTAAAACAATAACTGAGCTATTATTCTTTGAATATTACATTCAGGGTACTCTTTTACGCTTTAGGGAATGTGGGGAACAAGATAGATAAATTATCAGTACCATGGAACATATATTCTAATAGAGAAAATCACGTAATTATCAAAATAAAAAAAAAACATCCATATTTTTACATATTTCTGTTATATACAAATATTCAAGGGAAAATCAGCTAGATTGTACACTTTTTAAAGGTAGAAATCTTATTATATTCACCTTCTAATCCTTATTACTTCCTATAATCCTTAGCTTGCAGTGATTGATTATTTATTCAACTACTGTTTATGAAGCCTGTATTGTATTTACAGACTTGGTTCTAAGGACAAAAACAGAATAGTAATTAGCTACAACTTTTTTGCTCACTTAGAACTTATGGAAATTTTAAGGACAGCTGGCACAAAATGGGCTTTGAATAACCTTCCACTTGTATAAACTTTTACTTTAGTTGACTCATTCAGATACGTGCTGTCATGATTCTCAGAGAATGAGAACAAATGAACAAAAAAAATTCAGTATTATGGTACAAATATTAGGGTTAATATTCAATGAATAATCTTTCCATAATTACAAATGATATTTTAATTTTTCTACCAGTTAACAGTATTTTTGATACCATTTAACGAACAAGCATACCTTTGCACCTATTTTCCAATATTTATTCTGAGTACCCTGTGAGATCACATGTAAGTGTTGGAAAACAGAGTGACATTATTGATAAAAGTAACACACTCATTTGTAGGACCAAAGAATATAGTCATTGGACTGTGGTTCATCATTTTCTGCAAGCTAACATTTTTCTGATGTTGATTCTTTTTTGTGTGTTACAATATTTCCTTAATTTACTTGCGGGCAATATTGCTCAGTACTGGCTGTGCAAAAAGCATTTTATTAAAACATCTGATTGAAGACAGACAATAGAAATTTGTTACTCAATATCAACACACATGGACAGACATCCTTGAGTGGTTTGGGTCTTCTTTTTCCTTACTGATGAAGGAAGACTGCTTTCATCTAAAACAATTTCACCTGAAGAGTGATGTGCAAAGTAATTTTGCAACCAAACCTAAATGTGTGCTTTTATCTGCAACCTTTCTTTATATCACTCATTCTCTTTTTTTGTGTCGGTACTAGTTGTTTGAAGAAAGCATTTGTTGAAGATACTTATCTCTTATTAGCTTTTTTTTTTTTTTTCTTTTCAGTGGAGAAAGAGTTGAAGATCAAATAAAATCTCAGAGGAAGTCTTTCTTTTCTTTTGAATGTAAGGTGCTTCAAGGCAGAAACCAAACCCATCTGATGACATTTCTAACTTTGAATTTCTGGGGGCTTATTTTATACAGATGTAAATTTAACATTAACTGGCCTTTAAAGAAAGAATGTATGAAAGCAAGGCAAAACTAAACCAATGCTGACTATGATAAATCCTTGTGGAAGTGTTTGATATTAATAGCATGCTTTTTACACAATGTTGCCACTCTACTGTGAGTAGTACTCTTTCTCGTGCACTCTTTCTCTCGTGCGTGACTACCACGGAAACACTATATCTCAGATTTCTGTTTCCATTGCCTCTTAATGGACTCCTCCCTCCTCACTCTATCTTCATTTTAGTCCATCCTGTATATTTTTCCTGGAATAATTTTCCTATCCCACCACTTCTGCCACACTCAAACTATGTTTGTAAAATACCAGAACCATAGAAAACAAAACTGTTACCTTGGCTACTCAAATCTGGGTTGGAGTACTTGGACATATACTTTCAAACTGCTGAATTATTTTCATATATTGGCCAGATCTGGGCATTTTGAGATTGTAGATCAAAATCCAACATCTTTAAGTTGACAGCAAATCCAATGTAATCTGAACTTGACCTTAAAAATATGTTTTTTATAAGCACTAAGCTTCATTAAATTTAATGATTTCCTACTGCTTGCCTGAATCAAGTGAGATTTTAATACACATATAAGTTTCACATAGGGAGAATATAAAATGCAAAACTATCAGTTTTCAAACTACCTAACTTCAAAAGGTAGTTTTTTCCCTCTCATTTCTTTGAGTGCTAGAAGGCCTTTGGCCATTTTTTTGTATGTAAAATAAAAGAATAGAAACAATGCAATCAATGTTATTGCTGCAAATAAATGCTTCATTATTGGGCTATTTAAGACAGAGTATCTGTGAAATTTGCATTCACTGTGAGGTTTGATTGTTTATTCAAAACACTTACAGGAAAATGAGGCTTATTATGAAAGCCTCATTCAATTAAACACAAACATAGGTAAGCCATTTCAATGCCTGAGTAGTCTAAAGAAAGACTCAAGGTGTTGAGTGGAACAAATTATTCAAAATGACTTAGAGAAAACAAGTTTTCTTACTTCTTAAAATCTGTGCTGAGTAATCAGCTTTCAGAATAGGAAAGAATGATGATTTCACAGGAATTTGTTGTTTACCAGAACAATGATATTTACGGTCTTCCAACTTCCAACTCTTTACAAACAACCAAATTACAAATGGTTTATATTTTCAAAAAAATGTCTAGTTAAATATTTATGACTTACAGTTTATTGTGGTCTATGATAACATTGAAGATAGCTTCATATCAGATAATTGAGATAAGCAACTATAATTTTTTGCCTTCTTTTTATTTTGGCTTCTTAGTACTGTAGATTATAGTCAGGATGCATACATGCTAGGAAAATGCTTTACTAGTTACACAGAATTCTATAATTGACAGTTATTCAGACAACAAAATATGGACATCTGATCTTCAACTGAAAATAGATACTGCATTAATGATTTGTCACTGTGTAAAATTTGTCACACTGTACTGTCTAAAACAATGAATATTTACCCATACATAGTTTATGGGTTAAGTCTTAGGAATGAGTTTAGCTGAAAAACTTTGGCCCAAGATCCTCAGGAGGCTGTAACCATTCTGGTTTCCCTGACACTGTGGAAGATCTCTTAATGGGGGATTTTCAGTTTTCAGTTAACTGAAACAGTCAAGCACAGGGCTGCACCCAGGAAAGCATCACAAGTTTAAAGAGAGCAGACTTGGCCAGAGAGTACAAAATACAGTTATAATAGTTATAATATGAAGAGTTATGGGAATCTAATTACAGCATGGTGACTACAGCTTATAATAAGATATTCTGAAGTCTTACTAACAGAATCTTTAACGTTCTACCTTTAAAGTTCTAACCAAACACATATTCTCTCTCTCTCTCTCTCTCTCTCTCTCTCTCTCTCTCTCTCTCTCTCTGTGTGTGTGTGTGTGTGTGTGTGTGTCTCTCTCTGTCTCTGTGTGTGTGTGTATGTGTGTGTGTTTGTGTGTGTGTCTGTCTCTGTATATTGTTTTCTCTCTCACCTACACACATGCACTGACAGGTATCAAATAGTAACTATGAAAAATAAGGTTATGCTAATTCATTAATCTTATTGTGATAATCATTTCACATGGTGAATATATGTCAAAATATCATGATCTACACATTAAATATATAGAAATTCGGTCATGTAAACCCCAATAAGCAATACAGGAAGTAAGTATAATTTTCAAAGTTTTATGCTAAGAACAACAAGTTAGATAAAAAAAATCAAGTCATAATTTTTCTTTTGAGACAGTGTCGCTAGCTATGTCATTCAGGCTGGCTTTGAAATTGTTTATGTAGCCTAGATTGGCCTCAATATCACAGCAAGTAAGCCTCACGAATGCTGAGATTATAGACGTGTGCCATCACGGCCATAACTGGTGGGTTATAATATTTAAGAAAATAATCCACTAAAAGTTGTAAAGAAGCAAAGAAAATTAATACATTCAATGTCACCATAAATATAAGCTTTATCTATAAGGAAAACAAAATCTCTACATTTCCTAAATTGCAATTGTTCAACATATTGATTGTAACATCCTTTAAAACGAATCTCTGTATCAGGTTCATGAATTACTACTATGGTTTGAATATGCACTTTGCATATCAGTATTTTGAAGTGCAACCTAATGTGAGATATATGGATCATAAATTTGTCACTTTCCTGAATGCATTAATGTTATTATGGCATGAGTGGGTTCATTTTCACAGTAGTGAGTTCTTTGTAAGAAACTTCTCTGTTTTAGACTTCCACCATTCAGAACCATGAACTAATAAACTTCTTTTCATTACAAATTGCTCAGTCTTGGGTATTCTGTCATAGCCACATGAAACCTAATAAAACAATTGTAACATGAATTCCTGAGTTAAAGCACTTGTCCATTTCGCTATTTTTTTTAAAAGAAAACATGTTTTCAGAGTTATAAATTGCCTTCAATGAAAAGCTCTCAGAATTATCAGCAGGACATGTGACACACAATATACTATATTACTTTCAATGGCAATATGATACAAAACACTACTACACTAAAGGAAAGATTTACTTTAAAATGTTGCTTAAAGTATTAACATTATAAATGTTATAACTTGTGTCTAGATGTCCTCTCCACATCCTCTTGTGTTCATATATAATACTTTTCTGAGTTGGCTTAATCTAGGTTGTGTGATACTGGGATTAGGGGTGCACTACTTTGGGTGTGAGTGGCACCAATCAGTAAATTTGTAGCGTGGATGGACTATAAGGAAACAGAAAGAAGGCCGGATTGCTGCTATTTCTGTGGCTACTGTTTGTTTTTGCTTCCTGTCTGCCTTTTTGGTCAGAGTTCAGAAAACCAGACTCCTGATAGAAATATTGCTGAGAAAGAATAGGTTCAGGATGTTTCTGCTGGGAAGAAGGATATATTGAATATAATATTTCATAGTTGTTTCTACTCTCATAATTGTCTAAATAATAAGTAAACACGACTTTATAAGGCACAAATTATGCATTATTTGGTTTTTGGATGAATATGTATAAAGAAAGATGCAAATATTTTTGTCCATTAGTCATGGCTATGTGAAGAAGAACAATTACATCACCACATCTAAAATAGAAATCTTTCAGAGGTTACCAGAGATAGTATCATTCACTTGCATCAGAAATTTACTCAGTGATAAACACTCAGCTTAATACTTTTTCCCAGTTCAGAATACAGGCAAAGATAATATACTGTATACAAAATACCATCAAACCAGAGAGATGCACATATTTTCAGGCTGCAAAACCTAATTAAAATACATGAATTACTTTCTTCCTGCTGAGTGGGTTGCATATTGCAAGAAAAGGAATATAGATTTCCTCTTGGCTTTTGAACCAGGGAAACAATACCACTCAAAACATCACATTTTCAAGTCATTTTGTCTTTGGATCTGACAAAAACTACCTAACTTTTCTGTATGTTATCAAATATTTTGGCTTGGAATAAAATGACAGCTAAATTATGTCATATTGTTTCTGTGGATGATTGTATCTTTCCTAAAACCAAGATCTATCATAGTATTATAGATGATAAATGAATGAAATAATCTTTATGACACATAAACCTTAGACACATTATGTTTATGTTTCTAAAGCTCAGTAGGTTCACAATATTACTTAATTAAAAATATTTTACTTTCTGATGCATAGATTCAAGGAAAGAGGGAATTATAGCAAGCAAATTCAATTCCTTCTTTAAAATGCACCATACATAGAAGATAAAATGAAAACTTTAAAAAATCAATCTTTAATCGATAAGGTTGAGTGTTTGAAGTTTTTGTACCTGTTTTTATTTTTTCATGTTTGGTAATTTTTTATTAAAATGTAGTAATTGCTCATTTTGTTTGAATATCTAAATACATGCATACAGTATGCACTGATCAAATTCAGTTTTACTTTATCAAGGCACATGGTCCTAAATTAATCACTATTTCACCTAAAAAAGTCAAAATTTCTTTTACATTTTGACATACGGTATTTGTCTTTTGATGTCAGGTAATTGCACTTAACATAGCATCTGACATTTTTGTGTTTTTCATTGTGGCTGAAAAATATTTCATTAAGTCTTCCTATCTGTCTGTCTATCTATCTATCTATCTATCTATCTATCTATCTATCTATCTATCCATCTATCTCTCTGACTGTATGTCTATCTGTCTTCTATCTATGTCTATCTATCTATCTATCTATCTATCTATCTATCTATCTATCTAGTATTCACCTATCTTCAATATTTCATTTATTGTTTCATGTATAGATGGGCAGATAAGCTGATTTCATGCCTTAGCTGTTGAAATTAGTGATAAAATTAGCAAACAATAGACATCTCATATATGTCAAAATGCCAATGGTCAACAAATTCTTGGAAAACTACCATCAATGTTTAAATTAGTTTAAAGACATTTGTCTTCTCAAATACTTATTATTTCTTTATGACAAATATTTCCAAAATTTTATTCTTTAGGGTTTTGAAGTGCACAGTACTGAATAGTATATCCTTTATTTTCAATTTTCAAATTATTTTTTCTTTGAAATTTCCAGAGGCCTAATATTAAAATCCATAATAGACCATACCAATAAGTAGTGATATGTATTCTTAATTGCATTATTATTCCTGTGAATGTGTGACGACACTAACACAGCCACACAGGTGAATTCTTAAAGTGAAGTTTTTCAAGCCAAAAATGATAAAATTCTTTGAAACTAACTTACATATTCTACAAAAATTGTCTTCAAATTTGATGGAGAAATAACCTATTTCAAATGAATATCACAGCAATTTCTTGAGGGTATCCTAGAAACAGAAAATGATTTCCACAATGCAAATAGGTCAAAGAGCATGTATATACCTGGCAGAATGCACAGCTAAGCAAAAGGAAAATCAATAATGAAATCTGTAACAAAAATTATACAATGACTGGAGCAAGTTAATACTTTTAGTACTAGCTCTCAATATGAACTGTGTCAATTCTCCAATCATAAGATGTTGATTGAAGAATTTATCAAAAAACAAAACCCAATAATATGCAGTATAAAATAAACACATTCAATTAAAAAAGAAAATTACCTATGAAAAAGCAAAAGATGGAAAACTATACTTTATGTAACAGGAACCAAGATAAAAGAATGTCCTGATCATTCAAAAGAATATCCTAATTTCAGACCAAGTGGACTTTAATTAAAATCTGATCAGAAGACATAAATGAGGTCACCAAATATTGATAGAGGAAACATTAATCAAGAAGAAATACCAATTAATAACCTATGTGCACCAAACAAGGGTATTCCCAATGCCATATACAAAAAAATAATGTACATGAAAAATTATATGAAAACTAATACAATTGTAGTGGGGGACCTCAATACACCATTATAACAAATAGATCAACTAGATAAAAATTAACAAGGAAATATCACAGTTGAATCAAAACTTTGAAACAATAGATTTATTAGTATCTACAGTTTCTCTCTAAAAGTAAAATGCACGTTATTCTCAGCAGTATGTGGAACTTTCTCCAAAATAGAACATATATTTGCTCATTAAACATGCTTAAGAAAATTCCAAAGAATGGAAACTGTTCAATGAATATTATCAGTTCATACTCAATGAGTCTAGAAATCTACTGTAAAAGAAACTACAGATGGCGATTTAGTTCAGCAGCATAATCCCCTGCCTGGCAAGCATGAGGTCAGGAGTTCGATCCCTGGCCCAAAGCAAAACAGAAACACAGAAAATTGCAAACACATGGAAATTAAATACTATCAAATTACCAGTTGGTTGCAGATGAATGTTCACATGCGAAAAGGAGAGTGAGCTCAAATAAATTACTTTACATTGCAGTTAGAAAAAACAAAAATAATTCAAATCCCAAGCTAGTACAAGGAAGAAAATTATAAAGATCAATGTAGAAATTAGTTAAATTGAAACTAAAAAAGCTACACAAGGAATCAATGAATCTTAGCTTTGGTTAGAACAATAAAATAGGCAAGTTTTTAGCTAATAGTACTAACATAAGAAAAGACCCAAATCTATCCAATTACATAAATTCCTACATACCATAGGAAATATCAAAGCTCTACAAAGAAGGTATAAAAATATTGAATAATCCAATATAAGTCAATGAAACTGAAGAACAAATGAAATAAAAAAGCACTATGAAAAGTCCAGATCTTGATACATTCAGTACCAAATTCTACCAGGAATTTTAGAGGTCTAATATCAATATACAGATATATATATATATATATATATATATATATATATATATATCCATGCTTATAACAGCACAATTCATAAAAGCTAAGTCTTTGAAGAAAGCTGAATGTTTACCAAGGGATGAATGGATTAAAAAAATGTGATATTTTTGCACAATGAAGTATGATTTTTCCAAAAGAAGGATAAACAGGACATTTGTAGCAAAGTTGATGCACCATTAGAACATAAAATTATTTGAAAGTAAATTAGATTCACAATTTAAATATCATATGACTTCTCTTACATGAGAAACTCAATATAAAAATAAAATGTAAAACAAATCATAGAAAGTAGGAAATAGAAAGATATTACTTTAGAATATAGGAAGGATACTGAGAGAAAAAGATCAGTGAAGAAATGAGATTAAAAAATAAAAATGTGGGGGAAAATTTCAAGTTCTGTGTACATATGCCAAGTCTCTACAATGAATATGATTATCTGTATTACAAACATGTATTCAAATTACACACACACACACACACACACACACACACACATATATATATATATATATATATATATATATATATATATATATGGTGGTACTCAAGAGATAAATGGATAGGAAAACAAAGTGGGTGTTAAAGAAATAATAGAGAAGTGGCATGTACATATACTAACTTCCCATGTTTGTATACTATGAAAGTATCAGAAAAATATATTATAAAATATATAAATATTTATATTAAAACACAAGTTTATATTTTGTTTACGACCTAACATTGTATGTGGACAGAAAATAGCTCTATGATTTCTTGCTTTCCATCTTGCAATATAAAGAGGAAATACAATCACCCAGAAATCTTCTTCCAGAAAACTATAAATAAAACAGAATAAGAAGCCCCTCATAATGGGAAATAATTGTTAATTTGTGGAGGTGTCTTTTCAAGCTAAGAATTTTCTGGTAGTGTTTAATGAATTGTGTGTATTCTCCAGGATGTTATTTAGAAAAGGAAAACAATAATAGAAAACAACCAGTGAGCTGCATGAATTGGGTGGTTGAAATACCTATAGTAATTTCAATAGCAACTTTTCCTTCATTTTATTTGTTTGGGAATCATTAGCAGATGGAAATGTTTTCACTCTCAGGAAATATTAGAAAATCCATATCCATTAATCTTGTTAATAACATCTGTTAAAGTGATTAGAAAGAATATGCATCTGTATTAAATGTGTTTCTAAATAAGTCAGTTTTCACCTCTACTATGAAAGATTTTGTTTTGAAAGCTTGACAAGTGTACTTTCAGGAGTGGATTTTAAACACATTTGCAAGGCTGTATTTGGACAGCTGTTACCCTTTTGCTAGAATATAATTTACTTACACTATGTAACATTTGAGATGAGGTTTTCTTGTTATTTGTGGAAATATACTGTATTTACCTTGAAACCAAATTGACAAAATAATTACAGATATCATTTTTAGAATAGTTACTTTTAAATATCTTTGTGTTTAGGTTAAGTAACTCTATCAGTGAAATTTAACTTTTGCATGTATATTGAAATGCATTAAGTATATATAATAATGATCCTCTATGGAGTAAATTATGTCTCCTGAAAATGTGTATGTTGAAGTCTTCATGCCCAGGTTGTTTGTACTTAGACAGATGGCTTTCAGGAAATAATTATGGTACAATACCCTTAAGTATGATGATATTAGTTTCTTTGTAGAAAAAGAAAGTGAAAAAAAAAAAAAAAGAAAACAAGACACAGTCCACCATGAGACACCACCCGAGAAGCTTACCATTTAGAAGTCTAAATATATTATCTTTACTAGAAACCAAATTGACTTGACTTTCACTGTTAGATTTCTCAGTCTCCAGACTTGTTCCTAATAACTATTCATTATTGAAGCTAACCAATCCGTTGAATATCAGTGCAGGATCACAAGCATATTATTTAAATGTAATAAAATGAATATATGTTAGTTGATATTTATTGTAATGATACAAGAGATTGTTGAATAAATGCATAAGCTGGAGAAAGAAGGGATAAAATAAATCTCTACTGAAGAAAAGTTCAAAATCATTTGTTGAGTATCTGAAGTGAAGTGGGGCACAACAACTCACTTGTAAATGTGAATTGCTCTAGTGACTTGTTTCAAAAGCACTTGACAAATGAGAAGAGTCCAGTGAATGGGAGAAGGGGAGACAGAAGGTAGGAGAAGGGAAAGTAAAAATAGGTAAGACATGTTATGTACATGTGCTAATTCACTGTAATAGATATAATCACTATGTATTGCAAACATACTAATAAAAAGAAAAACTACCTGAATTATTTGTTAAAATATTTTTTAAGAAATACAATATAGAAAATAGAACTTTATTGTAAAACAGAAAAAAAAATCCAGACCCTGGAAAACACCTGAAGAATTTTAAATAAGTCATATAGTTTAAGTATAACGAATTAGTATGTACTCACTAATGATGACAAATACATTCCTCCAGTATGCCATGTTAATATAGGGTAAACTGGGTGTGGAAGATTCTTTAGCATCTTTGTGATGACTCTGTTAATTTAAGATTGTTGTAAAACTTAAACATTATTGAAAGCGTAATGAAGTCTTTGTGGAGAATAGTTCATGAAGGGAAAAGAATCAGGATGACTTCGTGATCAAAAAGAGGATGCTCATGATCCTCCTTCGTATTTACCTTGTTCACTTTTCTCACCTATTTTATCCCACTTTCGGGTATGGAGTACATTCAAAACAAAAGTCTGTGGAATGACTTAGAATATGTATGTACATACATAAATAAATACTAAATCTCCAAAATATTCTGAAATATTTATTGTTACTTAGAGTATTTATATTGAATGGAAATATCATTTATTATGGAATTAATATAAACCGCAATGATGAAGTGAATTTGTTAAATTGACAATATCAATCAAATCCTTTACTTACATATATACATACATTTGAATTTATCTTCTTATAAAATTAAAGCATTCTTAAATAACCCTTGATGTATCTGAAAAATAATCTTTGAATTGATTCTCTATGAATTCTTGAACATTTTAGACAACAAATGTAATATGGAACAATTGAAACAATGATGAAAAAAGTAATCTAAATATGGCTTTCAATAGAACTATATTTATTTACTTAGGTTTTCCCAGTAAGTATTATTTATTTCTAGAAATACCTTTAACTTTTCTGGGCTAAGGGCACTACTTTATTAATTTTCGTGATCAAAAGGTAATTTTAATAGAGTATATATAATGGCAAAATTTTAATATCTTTGATGACAAAAACTGTTTATTTCCCCATTTCTACAGACATAATTAATACCAAAATTTGTACATATGAGGGATTAGTAAATATTTGTTAGTTATGTATCCTCTATAGCCAGAATTAAATTGATTATACTAATTTATCAAGGTTGAGTTTAAACTGAACGCTATATCGTACAAATAAAAATATCTAGGTCTTATTTTTAGGTCTATGTATTCCAGGCTGGAATGTAGCCCAGGCTGGCCTCAAAGTCACAACAATCTTTCTGCCTTAGCTTCCCAACTACATCACCATGCCAGCGTTAATTTGCTTTTAAATTACTGTGTTTGGAATCAGCTTTTAAAGAAGAATTTATTCTTTGCTGAGATAATATTTGAATGTTCATTTAGTTTTAAAAGCTTGCATTTTCTCTGACTTATACGTTAGTTGCACTAAAAGGAGTATGATTTCTTTATGAACAACTAAGACACAGATTCTTAAACATAGGAGCTTCTTCACAACATGCCAAAGTTTCATCTGATAAAACTTCATATCATTATGCACAAGTTTAAAATGTTATACTGTTAAGATAAAAATATTCATTTTAGTACAATTCATGAAAAATTTGTTCAATAGTGTGTCTGTTGTGTAATTCAGTCCGTTTAATAAAATTAATCTTCCTTCATAAATCAGTTAACATTGCATTTACTCTGTAAACATCTATCTTCTATTTTTTATTAGAATGCATACATGTTACTTTATGAATCAGAAATGCAATTGCTTGAAATAGAAATAAAGAGTTGGAGAATTAAGTTACATTTATTTCTGCTCACATCAAATACTGTAAAATTTTATTTGCACATATTGTGTATTATAAACATACTTTGGTTTTATATGTGTATTTTGGTAGGCTTCAAGTTCTTTGCACATGGTGATATTATATATCTACTATGCTATTTGCTAGCACTGAATATATTTTTAATTAAAATATGAATGGATTTTAACTTCCTTATAAATGTACTTATCAAGTAATTTCATTTTTCATATATTTATTATCATTTTGTATACATAAAGACATAAATTTGTATTTTCTCATAACCTACTAGTATAAAAGACACATATTACATCTTCATAATTATCATTGCATTAGTTGCCTATTTCACCAACGCTATTAGTTAGTTTAGTACTCAAATTCAATGTACTGTAGTGAACTTAGTACTGGATTACTATAGTCAATTTATTTATGCAGAATTCATTTTTATGAAATTACTTGGATGGAGTTTTCAAAAAGCAAAATGAGTAAAGTGATTTTGTTAATATAAAAGTCATAAAATGTGGATAAATCATAGGGAACATCTGTACTAGACTTTTGAAAATCCACAGAAGCAGAGGAAGGTCAGAGCAGAGATTCATCCTGAAAAACAGTATCTGAAATAGACAAAGATTGAAATTTGTACTTTTATTGTCTGATGTAGCTTCCCAAAATATACAGCAACACAGGACATCATCCAGTAACTCTGCCAGTCGGAAGTAGAACAGAATACATTTGAGGACTTGGGGAGAAGACAAAGTTTAAATTAGAAAATCAAGAGACAAGAAGAGTGAAATGGAAATCTGACTGTAAATTACACACATCCACTAAAGTAGACGCAAGCAGAGGAGAAACTTTGGTAACATACTAAAAATATGGTCCGCCCCCAAACAAACAGATAAACACAGGAGATACTTGTTCCTGTTAAAAATCAACATTATCAAATAAACAAAATGATGGAAAGAATATAGAGAAAAAGAAACTTGTGTACACTGATGGTGGGGAAAGTAGAGAACATTAACAACGATATTATTGTCTAAAACTCCAATCTAAGTTTTGATAAAATTTTGGATAAGTGCATCGTATATATTTCTAAGGTAAAATACAGTAAAACATGCTAAAAAATAAAGCAAATGAAAGTTGTAAGAACAGAAGGCAAAGCCAGGTGTGGTGTTTCATGCTTGTAATCCCAGCACTCAGGAGGCTGAGGCAGGAGGATCATTGCGAGTTCGAGACCAGTCAAGGCTACAAAGAGAGCTCAAGTCCAGTCTGAACAATGTAGTGAGATCCTGTCTCAAAAAGACAAATAAATAAATAAATAAATAAATAAATAAATAAATAAGAACAGAAGGCAGCTGCTACCGATTTTGCATGGACATAGATGGGTGATAGAGTTCAAGCAAGATCTGCTAGCAAGAATAGCAATCAAATTCTCAGAACTGCAAAACAGACCTCGGCTTTATTACAATTTATTATTGAAAGCATTCAGTTTCTAAAACGTTGACTGACTTTCAAAGACCTGGAGAAGTCGAGTTTGGTGGTGTATAAATCTGGAATTCCTGCATTCTGGGAAAAGAGAAGAAGGAGGATGCTAAGTTCAAACCCAACCTGGACAACTTAGTGAGATACTGTCTCAAAATATGAATGAATGAATGATTGAATGAATGAATGAATGAATGAAGATAATGATACATCTCAGCATGAAGCTCTGGAATTCAATCCCCAATAACCACAAAAAAGATGAAAAATACAGGAAAATGGAGTATACCCTTAGGAAAAGTAACCTTATTAGAAAGAAATTAATGCTACATATTTTAGAAAGTAAAATAAATTAAATTTAATGAATTGAAAGTAAATGTCAATAATTAAAAACTATTAAAACTTGAAATTGTAAAGATAGCAAACCTAACTTCACCTCAAAGGTGAGTTGCTAAAATCTAACAATAAGTAGCCTAAAAGTACCTAGGAAGAACACATTACAAAAATCAGAATGCATTGTCATTGGGAAACCACATATCATCACAAACAATGGAGGATCCAACTATAGAAAACATATCCAGTGTTGGAAAAGAAAAGCACTTTAATTCAACAAGTTTAAAAACAAAGAAATAATTATTCAGAAAAGAAAATAAGACATATATATTCAGATAAAGCAAAACAGATTTTTTCTTAAATCACTAGTGCTGTAATAAATCCAAAATGTATTTTTCCATGCTGATTGAAGTAGATAGAAAGTAAAGTTTATATAAATGATGTTATGAACCATTATAAATATTTATATCGATATATTATAAATGCTTTTCCTTTTTTCATTCTGTCAATTAAAAGAAATGACTATTTAGAATAAAAGTATACCTATACTGAAGAAATTATAATACATTTATGAATGTAATACATGAAAGTGACAGTAATATTAAGAATAGAAATATACTTATTTAAGGCTCCCATAATTCTTTTAATATTAAAGGATATAATTTGTATCAATTTACTATAAAGAGCAAAACTAGATATAAATTAATTACAGTCGGAGAAGGACTAGAGTCTCAAAGAATCAGCAGTAAATATAAAGACATCAGAATTATAGTGAGAGGCACCTCTGAAGAAAGACAGACCCAAGATAAAGATACAATGGTCAGGCCTACATACCCTCTTATAGGGATATACAATAACTTCAGATTATTTTTTAATTAATATCACCTGGACCATTAAATCTGGCTATGCATTAGATACCCAGGTGATTGACTGGAGCACCAGGGCCCATCGCTTTCCAAGGGTGTTTCTATTTTGGACATTATAGATAAGCCAATATCATCCTAGTGATATACTCTTGTTATGTGCCTCATTTCCCTATTTCATCAGTGTTATCTAAGTGGCTATACTTATAATCCTGATGTTACTTTGAACCACCGATTATCTACATTTGATTTTGTTGTACAAATCACCCCTGACAAAGGTCAGTGGCAACTCACTTTCAGGATCCCCTTCTATTTCTCAGGAGCTATCTACCGATAATACTTTCTTACTCTTCACATACACTGTTCCTTGGAATTCATTCTTTGATTTTGGGGGGATTAACTTGGCACACACGGTATCTCGGAAGTTGAGAGTTATATTTCTCCTATATCAGAATCAAACAAACAAGTTAAAATCCTTGAGTTACAGTTAAATAATAAAATAAAGTGATACTGCTAGAGAACAAAAGGGACAAATAAGGTGGAGAATTGAAATTAGTTTAATACAAATAAAAGAATAAGAGAATTATAAAAAAGTGAGACCAGTAACTACAAATAGCAGAATTATAGAAATAAACCTTCAAAAAAACCAGATTGTATTAGGCAAGGATATAAATACTGTAAACAATTCCTTATTTTCTGTAAGAGATTCAAATACAAAGATACAAGTATTCTGAAAGTAAATGAGAAAGAATGCTTCATGCCATAATGAACAAGAGAAAATTAAACTGTATTTGCATCAACTGTATTTACATCAAGCAACATATACCTCAAGAAATGGTGAGTTGTTTAATAAACAAACACACTTCATAATGGCTAACAAGCCAATGTCTCAAAGAGGAAAGAAAACTGCAAACAAAATATGAGACTGATAAATTGTTCTGGAAATGACCTATTTCAAAAAAGCAGTAAGAAAAGTGGCAGAAGCTGGGAAAATCAATTCCTTGATAATGTTGAAAAGAAAGTAAAAGCTCAGCTTGCTACAATAGGAATATGTATATTCCTTTTTTCATAATTCTTTTTGAGAAAATCCAAATCTCAATGTTTTTGTGACATTTTAACTTGTTCTATTCTCATTCTTCTTTCAAGCCCCACAATAGTGATAATAAAGAATACCTGCAATCAAAATAGCTGTGAAAACCAGAAGTCTGGTAGCCACTGAACTGGAAAGAACAGTCTTCAATCAGCACAACAATGACCTATCTAAAAGAATCTTCCCTACTTGACTTTGGAAGGACCCTGGAAAAAATCCATTTGCTGTTGTTATTGGATCTGACTTAGATTTCTTTCGTTGTGAAAATCACACTTCCCTGGGCAGTTTATTAAAAAGCAATCAGAAAATAATAGCTTAACATTATAACTGCCTGAATTGATGACGCATAATGTGGTAACAAGAACCTGTGGACATAAGTTAAAAAGGAGAATCTAAAGAATGAATTGTACATCAATGTCTTTGAAAATTCCAACATGATTTTGATTATCTAGAGGCCAAGCTGAATTTGTATGTAGGCTTGTGTAAGTGTCCATAACAGTCCCAAAAAGGCCAAAATTCCTCACTACTGACTAACTGTGAGGACATTTAAGAGATAAAGTAAGGGCTAAAACAAAAATGCGAGCTGCCTAACAAGTGCTGGAAATCTGCCTGAAATGTCACCCAGAACTCTTTGGCAAAGAAAGGAAGATCTATTGGTTCAAGGCATTTAATGAAATCCCTTTCCAATCATCAGCTCATTAATAGACTCATTGATTAGCTTCTCCACACTTGAAGGAATAAAGTCTTCACTGAGTTTCTCAAAAACATCACTGAAAAACCAAGTAACAATAACAGCAAAATAACAAAGAACAACAACCATGAACCTTCGGGCAGCATGGTTGTATTTCTAGAGTTGGTACACTTAATTATTTTAAAAGACTTGATTCTAATCAAAGTTGCAAGATTGCAGAAAAGGGAAACTGTGGCCCATATATGGGGAAAAGTGAAAAATATATTAATACTACAATAAAATATAAAACTAAGTCAAGTATAAATTCTTTAGTTGAAATTCACATTTAATTGAAATGCACAAAATGAAAAGAAAAATTCACTAGTGGAATTTAAGAGTGGTTTTAATTATCAGAAAGGCTACAGAACTTGAAGATAAATTAAATAGCATTATTCAGTCAGAGAAAGAGACTCGAGGAACACAATCAAATAACCATAACTTATGCAGAAGAGAGAAAAGTGGACACAACAAATGTTTTTAGAAATGATAGCCTATACTAACTCAAATATCTATTAGAAATATTAATATACAACCTCAAAATCTCAGCAAACACAAGTGGCACAAAATTAAATATATTCACATCTGAAACTTCTAAAAACAAGCATAGAAATTTGAAGCCATGAAGAAGAAGTGAGTTATAATGTAAAAAGAGCATCAGCTAGACTAGCAGTCAATATGAGTTACAAAATTAGGCTTACAAAGTGGACATTCAACAGTGAGACTGCAAACAGTTGTGTTCAATGATCCAACAAAAACTTAGCAATATGGTCGTCTATGTTACACACCTCAGCACACTTGCAGTTGTGTCCTTTAGAGAACTTTCTTTTCCTTCTTTTTTACAATAACATTAACACATTTTGAGTTTTATTACTCCCAGTTCTTGCTACTTATTTTTTTGGAAGAGAATAAAACCAAATGTGACAAAACAAAGCAGTTAGTCAAAACAAATGATGGACATAGTACAAACATGTAAAAACAGAATACAAGGTAATCAACAATGGTTACCATAATGACTCTTGCTACCTTAAGAAAATTGCCTATATCATCAGGTATAATAAAATTGAACAAAACAGTAAATGATAAAACCAATAAAACCTAAACATTGGAGACATTGCTGAACTTCAAAAGAAGATAATAGTCAAATCAGAATGGGCATCATAATGAATCTTATTACCTCGAAGTAGTTGCCTATACCCTCAAAATTGATAATATCAAACAGAACAGAATAGAGTAAAATCAGTTGAAAACAAGATGGTGAGAGCAACACAGGGCTTCAAATCAAGTTAATAGGAAATCAAAAAAGTTACTATAATATAGCCTGCTAATTTTTAAAAATTTTCCCTTAATTAAAAAATAATAATAAAAAATAAAATTAAAAAAGGGGGTAGATTGAGATAAGAGAGCACATACCAACATAACAATACATGTCAAAACAGAGCAATTTAAGAAATGTAGTGTTTCACCACAAGATAACCCGACTTAATAGTAGTTAACAATATTGTAGGAAAGATTTTACTTTCACATATACTTCTCAAAACTCTTATGTTTCGTTGTGATTTTAGATATACTAGTTTGCCTGAAACATTATATCATTTCAATGGAAATTTACATCCTGAAAAATAATGATGTTGAGTTCAATAATTTTTTGGGAAAATATCTAAGTAGACTCTTTGCCCCTTTCAAATGTTATTATATTTAATTTTTGTGAGGCAGGGTCTCTCTATATAGTGCACCCTGGCCTTGAACTTGCTTATGTAGCATGGGCTGGCTTTGAACTCACAACGATCCTCCTGTCTCAGCCTCCTGAGTTGTGATTACTGGTGTGTGTCACCATATCCAGTTTATATTTAAATTATCAAAATGCATTATTTAAATATTCTAGCTAGTACTCATCACATGTATATACACTCATGTTATTAGATGTCTTTTTCAGTTTCTTGGAATTTGGATTTATGGTAGCTTTTTATTTTGAGGTTGTCTACTTCATCTATTTTGTAACTTGTTGCTCATGTTTTTTTTTTTTATATTTGTGAATTTATTGTACTATCAAAGGTTGCTTTACAAATTTCATTCCAAAACATGTGCATCTTTTATTTCTTTCATTTATGATTTTATTTTAACTTGTTTTTTGCATATAGTGTGATTTACATTTCTAACTTAATTTTTGAGTGCTTTAAACACAGTTAATGTATTACCATTTACTGAAGAGATAATCTTTACTCTATTGAGTGGTTATCACTTTGTTAAAAAAGAGTGGAAGATAATTATAATTACATGGGCTTATTTCTAGACACTTAACTTTATCCTATGTATTTTTATAACTGTTGTAGCACACTGCATAGGTTATTTACAGTTCATGTATATATCATTTTATGAAAACAAAAGCAAAAACAAGGAAGAAATAGAGCATATTTGAATAATAATTACTTATCTTGTATAACAATGAACAAAGGTAGAACATTTTAATGTTAATTATAATTTCCAAGGAATGTAGTAAAAAAATTATTAAAATGAATGTTTAGTATAAAACTGATATACTGAAGAATGTCTACTGAACAGAAGCAACGGAGCACAAGAAGAATGGAAGAGATATAAGATATTTAATATAAGCCAGAATATGTTAAACCTACAGAAAGTGCCTTAAGCATAAATAGACTATTTCAAAATACGTGAGTCAGCAGAATGGATTTAAATATCTAACAAATACTAAAGATATCTACTATATTTAAAGATACAAATTGGTTGAAAGTGAATGGACAGAAAATGTTATACAGGCAAATGGGTTTCCTTTATTTTGCCATAGAAGCCAGAGGGATTTCAAATTATGAATAAGACTCAAAATACCACTGCTGCTTGAGAGAGGTGGGAGTCATGCATCAAAAGTATAAGTGACTACTAGAAACTGAAAGTGTATCCCCACTGATAACTACCAAAGAAAGTGGGATCTGAGTCTTAAAAGCACAAAGAAATAAATTTTTCAGTAGCCTCTATGATCTTCAAATCAGCTTTTCCTCAAGAGCTTACAAATGGGCCTGTTGGATCAATGCTTCCCTTTTGCCATCTTGGCAACTTTGGAAGATAACTCAGTCAAGCGTGCCCGGACTAATTTGCTGAACTGTGAGTTAATAACTGTATGTTGTGTTATGCTTTTAAATTTGGAATAATTTGTCATACAGCAATAGAAAATTAGTACTCTGTCTTGTTTTCTAATAGTTCCATGTGCCTTATCTCTCATAGAAGTTGATAAGTGTTTGCAAATACATAATAAATTCCTATGCAGAACACACAGTACAGAATGAAAGACAAAGATTAGAAACAGTAAATACCAAGATTTATTCATAATTGCTGCTTGTTAATTTTGTATTTCTGACTTTCATTCAGCAAGGGTCAAGATTCAGTGAAACATTCTATTTGAGGGAAGATTCATGTATTTTATGATGCCACCTAGGATGAAAGTTACTTTTCCTCTCCACTTAGTACCCAGCGTGAGAAGACAAACATTTAAAGTGTGTTGTTAGTTAACCATCCAGTGGCTCTTATTTCTTTATGTTCTCATAGTAACACAAAATGTTATGGAAGGTGCTTTTCACATTTTGTTACCTCAGAACTCACAAATATTGGTCAATTTTTACACTTTTTTGTTTTGCTTATTTTTGTGAGACCGAGTCTCACCATATACTTCAGCCTGGCCTTGAACTCACCTTGTAGCCCAAGCTGGCTTCAAATTTATGGCAATCTTTTGGCCTCAGCCTCTTGAATGCTGGGATTATAACCATGTACCACTATGTAATATCTGTTCAATAAGCAAGGATTGTTCTTAATCATATTTTAGATAAGGGTACTTGGAAACCATGAATTTTCAGAAGCCTCTGAGTGCATGCTTGTATTCATGTGTGTGAGTATACACTTTGACCTTCCTGAAGAAAATGACTTACCAGTAATAACGGTTTTCTTATCACATCTGGGTTACAAATATATAAGTAGTAAAATAGTGATCAAGTTAATATAATATCCATCAGTTTTTAGAAGAAAATAAAAGTAACTTCCCTTCTTATAAAGATCATTAACAATTAACAAGTAAAACCATAATTTCACAGATAGTTGGTCATTTAAATTTATTCAGACTTAGGGAAGAAGTGAGGCTACATTAAATTTTAATCAAATTTTACAGCTGCTGAAATACATTCATGAGATATTTGATTGACATTCTTAACACAAACAGAATGATCCATAAAAAGGACCATTGCATTTTAAGGTCAGGCATGCCATTTTCATCTTTCTGTGTTCAAAACGTGTCTTACTGAAAAATTTACTTGTTTCAATATTTATTTACTCCATTTCTTATGACTTCATTTTCAGATATAATCCATGAAAATACTTAAAATAGAATAATATCATAGTTGTAAAATAAGTGAATGTGTTTTCCAGGAGTGAGATGTTGCTTTCCCACGAGAAAATATTTTTATATTTTATTTTAAATGAAATATAAAAACAAAAAAATACACACAATAATAGTTTAATATATGCTTTGGTCCAATATACAATACATGCATACATTATGTAATGTTTAAATGACTTTATCTGTCTCAATTATTTATCATTTGTTATTTCTTCACTATTATTCCCTTTTTGTAATCTGAAGTTGTTGATCCAATAGGAAGATTCTGTGTGCTTAATTTACAATGAAAGTACATTGAAGTGAAGGGATCAGTTAAAAGTTCTAAAAACATAATGCAGGGGCTGGGAATGTGGCTCAGTGTTAGAGTTCTTGCTTTGCATGCACAAGGAGCTGGGTTTGATCTCCAGCACCAAAAACAAACAAACAAAAACTAATGGAGTAAATACTTAGTGTTCTCTTTATTCATCATTGTGTTTTGTAATTCCTTTCTACTGTATAGTCTTGTAAGTGATAAAATCTATGCATGTGCCTCCATTAATTAAAATTTTAATTAAAATATTTTAAATGTCAGATATCCAAATGGTACTCTCTCAAATTAGAGACAATAAAAACTAACATATCAGAGAATACAGAGACATAATATTAAGGAACAAACTTCCAAACCTAACATCTGTTCCAAATATATATGTGTTTTTGAGTAAGTCATTAGTTTCTTTCTTTTGTTGTTGTTGTTGTTGTTTCATTGGTTAATATTCTCTAGACAGTGTTTTTCTACGTAGTTCGGGCAGGTCCTGAACATGCAGTGATCTTCAGCCTCCCGAGTGCGGGGATGTAGTGTTGGTACACAAATTGGGAGAATTTGGAGGAAGTAGAGCCAGTGAGAAGTCCTTTGGACATACAGTCAAAGTGGATTGTTGGATTCCATTCACTTTCTATTTCTTTCACTTCATGACCATGAAATGAGTGATTTTGCTACAACACAAGTTCTATCTAGGATGCGCTACCATTTCACAAACCCAACTCAACAAGGTCAATTGACTACAGATTGTATTTCCAAAGCTAGGACGCAAAATATAGCCTTTGTTCTTTTAAGTTAGTATCTCAAATAGTTCATTATACTCAAATAGTTTACTGATAAAAAAATTGACAAGTGAATATGTACAATGATGCTACATTTTACCTCTAGAAAATTCTCTATGAATGATTTCAAAACTGTAATATAGTAGTGTTTTACCGTGAAACCAAAATTTTAAAATGTATCAGACAGATATAATGTGATGGTTCAACAGATAATTTTTGGAAGTGACAATCATATTGTACTCAAGAGAGTTGAGAAAATAAGGACTCATCCCTTGTGACAAAATTTAGATTTTGACAAAATTCATTTAATTATTGCTAAACTATAAACGTTAGATTTTTCAGTAAAGGAACAGTTTTCAAAGCAATTTTTTATTTCAAAATCAAAAAAGAATAAAAACAATGATACAGAATTTTTAAAAATACAAGTTTAACAATGGTTAATATATTGTTAATTTTTACCTTCAAAGTAGTAGCTCAGATTACAAGATATAGGCATGAAAAATGATCAAACAGTGAAAGCACAAATCACTTGGTTTTATGAACTAACAGAGATTAATAATTTAATTAATATATAAATGTACATATAATAATTTCTCTTCTTTCTCCTTTGCCCTATCGCAGTTGTTCTTTCCTTTAGAGCAGTCTCATAATGGACAGGTTTTAAGGATAAATGGTACTTATAAAGCTACTAGGATTCCCACCACTGAATTTTTCATATTGGAATGAGTGAGTTATGTGGTTTTGTAACAATTTTCTGGGACTATTATTTTTGGATTGTCAAGATTTTGGCAGATTTTCTAATGTGATCCCACTACAGCCACAGTTGAATGGGTGATGAATGGCTGTCTTGATGCAAACTGCACAAACCACTCACCTTTCTCTAGAAACTGTTACTGCAAATGAAAGAAATGTTTTAAGGTTGTATTAAGATTGCAGTGTTGCAAATGTAAGTGTTGTTACATGAAAAGTGAGGTAAAGAAATTTGTCCTTCAGAAAAAGAGAAAAAAAATCTATAAAAGAGTTATTTATATATGAAATCAAATAAAAGCCTCTAAGCATACTTTTTTTTTTTTTTTTTACTTTTTGATTTTCCTCTTGGGTGTGTTGAGAAATTCCAGCTATTTAAAAATTTATGGTATTTTCTCTTGCTTAAACTAATTCAAGTTGATAAATATCAGCCAAATGGGGCTCGATCTCTGTAAAATTTTATAAGAATAGCCAAAAAGTTTTTCTGGGTTAGACAAGCCAGGCATCACAAAAATGTTGAGTATTAAAATTACCATGTATTTTATGGAGCTTTATAAAGATATATTTCAATATTGGTGGTGGTGTGAGCATGGAGAGAAATTTTTTTTAAGTGATTGTGAATGACATGTTTTAAAAATTAAAAGCCTATATTCATTCATCTAACAGTAGTGCATATCTATTATAAGGAAACACTTATGGTTTGTAATTAGGTGTATCTCCAAAGCCTCAGTTGGTCATAGGTGAGGCTTTTTCAGAGGTGTTTAGACTAGAGTGCGTGGAGCTGGAATTGATTCAGAATACAAAGCTAGGATCAAAGACACAAGGATAAGGGTGTGAGTGATATCCACCCTAAGTAGCCTGAATTAAATATAAATACAAGAGATAAAAATAGCTGTGGTTATCCTTGCTGCTTTGCTACCTTCTGGCTGCCATAAACTTATCTTCTCTATGAGCCCTGTCTGCCATGGTTTACTTCCTTGGAACCAGCCAATTATGAACTGAAACCTCTGCAAACTATGAGCTAAATAAACATTTCCTCCTTTAACTTTTGCGTGTTAGGTATTTTGGCTCAGTAGCAAAAAATGTAACTGAGACAGAATTCAATCCAAAATGCAGAAAGTGCTTAATCATGTTAATATAAACATCACTTATAGTACTAAACTTTGAAATAATCTATATGGGCAATACCTTGAATTATGATTGACTTAATTTTATACAATGTTTATAATAAGAATCTCTATAATATTTTAACAAAGGAATGTCATATAATTTTCTCTTATATAACTTTAACAAAATTAGAGACCAGAAGGTGGGGAGGAGGAGAGGAAGTAAAAAGAATCAAGACACAGTAAGTACCAATTCCTGACAATGAGTTTATTGGTTTATTTATTTTTATTTTAAAGAGAATAAAACAAAATAGAATAAAGCAAATCACAACAGAATAAAGCAACCATTACAAGATTTCAAAACAAGACAACAGAATACCAACAATAGCTATCATCATGTCTTGTTTTCTTCAAAATAGCTGGTTTTTGTAGCAACACACACAATAAAGTCACAAAACAAAACAACAAAATCAATCAAAACAAAGGAATGAAAGCATTACCAGAAGTCAACACAAGACAATAGGAGATCAGCAATGACTATCATGTCTCATGTTTAATGTTTATTGGAAACATAAATTAATATTTTTTTAAAAAACAGAAGGTTATATTTTATTTCATTTATTGTGTGAAGATAAATTTGGTAATTTAATACGGTACCAAAATCCCACAATATTTTACATGGTGTTTCTTACCGTTCGCATGCAAAATGGTCTTTAATTTAACAATGCTTTGTGTTGTCTAACACCCTTTCTCTGGTTCTTCATGCATTCTCATAACTTGACATTTGAATCTTTTCCAAAATATGATTAACCTCATTGCCTTTGTGAAAGAAAACAAAGCACTTTGGCAGTTTTTAAAAATACAACATTGCACAGTATTTGCCAAGAAATTATATTTTCATTTTTCCACAAGTATTGTAACATCAGAAAATTTTTAAAACATTGTGAGCCTGTAAAAGCATAATATTCACTGTAGATGTTCTGTGTCTTCATTATACTTAAGAAATACTGTACTAAAATATCTGGCTAATCATGTTAAAGAGGAACATATATTCCATTTATTTCATTGTATTCCTCCTTAAAATATCATTTTGTCTTTACTAATCTATAAATTTTTTATTTTACAATAAGTATATTTTTATCATATACGTTCTCTCTAGGTAATGTTAAATGGCTTAATATATAGTCTATGAAATGGAACAAATCGAATTTTCCAAAACGTACATTTTAAAGTTGAGTAATTTCATGAGTCAGTCCTTTTTCCTAGTTCAATGCATTTTCAATGTTAATGCTTCAGCCATATTTAATCTTAACTTCATATATATTTGAGTGAATATCTTGTATTCAAAAAATTAAAAAAAAAGGTTAAACCTATAGCAGAATTTAAATTATAATTATATCCTATTTAATTCAGAAACAAAATAAAGTACCAAATGTAATCATCCTCTGCTTTATACTTTGTGTAACTGTATAGTTAAAGTAAAAAGTATTTCATAGAAAATCACAGAGTGCTAAGCAAAAACAACTTGGCATCTTTGATATTACAAATCAAGACACTAAAATATAAAAATACGGCCAAAAATAAAGAGAGAGACATAGATCTCCATGAACCAGGAAAGATCAGAGAGAAATTGAAATGTACAGAGAAACTGAAGAGCTAAAACACAAAACAGAGAAGGAACAATATGTGCTTTCTCCCTGATTCCTGGCTTGTGGCTCCTGAGAAAGGCGGATCAAATCTACTGAGACAAAGTGGAAGCTGCACACTTCAGAGAATTCCAGGAAAAATACAACGGTGGAACAGACTGATAGTGCTTGTGCACTGCAGCGAAAGTGCGATATTGTGTTCCCGTGGACTCCACTGAAGGCCAAAAGCTGGTGAAGGAATCCAGTTCAAAGATACACCATGTGCTGTGGACTGATCAGATACCATTCTGGGGATGGGTTGTTTATATTTGAACTCAGTACTCAAAGCGCCTAGAGACAACTTTAATTCAACGCTCCCAGTGTTACCCCCTTAGAGAGACTGAGGGAGAAAGATCCATGGGAGACAGTTGTGCTTAGGGAGCTGCAATTTGGCCAGAAAAGAGAGCCCCTGAGGGGTTTACACTAATGAAAACCGAGCCCACACTCACAGGCAGAGCCCAAGATCAACATGAAGTGCTCTATATTTTTGTATTTTTCTTTTCTCTTTTTTGCCACAAGAGGAAAACTGTTAAAGTGGAGCCATGAATCCTAAAGCCAGTGTCACATGTGTCTAAAAAATTACGTAAAAATATTACATTAAAAAAAACTTTTAAAGTATAAACGGAATATGCCTTCTCCTTTTGGGCCGTGAGATCCTTGCTGGTTTGACCTGCAATGCTTTGGGACCCTTGTGGAAGACCTCACCCATATCCTGTTGCCTGCTGGTGCCATCACCCATCATGGATCTAGACCCTGATTGACTTCTTTATCTACCAGTGTGAGTAGAGACACATCTTGACTTGGACATCACCAAAAGTTGTACATCCTGACACGAAACTACATTTGCAATCACAGAGAAATGTGTATTTTATTTGTTTCATGATTTTTTTCTTTTTGGTTATATTGCTGTTTTTTAGGTTTTTGTGGGTTTTTTTTTTGTTGTTGTTTATTGACATTGTTTTTGCTTTTATATTTCAATTTGCTTTTCCTTCTTTCTTCTGTCCTTCTTTATTCGTCATCAGTTTATTGGGACTTGTGAAATATTTCTTTGTCCTTCTTGGTTTCTTATATCTTATTACTTTTTTAATATTTACTTTCTTCTCTCTTTTAATTTCTGTATCTTTATTTTTCTTATTTTATTCAATATAGTTTAGTTCATTTCTCTCTTTCTTTTATCCTCTTTTTTATCTGTGCTTTTGTTTTCTACCTAATTCAGTGAAGAACTTTCTACTCCCAAAAGGATCTTTTTTACTGCTTCTCTCTCTTCTTTCTCACATCATAAAAGGTTTAAAATTTTTTTCTCTTGCATTCACGAATTCTAAAGGCATATATCTTTGTTAGTATAACAATAGAGTTTTGTTAATCTTTTGGCAGCTAATTAACTCTGTAAAATTACTGTTAATGTCTTTCTATCATTAACAGAAATATAGTTGTTTCATATTTAGTTTATTTAGTATGCATTATTGTAAGTCTGTAACTGGATTATCTTAATGTTCACATCATACTTATATGTTTCTTCTCTAGAGTTAAAGTTGGTATCTAATTGATTTTTATGGTGTGTTATTGTCTTATTTATTTTGGATGATGCTACTGTAGATGATTTGCTTTATAATATAAAGTATTACAGCTGTTATTTCTTTGTAAGTGATTTCTCAAAATACTTTTGTAACATTAGCATTTCTATAGTAAATTTCAAGAGAATTCAGTGTCAGGGTTAGTATCCTGCATTTTCTTTCTCAAATTAACCTACATTTTTAAATCCTAGGGCAAAGGCATAGTCTATTATTAGCCGTACCCAAAGTATATCACTGAAAAGCAGCCAAAGACATCTCCACTTACTTAATCCTGAAAATAAGACTAGGTCTTATACTATTTTTCCTCCAAAAGATAGGGCTTACTTTTATAGGATGTTCTTTTTTACATGTATTAACAATCTACATTTATTCATGTATAAAACTCTATATTTGTTCATGTCATCTTCTGGGGGAACATCATCAAGACTCTTAAAATCCCAAATTCTAACATGAATTTCTCGTGACTCTGTTTCTTGCAGAAACATTGGTCCTGATATCATACGTTGAGTGATATAGCTCTCCTTAAATGAGCACTGCTTGTTCATTCAGTCTGGTCACAGTGCAGGTGTCAGCGATTTTATCTCATGAATTCTTTACCAAGTCACAACCACTCGCAGGTGAGGTTCCACAAGTTTCTATTAAATCAAGTGTTAACTGAAGGCTTAGGAGACAGGTGTGGCAATGAAATGATGACAGTTAAAAAGGATGGTCCACACAAAAGTGATAAAAAAATGCAAAAGCCACCAAAATTCACAACACACTTCTTCATTTCACACAAAGTGTATTAAGTACACTACCAACATACTGAAATACAAAAATTCATATTGTATACAATCAAGTACATTCACTATCTAATGTACATGTTATTTGTGCATTGTGTCTGCACTCTGGTCATTCAATAATGTCTTGAGTATATTTGTTTACATAGGTGGTTATCTCTGTCCAAAGGGACCCACTTTGGTATTTATCAATACATAATTATAATATCTATCTTAAATATTAATGTTGATATCAATGTACATATATATTTATTTAAATATTACTAATATATAATTTGATACACTCACCATATGCTAACATATGCACACTAAATGTATCCGTCAGGCTAACGATTTTTACTGAGACTTTATTTTTGGTGCAGGTCTTATATTGTGAGCATGCTAAAAATCATACTGAGTCTTCTTTTTTGGTTAGTTCTTATTTTGGGGGGAGAATGGTACACTACCAACAGGGTTTTTACAAATAAATGTACACAACCTTAAACTGAAACAAAACGAACAAATAAAAATAGAAACAAAAAGGAGGAAAAGCCTGCGCAAAATCTAAACTCCTCTAGCATAAATCCATGGCAATCTGAGGGGAAAACTAGCACAGCCACATATCTGAATTATTAAAATTACCACAAAGAAAAAAAAAAAGATTTGAAAACAGTTCAAAGAGATATTAACGATGATCATGGGAAACATAGCTAAAAATACATAATAGAATTAACAACCAAAATGATTCAAGAACATTCAGAAGACACTAAAAAAAGCCTAATAAACTCTACAAAATGATATTAAGCATAAAAGATCATTTTATTAGAGAAGTGGAGCCCATTAAAGGGTTTCAGTTAAAAATTCAGGAGGTCAAAGCTTGCACTGAAAACTTAGTTGGCACAAATGATAAATGAGAGGACTGAAGTTTAGAACTAGAAGACAATGATGTCTTCAAAGAGCAATTATTCAAAGATAGCTTAAAAACAATTTTAAATTGAGTCGAACACATTATATCATTAGCAAATTAATTGCAGAAAATAAGTACATGGATAAGTACAGTATAGAGAACCATAAATATCCAAAATCAGAAGAGAACATCTCTGTACTATATTATACTCAATGTAAAAGAAGTCTATCATAGGAACAAAATGTTAAAGGAGCTACAGAAATGTAATGAATAACAAAGGAAGCTAAACCCATTCGAACTATAGTAAACTTTACACAAAGCCAGATTCAATTTACAACCCTCATGTATGTATACTTTGCTTCAAATCTGATGGAGAAATAAGGTATTTCAATGACTAGGAGAAAATGAAGAAATTCATGATCACCAGAATAGAATTACACAAATCTCTGAAAGATGTTCTGAAAAGAAGCAATGAAGCCAACAATGATACTATGTTAAAAAGAATGAATATACCTGGAGGTATGAGTAGCTAAGAAAAGGAAACAAAAGTAAGCAAAAGGAAAATACTGCAATGATAGGAATAAAACACTATCTCTCAATAGTAATCCTTGAAGTGAAGGTTGCAATTCCCAATTCAAAAGACACATATTAGCAGAATGGTCAAAAAAATTCAGTATACAAGAAACACATTTAATTAAAAAAGAAACTCACAGATTAAAAAACAAGTGTTGGAAAGCAATATCCCATTCAATGGCAACCCAGAAAAAACAGAAGTAGCTATTTTAATTTTTAATAAGTGAATATTAAATCAAGTCTCATCACAAAAGATAGAGAAGGTCACTACTTATTTTCAATAAGATATTGACAAACAGAATGTAGCAAGTCATCTAAAAGATCACACATCATGACCAAGTATAATTTACCCCAGAAATTCAAGAAAGATTCAAAAATGCAATTAATTTATCTAATACATGGCATAAACAAAAGCAAGGTAAAAAATAAACGTATAACCTCAATAGATGCACAAAAATTATTTGAGAAAATTCAATATCTATTCATTATAAAAACTCTGAAGAAAGTAGAAAAAGAAGATCTTTATCTTAATCTAAGTCACATTATGAAAAACCTATGAGCAACATCATAGTAAATGGAGAGAAGCTGAAAGCATTTCCAGTAAAATGAGGAACAAGACTAGTTTCTTGTTACTTTTCTTGCATTGTTGAGACAAAATACCAGATGTTCAAAATTAGGAAAGGAAAGGTTTATTTATCTTACAGTTTTGGAGCTTTGAGTCCATAGTCAGTTGACTCCAACGCAGGGTGGAACAACACTGTGTCAACACTTTAAGGCAGCCACCAGAGCAAAAAGTGGAAAACCAAACCTCTTCTCCCAGCTGATATTGTACACAGGCCACCACTCTTTCCAGGGCAGATGTAGCACTCACAAAATATCCTTACCATCCTTTGTACAGAATGAGGATATTTACAAAGTAAAAACCCTGGATTCCTGCTAAGTGTTTCTGTTAAGCCTCTAATCTGCTCAAGTTGACACAATGTATCAACCATAATAACAACTGCGTCCACTATCACCACATCTGATCATTACAGTTCTCAAAATATTAGGTAGAGCAATTAGATAAGTGAAAAAATAAGCATGGTATGGAAATGAAAAAAGAACTAAGTTATCATTTGCTGATGATCTTGTCTATGAACTCCACCAAACGTCTCATATAATTAATAACTACACTGAGTACTGTAGCAGTTTATAAAGCCAACACTCAAAAATTGTGTTCTTGTACAGCAGTGGGAAACTCACTCAGACAAAAATTAAGAAAGCGTACTTTTCACAACAGCATCAAGAAAAAGGAAATGCTTAGGAGTTAACCTTACCTAGGAAGTGAGAGACGTCTACAGTGAAAATTACAGTACTCTAAAAAAAGAGATTGATGAAGACATCACATAATAAAAAGAGGCCCGGAATTTAGCTCAGCAACATTAGCACCTGCTTGGCAAGCACGACTTCCTGAGTTTGATCCCAGGTACCCAAACAAACAAACAAAAAAGATATTGTTTCAAAAAGGTCAGAATCAATAAAGTCAAGATGGTTATATCTTGAAAACTGTGATGCAGATTTAATGCAATCCCCTTTAAAAAATAGCATCTCTCAGAGAACTAGAAAAAGCAATCCTAACATTTGTATATCAATCTAGAATAGAAAAAGAAATTATGCACAAAAAGAGTTAATTTACAGACGCAAAAATCCCAGGCTTCAATTATACAACTAAGGTAACAGTGAAAAAAAATCAGCACAGTATTGGGAAATAAAACCCTCAAAACCTAGACTTGTGTAACAATGAAGCAGAATAGAAGATGGAGAAAAATCTCAAGTTATAGTGAGCTACCTTTTCGTTGATAAAGGGGACAAATGTTTTCTCTGGAGTAAAGATAGCCTCCTTAACATGTGGTGCTTAGAAAATGTCTATCATTCTTTCTATTATTTTGATTTTTTAATATGTCACGGATTTTCTGTGTTGTACGTATCACCTTACTTAATTATCACAATAGTAATCTTCATAGTAAAATTATAGTTAGCAATGCACGATAATTCTATGGATAAATAAATGAAACACAAAGTATAAATTCTTTTCCTGATGGGATATATTTAGTAAGTAAGAATTGAGACTTTCAACTATTGAAATCTTAATGCCTATGATATCAAGAGACAATAGAAAGCAAACTTGCTCAAAAATTTTTCTTGTGACTTTTGACTAAGAAAATTAGTGTTTCAATAAAATAAAATTTTTACTTTCTTCTTCCAAATTTACTATTTATTTCAATGAACTTACTGAATCAAAATATATGAGTCACTATATTCGGTATCAGAATTGATCATTTATAGAGAGAAATAAAAGGGCGAAAGATAAGAAAATAATTAGAGATATATTGATTACAAATAATATTCAGATTGATTATAGAGATGATAGTGAAAAAAGATGTCTTGGAGAGGAGATTAACCACAACTGACAAAAATTCAGTGAAATATATTATTTCTTTACATTTTATTTCTAAATATTTTAGGCATTAGTATTTGGTACTATTTTAAACTTCATACTGTATATAGTACACACAGTATTACTTAAAAGAATAAGTAATATCTGAACACAAGAATATGAGAAATTGGAATACAATAAAGTTTAGGGTTCCCAAATTTGCTTGATTTTCTTCTCTCCATTCCTAAAGTGGCAACATATATAAATATAGGAAAACCAAAATAAAAAGCATTTACACAGGAGATTTCTTCTCTATTCAGTATTCTCTAAGTGCACTAACCAGCGAGTTTTTTAATTTCATACATCATTTACAACTAGCTGTGTTGATTTTTTTACTCATTACCAAGCTTTGCCTGAGTGCCACGAAGATATACACAACAACTTTTGGACACACATTTGACAGTGTTACAGTTAGTGGAGAATAATTCAAATACATCTCACTAATCATGCCACAAGTTGAACAAACCCAGACTTACAGTATAAAGTGTCAACAAGGTAATTATTATTTGTACTTGATAAAGATTTCAATTCAAAATAAGTCCATGGCACTGATAAGTTCATGTGGTCCACGTACATAAAGACAAGATTTTGTAAGTATGTTAGTTTTAGATACAAATAATCCTAACATTTTCCAAATTTAAATTTACTAGACTTTGTCATTGATATAAGTTGAATATTAAGATTTTTTAGATAATGATGTTGACAAAAAACTCATTTACATTGGAGTTTCAGGTTATTTTTAATGTATTTTATTACTTTTTCTACATTTTCACATTGCAGTTCCTATGCAGGGAGAAGAAACACATGGAAAATTTGTGTCAGTAATTGTTCTTTTATGACACAAAATCTATACTCACAGCACCATCCCTTTAGATCAATTGTCTATTTATACAAGTGCAGCATCTATTATAAAGTAAATATATATATATATATATATATATATATATATCAGAATTTTCTGAATAAAGAAAACCAAGGAGTCATACTCACTAATATATTTATTTGTATAGCACACACACATGGAATTATTTTTCTCTGTGTTTATTTGTAATTAAAATGCTTATTCATGTGTCCGTTTTGATTAACTAATTTTAAGAAATAACTTTGTAGAATCACATTTGTGTAGAATAGAGAATTTTAATTTCACAGGGCAAACTAGCAAGTGAGAAATTCAGGGAATTATTGATGCTGTATTCTTGAGTCAATATTGTAGTTCAGCAAGGTGGACACTCAGACATGATTTTATTCAGCAATCTTTTAAAAGTTATCTTTGTTGTATAATATTTGAACTTAGTTACGGAGGACATGTATCCAATGTGTAATGATCATATAAGGGTAAATAGTGCATCCATCACCTTGAACACTTTTTATATCTTCATGAAAGATCATTCAAAATCTTCACTTTCAGACATTTTGAAATATTAAATATGTTTTTGTTAACTATTGTCACATAATTGTACAATAGAAGATCAGAAATTTTCTCTCTTATGTAGCTGTGTCCGTGTGTTCATTGACTGATTTCTGCCCATCCTCTCTTCACAGCCACTGCTAATCACTTTTTCTTCTCCATTTCTGTGAAAATAATTTGATAAATCAGACATGAATAAGATCTAGTGCTATTTTACTTCCTGAACCTAGCTTATTTCACTGTCCTCTGGATTCACCCATTTTATAACAAATGGCAGAATTCCATCATTGTTAAAATCTGAATTATATTTCATTTTTATATATAGCATATATTCTCCATTCACTTGTTGATCAGTACTTCAGCTCATACAATATTTTGGCTATTGTGAGTAGTCATACATGCAACATGAGAGCTAAGATATCTTTGTGACATAGTGCTTTCATTTCCTTTGAAAATATGAGGTATTGTGATTCACATTTGGTTATATTTTATATATAGTTGGTTTCAAAGCCTCAAGTGGTGATAGTTGGGACTTTAGGAAGATGACTGAATTTCAGGGTCGTGATACTTATCCGTGGAGGTGGTCAGTGGGAGTGTGACCTGGAAGTTTCTGTCTCCCTCTAATCTCACTTGATCCTTCTCCGTTTACTACCTGCTATGATGAGATGTTTCTCCTCTGCTATGCCTTTCTATATCATGTCACTCTACCTTGGAGTAGTTGACTATAAACTAACACTTCTATAAACTGTGAAACAAAGTAAACATTTTCTCCTTAGGGTAATAGGTACCAGGTATTGTGTCTCTGTAACAAGAATATAACTAAGATATGTATTGGGTAATAGTTTTGTTTTTTATAATGAATTTTCCTAGTATTTTTCAATAATATCTATATTAATTTCACTCATAAAAATTGTTTTCAAGGGTTCTTTTATCTCTACATCCTTATTTTCTTTAAGAAATCTCAGTATCTACACCAAGTGCCTCCAAGAGATTAACTGCACCAGAACTGTAGCCCTGTAGAGAATAACTCAAAATAAAGTCAAATGATTGCAAATAATAATCACAGATAAAGCTACCTTCATGGCAAACAATAGACAATGTTTGATCAAGTCTTTGGGCAGCATACACTGGGCAATTTGACATATAAATTTACTCAACAATTTCCCTACACACACACATACACATATTTGCTTTCATTATCACTCTCTGCTAAACTAAGCACATCATATTTGTTACTTAAAATAAAAATGCAACACCTCATTTTTATATTAAACTGTATCAATTATTATCAGCATTATCTTTTGAAGAAATATGTATGTTATTTTCCCGAAAATATTTATATGAGAATTAATATAATTTTCTACTGTGAATGAGATAAGACTCAACCTTTGAGTAGGTTATTTATTGTTTTCCATCATTTAAGGAAGATGAGTTTTCCAAAATGTTAACAATTTAGGCCATTTTGCTTATCTAATAATATTCATTATTCACCTTACTGGATACTGAACAAAACTAACTGAATTGAACTCCAATGTGATTGAAATGAAAGATAATTTTAATTAATGTCATGTTGGAAAGAAACACACATGTCACACTGAAATATTTTATTGATTTGATAATTAAAGGCTACAAGAACATTTTGGGTTACTTTTGCATTATAGTGCTTGAAACCAATCACACCAACATTCTGAGCCATGGAGAGTTTACCCATTTATTCACGAAAATGTGGTACCAGATGGGTTTCTATCTTCATCACCAGTTATATATGGATCACTTTTTATACATATAAATTGGTTTCTCTATATATAATTCGTTGCTGATTTTCTTCTTTAAGTTTAGAAGTATATGCTCATACGATTTTTTTTTTATGAAAACTGCTTTCTACATAGATGAACAGTGTTACCATTTTCTCTTAGGAAATTATTTTATACCTCTTGATCAGAATCTAATTTTATCAATGGCAACCTAGGCTACAATTTAACCTAATCTCAAGACAATTAAAGCACACACTATTAAACCTTGGTCATGCCTGTTAAAATTAATTGAGACCTTAGCCCTTTGTTAGAATCTTTCTTAATGAGCTTAGCAGAAAGATAATAAATCCAGCAAACAAGATCTTTCTTTAATGACTGTGGTACATTTCTTTTTGGTTTGTGTATCTAAAATTAATTATATATTTCTACTTTCAGTGTCTACTGCTTACCTACCAGAAAATGCATATGTGCTTTTCAAAATTGAGAGAGTTTGTATGTGCTACCCACTTAAAGGTCAGATTTTGCTAGTTAAAAGGACAGCCTAGCTAGTGTATTATTAAGGGCTGCATTAATAGTCAGCAAATTGCTAGCTGTGGTCATAGTTTTACACAACTGCTCAAGCACAGACAAAATTTATTCATTTAATTTAAATCTTATGCTCACAGTTTTCAAGTGATTTCATTAGACAGATGAATTGACTAGTATATGACCGAATTTTCCCCTTGGAACTTGGTATATATTATGTACATTGATTCTCCTGAACACTCAAAGTAAACTGTACTTCTCGTTTGATTACTGAGTAAGTAAATTTTAGTTACTGAGAGAACTATGGACCTGAGACATAATATAAGAGGAATTTCTTATATCTTAGGCATCCCACCTAAATGCTTTAGTGTTATATTCCATTAACACTCTTTGCTTTCAGGTAGAAATTTTCCAAATGTATTTTTATTTCAAAAGATCATAAATATAATTGCACTACAGGAATATATGACCCAATTACTGAATACTATAAAGAGGAAATTCACTATGATCACAAAACCATTTACACATTCAACCAATTATGGACATATGCAACTAACTTCTTGATTTTAGTTAGTTGATACTTCAACCTATACTTCCTATACCTAAATTTCTACATCTTCTTAATAGCTTGAAGTTATAACTCAGTTGTATTTCCTTTCCTAATTAATCAGGTAAGGTTATAAAACTTGAAGAAGCATATGCCTCTCTTATTTGTATTAATAATGGGAATAAGTCATCCACTATTTACATGTGTCAAAACTTCTGTGCCAAATCCAGTAAGTGAAGAAATAGTTCACTGAAAAATTATCTTAAACTACAAAGCACTGTTCTGCTGTGATGATTTGTGTCTCAATGCTCCCTCAAAGTCTCATATGGTCATGGTGGGCAGGCTTTCTGAAACTGACTGAATCCAAAGTATGTGATTCATTTGTGGTCAGGTGCTAGGATTTGTGTTGTGAGTGTTACATCTTCCCAGAAACAGATAGCTGGCATATGATATAAGAGAGAGAAAGAGTCTTACTCCTTCTTTCTGCCCCTATGGCATTTGTTGTATTTTCTGCCTTCTGCAGCCATCTACTGCAACTTCTCTGCCTTGTGTCACCCTGCCTTGGAGCTAGTGGATTACAGGCTGAAACCTCCACAAAGTTGATATAAATAAACTTGTCCTTCCCTTATTTGGAGAATCATGTATTTCATCTCAAAAATGAGTGGAAAGTAACTAAGACATCTGCCATTTCCAAAGTAAGACTTGCTGTGCTATGAAGTGTGGTTAAATTGGATTTAAGTGATACCTCTTTAAGAACATCAATGAAGCATAGATAAATAATGTAGCAAAGCTATTGGCTATCACTCAAAATATTAAAATCTATTTTTTATCTCTGGAGAGCTCTGAGATTTTGAGTATTATAGAAGTGATACATTGCACACATGAAAAATAAAACTTTTATTCACTTCCCTCATATTAAAAGTGAAATAATTAGGATAAAATCATCATTCTGGAGGACAAAGAAAATATTTCCCAGTCTGATTTGATTGTCTTATATTTAATATATCATGCAGTAAAAAGCAACAGTGTATGTCTTAGTTACTTTTTACTCATTGCTGATACAAAATAACTGAAGTCCAAAGTTGGGAAAGGAAAGGTTTATTTCTTACAGTTTTTGGAGGTTTCAGTCCACACTCAGTTGGCTCCAAGGCAGGCGGGCATGGTGGGGCTACAGTTCATGGCAACTGGAAACAGCAAAGCAGAAACCAGCAAGAGAGTGAGGCACACCTTCTTCCTGCCATTACATCACATCCTGGCTCCACCCCTATATGTATGTAGCACTAACACCATCAATCCAAGCACTAGACAATGAAGCAATCACAAATGCACAATGCAAACTCATGAGGCCTGGGGGCCACAGACATAAACCATGACAGTATAGCATAATGATTCTATAATGAATGACATTAATATTCACCTGATTATCAAACTAACCCACAATGTTTTGTGGATACTAAGAAAGCAAATCATGATAGCATGTCTTAGATTACTTTTATTCAAAATTATCAATGAATACTTTCATAATGTATATTAACAAAATATTATGGGTAAACATCAACTGGAAAGAAAGCTGGTATGTGGTATATGTGTAATGACAAATATTTAAAGTATGTTATTTTATAAAGCAAGTGAGACCATGAAATAAAAGAAAATTTTGGCTTAGATCTGATATATGTTAATAGATTTAAATACCAAACACCATTAAGATGTAATTTCTTCTTGAATTGATTTTCATATTCCATACTGCTTAAATAAAACTTTCAGTAAGTTACATTGTGGATGTCAACAAACTGGTTCTAAATACAAATGGAAGGTCAAATGATCCCCAATTTATCAGAAAATATTAAAGAAGAGAATCAAAGATGGAATAATGACAGTGTTCACATTTTAGAATTAGTATAAATGTTCAGTAGTGAAAATCTTTTGTTGATGAAAGAATAGACAAATTTTAATATGAAAGACAAATCTCAGTGTACGAAGAAAGGCACACAAGTATAGCCACGTAATCTTTGAGAAAAGAGCAAAAGTAAATCCATGGGGAAAGTATAGACTTTTCAATTGATTGTCCTAGAACAACTGAATATCTGTGCTGTAGAAATAAGTGCACAAAAATGCACAGCATAATATGGCTTGAATTTTTAAATTAAAATCAAATGAGCCATCACTGACAATTATTAGAATGATTAAAGTGTAAACTACTGACAAGAGTAAATTCTAGAGAAGATGTGGAGGAACAGAAACCCTCATACCTTGTTGCCTAAGGAATGGAAATTGTAGTATCAATGTATGAAGATAGCATTAGCTTACAAAACTAAACACCTTACTATGAAGAAATTGGACTCCAAGAATATCTTCAAATATGCTTAAATTATATTATTTCAAATGCTGATGTTTATTCATGCATTACATATGATTGGTAAAATTGAAATAACCATGGTGTTCTTTGACTGGTAAATGGATAGAGAAAAAACAAGATTTATATGCTGTGGAAATTACTCAGAAATAAAAGATTAAATGACCTACCTGTACTAGACAAACTGGAGGGAAACATAGAAGCATAAATTAACGTGAAAATAACTAGTCTGAAAAGCCTAAACCCTTTTGGATTCCTAAGGGATGGAATCTCAGAAAGTGCAAAACTCTAGGACACAGTGAAATAATCAGTGATGGGCAGGAACTTTGAGGTATAAGTGTATAGGGTGATACACTGGAGATTTTTAAAGTTAGAAAAAAGTATTCTGTATTAAACTATGAAGGATGAAAATTTTCTTGCATATGTCAAAACACAAATATAAAACTGAAGAATAACCATAATGTAACCTGTGGACTTTAATAATAATATTGTTTCAGTATTTGTTCATTATTTTAAAGTATTTTTTCACACTAAAATATAATTAATTCATAAAATTTGATAAGGTGATAAGGATACGCTATGGAAGTATTGCCTCCATTTGTACAATTTAAATTTTGTATTAGTATATTTTTTACAGTGATTACATTCATTTGGGTGGAATGATGCATATAAATATCTCAATCATTTTTATTTTTCCCGCTTCATTTCTTTCTCTTTTCCCATAGATTCCCTTCCCAATGCTGCAGAATCTATCTTCCTGTTACTTAACATGTCTGTTCCACTGTTTTAGTTACGTGTATTTTGGGTCTCTCATATTAAAGAAACCACATGCTATTTGATCTTTAGTATCTGACTTACTTCAATTAGCATTATAGTCTCATGATGCATCCATTTCTTACAACTATATGGCCAAATATTTTTTAGAAACCCAGCATCATTTTCCTTCTTCAGCTCTACAATTACATCTCGTCATTTTTAAGAAAAATACTTATTCATCTCTGAATACAAAGGGTTTTCTTTTTACTGACAGCTGTGTAAAAACTACAGAAAATAAAATATTTTATGATAAAAATAAAAGCTTTCACTCTGCAATCAGAAATAAGACAAGGCTACCCACCATCACAATTTATATTCAACATTGTTGTAAATGTTTAATGCAGTGTAATAGAAATGAAATTTATCCAGACTGAGAAGAAAAAAATAAAAAGAATTTTCATGTATGTTATATATGTATGTATTCTAAAGATTTTAAAATCTAAGAGTATCAATAACAGCCATGATATTCAATACCTAGCTTGATAAAAGTTAATCAGAAATGCTTTTAGAAAGTTCTCATGCAATATCCACTAAAGCTTAATATAAATGTATCCTAACATTATGTGTAAGAACACATAAATTGGAAGAAATATATAAAATGGAATGTATAAGCACCTTCACAGCCCTGATAATTTCCTTTTCCATTTTTTGTGGTACTGGGAATTGAATCCTCGACCTTCATATTAACCTACATCCTCAGCTAATTTATTTTTATTTTTATTTTTATTTTTATTTTTATTTTTATTTTTATTTAGAGATAGAGAGTCTTGCTAATCTCTAAATTTCCCATGCTGGGTTTCTAGTCCTCCCACCTTAGCCTCTCAGAGTACTGTGATTACAAGCATGCATCCCCCATGTCCAGTTTCTGTTACATTTCTTGAACAAAAGAGCACATTAATGTTACAAATCGTAATTTTTTAATTAAGCAAATTGAATAAAAAATGAATAACTGAGAAAAACCACTTACAACAAAGAGTGGAAATTGTAGAAAGAACTAGGAAAAAGTAAGAAATTTTGAGATTAATGTATGTGGCTTAACAAAAGAATCAAAATAATTGTCATTTTTTAAAAGAAAAGAAAGAAGAGGAAAATAAATTCCCCTAAGCTTTGTAGCTGATACTAATTAAGGATTTTATTTTACTGTTTCTACAAAATAATAGAAACTAAATTTTGTGTGTATGTACATGAATATGGGTGCTTAGGTCTGCAATACTTCTTTTGTCTCCTCTTATTCTTAAAATTATGTGTATATGTGTATAATGATTTTATTTCAAATCAATAATATAATCACTTGAGTAACTAAAAATCATGAGCTGCATGCTTTTACTGTATAGATTTATAACCTTTGAGATGATAAGTTTCAAGACAAAAGGCAACAAATACATCTGAAAGAATTTGAATATAGTAATTAGGAAAAATCTAGCACTCACTGAAATGGGTTCATGCGGTGTTCCCATTACCTCATACCCTCATAGGCATAATGAGGACTCTGAAGAAAATGTACCCAATTGTGGACATTATCTGTGTTCACCCCAGAACTAATTACATTTTGTCTGTTTGACTAGAACAGAGAAAAATACAGTTGACTGTATCAGTGATTTACTACACCCATATCTCGTAGGTTCAAAAATGAGAGGCACCAGAAAGGAGTGACTACATTATTTTCAAATACCTTTTTGAAAATTTGAAAGAAAAACTGAATATAGAGATAAAACTTTCTAAAAACGAGCCAGCTAACAATCATGGAATTGAAAAGATTAATAAATCTAAGAAAACATGCAGTTGAAAACCTCACCAAGTAGATTTGAGATATAAAGAGATTAAATCATATACTTAGATTTAGGAATCTGAATAAAAGCTAGTGAAACAGAAATGCTACTCAGTGAACTATTGGTGGAACAATTACCAAATCTTGGTAAAGATATGTCCATACAGGTACTAGAGGCCTTTAGTACTACAAATAGACATGCCCAGAAAAGAATTTCTCAGTAATGTATTATAAATTTCTAAACATATCGAACAGAAAAATTATTTTAAAAAGTGCAAAACAAGAGAATTAAATTGCTTTTAAAGGAAAATCCATCACAGTAACAGCAGATTTCAAGGGAGGAACTCAGGAAACTATCAAGACAAATGAATCTAAGTCAAGCTCAGATCTCTAGTCCTAACAGGACAAGTCTGGGAGGTATAGATATGGAAGTAAATGGAATTCACATACTTGAAATCTCCAAAAGAATAGAAACTAAAGAAACAACTTTATCAGACTGTAAAACTAATCAGATAAGAACTAATAATTCAAGTGAAGAAGAAATCACAAGCATAATGAAAGAATTGCTGAGCATAACTAAAGAAGACATATTAAAAAGAAGAACCAAAAAATAATGGAATTCTTGAATGAACAAATGCAGGAAGGAATTATAATGCATGAAACAAATTCAAAGAAGTATCTAGGAAATTAAAACGTCAATCAAAAGCTGGAAAAACGATTGAAAGAGACTGAAAATAAGCTGTCAGACCTTGTAGAAAGGATCATAGATAGCAATTATTAAAGGAAAGATCCCTTAAAATAATAAGAAAGCAAGAAATAACAGTTCAATGGCTGCAGATGACAAAACCACAAATAATTTAAGAATGATAGATATCAGTGAAAAAGCAAGAATCAAAACAAATGTCATAAAAAGAATATTTTCACAATAATAGTAGAAAATTTCCCAAGCATGGCAAAGGATCCGACATTCAGAGAAGTGAGTCATATAGGACTCCAACCTGCCATAATCAAAAATGTATTATATGCATATTATAATTAAGATCCTAGAAATTCACCACAAATACAGAATATTAAAAGCTGTTAGAGAAAAAAGGCAGATCATCTATAAATTAAAACCTATCAGAATCAGAGCAGACTTCTCAACACAAACCATCAAGTCAAGAAGAGTTTGGAGTAAAGTGTTTCAAATCTTGAAAGAAAGCAAATTCCAACCCAGATTGATGTAACTTGCAAAATTATTTTTCAAAATTGATGGAAAAATAAGATACTTCCGTGTTAAAGAGAACCTGAAGGAATTTATGACCACCAAACTAACCCAGCAGATAGCACTGAAAGATACTCTAGAGAGAGATACAGATAGCCATGGTTACAGGACCAGTAGCAGAGAAGGATCACCAAACAGGACATGCAAGTGAATAAAGGTAAAATGGAGAGTCAACAGCAGGAGGGTAGTATGTCAGAGACAAACTAATGCATGCTGATTGTAACCATTAATGTAGATGGACTCAATTCATGAATAAAAAGAAACAGGATGACTGAGTCAAGAAACAAGATCCATCAATATACTGTTTACAAGTAATACATTTAATTTGAAAGGAAATTCATAGACAAAATCAAAGGAAAGAAAACAATTGTTCCATATGACAGGAGACTGGAAAAAATCAACAGTAACTTGCCCATCAATTGCAGGATTGATAAGGAAGATATGGAACTTTCATGCAATGGAAAGCTGCCCAGCTACAAAGTAGGGTAATGTCAAAACTCATGTAGGTAAATGCATACATGTGGAGATTACAGTCATGGGTTAAATGGTTTGAACTCATACAGGTGAACACACTAGTTATCTCCCTAGCATAAAATACTGAAGGAGTAGTGGGGGTGGGTACAAAAATGCACAATAAATATTGAGAAAATGATAAGGGAGAAAATGCTTAAAAAGGGAAAGTGGTAATCACTGTTAAGTTCCAATTATCTTGTTTTGAATTCTTGTATCATTTTCATAATTGTGTTAGGTTTGGTTTTATTCTTTCTCATTTGTTAGATTTAACTTTACTTAATGGTATAAGCAGCTATTTTAAACATAATGGATGTATTATGCTAACCACTGGTGATTCATAATTTCTTGTTCTGAAGCCCTATAATGGATTCATTCTTTTGTGTTCATTGGTTTTATTCTATTTTCTTTTGTTTGATTTTATTAAGTATGATGGCATGAAAAACTATGTTTAAGAAAACAAGAAATACTATGGTAGCCATTGTTGACTTGCTATCATCCTGTTTGGAAGTCCTAAAATGCATTCATTGTTTTGTTTTGATTAGTTTTGTCCTGTTTTCTTTTGTTTAATTTTTTCTGAATGATAGTATGGAAAGATATTTTGAAGAAAATGAGAGACATTATGGTAACCATTATTGATTTTCTGTTGTATTGTTTTAAAATCCTGTATTGCTTGCATTGTTTTATCCTGATTTGTTTTACTGTGTGTTGTTTTTACTCTCTTTACTACAAAATTAAAAGAAAAAAAGAAATACAAGAACAAATCATACTTATAATCTGTAGAAGTAAAGAATAATGATCAGAACAGAAATAAATACAATAGAGCCTAAAATAACAATCTCAATTATCACTGAAACAAAAAGATTGCTATCAGGAATCCAACTCATGACCTCCTAATTGCCAAGAAAGTGCTTGTGCCATTGAGCTAAAACCCCAGCACCTGAAAATAATTTCAAGTTGACAAAATCTTAATTCAACAAATTTTTTAAAAGGAGAGAAATTCCAAATAAATAAATTAAGAATAAAAATATCGAATATTACAACAGATAGATTAGGATAAATTGTGACTGTTTTGTAAAATCATATTGCATAAATTGGAGAATCTCTAGGAAAATGATAATCTATTGACTCATATATACTATCACATTTGGACAAAGAAAAAAAAAGAAATCTAAAGAGATAAGTTATAAGCAATGTGATTGAAACAAGCATAAAAATTATTCCTAGAAAGAAAAATCTAGGAATAGATAGATTAATTACTGAATATTACAGGACCTTTAAAGCACCCTTAATTAGAAACACCATCACAGTATTTTATAAACTAAAAAGGGGAAGAAATTTTCCCTTTTCCAGAGTTGCTCTATGGAGCCAGTATTACCATTTCAACAAAATTGAATAAAAAATTGCATAAAAAGTTGAATCAAAATGAAGAAACTAAAGAACAGTATCCTTTATGAAGACAGCTGCTAAAGTCCTCAATGAAATACAAATTGAATCAAACATAATATTTAAAAGATCATATTCCTCTGTCATGTCCCCTTCATATCAAGTATACCAGGTGTAATGAATTTCACTGCATAAAGAGAATCAAGGATAAAACTCATATGGTCTTCTAAATTGATATAGAGAAACATTCATTTAATTCTCTTTTATAGTAAAACCATTGAAAATCTAAGTAGAGAAGGATCATATGTCAACATACTAAATGTTAAATATGACAGAACTATAAACAACATCATTTTGAATGAGAAACATTTCAAAGAATTTTCTCTGAAATTGAGATTGAGAGTTTCTTTTTGTAGCAATTTATTTCTGGATACTTTAGCAAGAGCAAACAAAAGAGAAATAAATACACAGATGCACATAGGAAAGAATATAGTCAAATTTCTCTTGTAGCAGATGATGTGATTCTCTACCTAGAAAATTATAATAAGACTAACAAAAATCTTCTGAAATTGATAAATTTATCAAGTAGCAAAACACAAAATCAAAATATAAAAAATTGGTTGTTATCCTATGCACCAATAATGAAGTGCCTGATGACATAAGGAAAACAATCCCATGCAGAAGAGCTACAAAAATAAATAACTAGGAATAAATCTACCTAAGGAATAAAACAGTGTCTACAATAAATTACAAAAATTGAAGACAGTAACTGGAGAAGATACTGAAATGTAGAAAGACGTCCAATAAACAAACATCAAGAGTATGCATATTGTTAAAAAGATCATACAGCTGAAACAGAATTTAGATGAAATCCTCATAAAAATGCCAAAGATATTCTTAACAAAACTATAAGAAAACTATCTTTAAATGTGTATGGAAACACAAAATAGCCAAAGTAACTTTGTTCAAAAATAATACTAGAGAAATTATTATACTTGAGAGAACAATAAACAGCCACTCTAATATAAAATGTATAATACTGGAATAAAAATAGACATGTACACAAATGAAACAATTTGGAGTCAACAGACTTAACAGCATTTCATCAGTGGCAATATGATTCTTTAAAAAAGAATACAAAAACATAAATTGGAGTAATGACAAGCTCTTAAAAATAGTGATAGGAAAATTGAACATCCATCCACACCTTGTGCAAATGTTTAAGAAGAACGCTGGTAGCATACAAAATAATAAGGGTCAACAAATAGGATTATGTAAAGTGGTAAATGCTTCTGCACAGTAAAGGAAGCAATCAATGGACTGAAAATATAACCTACTGCGTAGGGGAAATACTTTCCTAGCTATTTACCTAGCTGAAAGTGAATTATTCACAAAACATAAAGATCTCAAAAATTTTAACTTCAAACTATAAGCAAATCAATCACTAACTAGTAAAACTTACCAACCTAACACTTAAGAGAAGAAAAAATACATATACTCAACATTTATATGAAAAAAAAAATTCCACATCTTTAGCCATCAGGAAAATTCATATCAAAACATCATTGGAGTTCTAGCTCACTTAATTAGAATGGCTATCATCAAGGAAACAAAAATATTGCTGGTAGTGATAGGGAGAAAAGGAAACATCTGTAAATTAATGCCTCCACTAGGAATAATAGCACTCTCAAAAAAACTAAATATAGAATGACCACATAATTCAGCCATGTCATTCAAGCTGTAGGCTCATATTTGAAGGAAACCATGTGGGAATGCAATAGAAATAAATGCATACCTATATTTTTCATAGCACTTTTGACAATAACGAAAGGATGAATTTAGCCTAGCTGCCTATAAAAATCTGTATAGACAAAAGCATAAATAGTACAATGAAATATGTGGAATAAACTGTAAAAATTATGATTTCACCTGCAGCATGTCCACAAAACTATGGTATAACTAGAAAACAAATTTTAGTATGACTAGTAAGTATGATTGCATCATAAACTCTACCCCAGAAATAAGATCTACCAAAAAATTAAGGCTCAGTGAACTTTACCAGCCAGCCAGAGACATTTTGTAATTCCATTTCAAAACTCAACGGATATAATGATATGTAATTACATATCATTATAAATAATAAATGATATATTGACACTAATTCTTGAATTATGATATAAAGTATAATTAAGTATTTGTAACTATTTAGGCAGGCCAACTGAAGACATTGCCAAATAACAAATTGGAATGCAGACACAATGCACAAGTAACATACTTCATAATCAAGAAACGTTCTTGTGTGTAACATGAAATTTCATAATGCAGCACATCATGTATTGTGAGACATATTTAATTCACTATTGTGAAATATTTTTTTCTGAATTTTGTAGTTTTGTCATTTATGTTACATTCTTAAGTGTCTTCTTTTCCATTTCCACTCCTATCCAGTGATAACAGATATTTTAAAACTATCAATGATACAAACAGCCCACTGTGACACATGTATTCCAGGTTTGACACCACTGGATTAGAGTTAAATATAAGATTTGAAACTATAAACCTGCTAAGAAAAAAGTGTAAGAGAAAAGCTTCGGAATTTTGATTTGTACAGTTACTGGTTTCCTTATGACTCTGAAGTCACAGGCAAAAAACTAAAATTAGGCAGGTGTACTATAGATATATCAAAGTATAAAGCTTCGGCATAGAGAAAGAATCCTACAATAAAGAAGGCAACCCATGTGGGTAAACACTATTAATCAAATACCAAGAAAACTATATCATAATTCAAAATGATAAAAGATAACAGGAACATCTCAAATATTGACATGTGACATGTCTGTCAGATACACACACACACACACACACACACACACACACACTGCTCAGCATCACTCATTTTTAGGAAAATTAAAATTAAAATCAAAATGTGATACTGTAGCAATTCTTTTAAAGTAGATATCATAATAAAAGAAATGCAAAGGAAAGAAAGAAGGAAAAAAGCAAGCAAGGAGGAAAAAAGGATTAAAGGAAGGAAAGAGGGAAAAGAAACAATGAGGAAGGACTAAAAAGGCAAAGAAACAAAGGAAGGAAGGAAAGAAAGAAAGAAAGAAAGAAAGAAAGAAAGAAAGAAAGAAAGAAAGAAAGAAAGAAAGAAAGAAAAGAAAAAAGAAAGAAAGGAAAAGAAAAGAAGAGGGACAGAAAAGGAAGATAAAAAGAAAAAGAGAATGTATGCAGAGAAAATACAACACATACATGTTATTGTGTTGGAGTAGAAACTAGCATGACTATTAGGGAAGCAGTATGAATTTTTTTCAAAAAAAATAAAACAAGAAGTACTGATATCATTGAAAGGTGGAACTAAGATATGATTCACCATTCCTAATTCTAAATACATATGCAATGGAACTAAAATCTGTATGTCTAGAGATACGGAAACTCTCATGTTCACTACAGCATTATTCACAAAAACTGAGGTTTTTAAACAACCTCAGTGTTCATTAAGGTATTAGTGGATAAATAAAATGCAGTGTACATTATGTATGTATGTATATATATATATATATATATATATATATATATATGAAAACTATTCAGACATAAAAGTGTAATATTTTCATTTGAAAAGTCATAGATGAGAACTGAGTATGTTATGCTAAATAAAATAATCCAAACCCCAAATTACAAGTTTTAATGATAGGGTATATTTGGGAAATCTACTAATTTAAACTCATAGATCCACAGAGTACAATGACTTACTAGAAGCTGGGAATTTAGAAGGTAAAAATAGATCACTTTGGATCAAAGTGCAAAGTTTCAGATATACAGAAGGACTAGCTCTTGGGATCTGCTTCTCAATAATAAATGTATTCTAGTTTTCAAAATAATAATTTCAAATATCTCAACATAAAAATGATATTTGATATGTTAAGTGTATCAATTAGTTTGAATTAGTCACACCACACTGTACATGTATATTAAATCCTCACAATATGCCATATAAATACAATGAATTTTGATTCATTAATAAAATTATGATATTGATGCTATTTTAAACTTAACAGTAAATTGATTTGGAAATCTTGAAATATACAACAAATTACTAATAAATTTAGACACCGGGCTATACTATTGATCACTAGAAGGTATTACTTCTTTCTAAACAAATTGTAACTTTGAATCAACATTTCCCATTTCTCTAGCCACTCTGACTTCCAATATTAGGTTAACATCATCGTACTCTGAACATTTACTAGTTAAACATGTTGAGATTCCACATTGTGTTATTTTTTTCAAACTAAAACTTAATGGAGGAGAGGATAAATTTGCTCAGACTTTTAATTCAGAAAAGGCTAGCTCTAATGAAGAGCCATCATACAGTAAGCTCACTATGAAGCAAACTTGCTTAGCTCATGGCACACAGGGAGCACTGAAGAGTAAGGGTACCAGAGGAAAAAATAGAGAGAACATAGATCACAAAGCCATGTTCACATGATCCATACAGATTCACACTGATGTGTGCTCTACCAATATCTAGGTTGTTCTAAACATTAGTCAAGTTGGAATATCACCCTAAATGCTACAACTCACCCATTTTCAATGTACTACTCCAGAACATCTCCTGAAATAATGGTTAATGTTCAAACAGAAAATGACAAGTTAAAAATTCCACCTAACATGTTATACCTTACCCAGATACAACTGACAAGGAAGTAATCTTATCCTCCAAAGTTTCAACAATACAATCATTTTTCAAACTTTTAAATTCAAGTCATTTCTGTGATTCAAGACAAAGTATTATCTATGTACATCTTTTTACAACAAAGTTATGTAATTCTAAGTTAAAATGGCACAGGATGAATATTTCTAAGCCAAAATTCAAAAATTGAGAATACAAGAGAAATAGACTAAAGCAAGACCAAACACTATCAGGAAAAGTGTTAAACCATGTAGTCCCATCTCCATCAAATCTTGCCGCTACTTTATCAGATAATATTGTGTATATATCTTCTTATTTATTTTTTAAATTTTATTTAAATAAAGACTAAACAAAACAGAAAATAGGTAGAAATAATACACACGTTCAGAGAAAAAAATAAACAGTAAGAAATCACTAGTTGATACTTACATATTATCATTTTACAAATAGTTGTTCAAGATACAAAAATGGAACGTGTAAAGTGGGAATTCAAACAGCAACACTGCAAAAAGTTCTGCTCAACTGTCCAACAAAAACTTAGTAAGATGGTTGTGAATCCTACACACTTAAACATACATGCAGTTATCCATATCTTCAATTATGTTGAGACTGAATTAACCCAAGCAGGCTAATATTGCTTTGAAGAAAGAATTATGAAATTGAAACCTATTGCTAAGTTTCACATTATGACACTCCAGGATCAGCACCGGGTATTTTAGTGTCCCTTTTTCTTCAAAGAATATGTACATTTCAACACATGTCATAAGATCAGTTCTCATAAACTGTTTATAGATTCTACACATGCATGAGTCTTAACATGTATTTCTATCCTTTCTATATAAGAGGGAGAAACACAACAAAGCAAGACAAAACAAAACATGTTCCTATAAACACATGAAATGAAAAAGCAAAACACATAAGACCATTGTACAAAGAGTTCTACCATGGTTCCTGTGTTGTCTCTTGTTAACTCCAATAGAATTGGCTATATTATCAGACATAGTCTAATTGAATATATCAGTACATAACAGTATTAATAAAGATACAACTTTGTATATAGTACAGAACTTAAAAAACTGGCAGTTGTCAAACCAGAATGTGTATTGTTGAGTCTTATCATCTTCAGTGTAGTTGCCTATATTCTTAGGCTTGATACTATCAATCATATCAGTTTTGAATAAAATCTTCTCTACCTCATTTCTGTTATGCTCTTTTTTTGCTTATATTCTTTATTCTGTTTTCTGCCCCATTCATTGAGGCCTCTCTGCCACTGTTTCTGGAATCCTAGTACTTTTCTCTCTCCCTAGAATTCCCTGATGAATTCTCTGTAGAGTTGGATTGGTGGTTGCAAATTTCCCAAGTTCATCTTTGACTTGGAAGCATATTGCTTCTCTTTTAATTTCTAGAGACAGTTTAACAGGGTATGTCAATCTAGGATGGAGGTTACTTTGTTTCATGGCTTGGAATATTTTTCTCCAGGCTCTTCTTGACTTGATGGTTTGTGTCAAGAAGTCTGCTGTTATTCTGATGGTCCTTCCTTTATGAGTGATTTGTTTCTTGTCTCTAACAGCTTTTAATATTCTGTTCTTATATTGAATTCCTGGGATCTTGCTTATTATATGCCTGGGTGTAGTTCTCTTTTGGTTGTAGGTGACTAGAGTTCTGTGTGCTTCAGCTATCCGAATATCATTTCCTTTTTCTATGTTTGGGAAGTTTTTCTTAATTATTTCTATGAATAACTTTTGTAGTTCCTTTGTTTGTACCCCTGCTTCTTCATTCACATTCTTTATTCTCAAGTTATAGATCCTCTTGTCATCTTGTAGCCTTTGTATTGTTACTGCTTGTTTCCTTTTTTTTTAAGTTTTCCCTTTTTTACTCCCACATTGCAAACCTGTCCTTCAGTTTGGATAACATATCCTTAGTTTCTTTCAAGCAGATTTGACATCTTTCCATAGAGTTTTTAATTTCCTCATGATCTCTTTGAATCTGCTTCATGTATTCTATATTCTTTTATATTCTTCATCAAATGGTTCTCTCCTTTGTTTGAGTTCCTCCCTTCTTCTGTCTATGTCTGCTTGAGGGGTGTTTACTAATTATTTTTTCAATCTTCTTATATCTTGCTTTACTGGGCTAAATATTTCACTGTTGAACTCATCTATGCAGTCCCGATATATATCTTTATGTCCACTGGTGCTGTGTCTGATATTGCATGTTTGCTGTTCTCATTCTCCTTTGTATTTACCTGTCCTGGGTCAATTTTCTCAGGTTTTGGACCTGGTGTCTTTCTGTTGTTGCTTCATCTTTCCATCTTCTTTGCTTCTTCCAGGAGGCCCCAGTTTCTTTCTTTATTGGTTACAATCCTTCTGATGCTTGCTGGCTAGATGACCCTTCCCACTGTCATGTGCTAGTGAGTTGCAGACAAGGATAATGTATGCTGACCCCTTCCCTTCAGGTCAGTCTAGCTGCTGTGGCCTGCACTGTATTACTTCGCCCTGCCTCCGCTCCAGGTCAGTCAAACTTCTGAGACATCACTGAGTTAGTGTGGTTATTGTGTGTTGATGCTGTAGGGACTTGATTTTGGATAATCTATTTGATCTCAGCCAGGTCACATGACCCAGGCCTAGTTCACTCCACCTATCCTGTTCAGGAAGGGAACAACTGACTGAAGTCACTGCTGCCCCTTGTATTTGCCAGTCCTGCCTGCTCCCAGAATGTCATCTGCCGGAGTCCCACTTTCTGTTGAATGGCTCCAGTCCCATCACTTACCACAGGTTGATGTAGACACCCTGCCAACTCAGTTCTTTGTTTGGCCCATTGACCTCCAAAGTCAATGTACCTGTGCTTCCAGTGAGTTGAAGTGGCAGGACCTCGGATGGCTGGGCAAGTTGCAATGGGACCTCAGCAAGTCATGATGGACCTCAGATGGTCGGCAAGTCACCCACTGTAGTGGGAACACTGAACCTTTAGCTCTTCCAATAATAGCACTGAGACTATATGTTTGGTTAGTTCTTATCACCTTAACTTCTGCTTGGGATGAGAGAATTCATCTCCCTCTGTTTGGGGCTCCCTAATCTGTAGTATGTTGAAATCTAAGTCGACTGTCTCAGGGACCTCTGTAGCCAGTTATCTATCGCCATCTTTGCTCTCCCCTATATTTTCTTATGTCTAAATGCTCACAACTTCACTAGGCGTGGACACCAATCATTGAACTGCCTTACTTTGTTTCTTCCTCCATAAGAAACTTTTATCTGTTAAAATTTTGCCCTAAGATTGGTCACATCATCAGACTTCAACTTTAACTCTAACCCTCTTAATATTAACTTCATTGAATTTTTGAAATCTTCAAAATTTCCCTAAGGCTTAGAATCAAATTATTCCAAACTTTTGATACTTTTACTATTTTGCATCACCTATAAACAAGCTGCAGTGGGCAGGAACACCTAGCCGGCCAATTCAATCAGACTGTGGCTGACAGGGAAGGAACTTGGGCCTCCTATATACACTTGCATATATGAGGAACAAGGAATATGGGAAGAGGCAATAAGAAAGTGTCCTCGGCCCCCAATTGTGAGAAAGAGGCAATAGCAGACACAGCACCAATAGATATAAAGCGCTATCTCCAGAGCCTCATAGACAAGTTCAGGAATAAAGTTATTAATGGCCTGAAGCTAGACATAAGCAGAATAGTTAGAGAAATGCTAAGCACCACCCAACAAAAAAACAGATGGTGGAATGGAAGAACAGAAAAACAGGGGAGAATTGTTTCATGGAGAAAATAGAGAAAGCATAGAATATGTGAAGCAGGTTCAAATAGATTACCAGGAAACTAAAAACTCTATTGAAACTGGCATAACAGCTTGAAAGAAACTAAGGACAGATTATCTGAACTGGAGGGCAGATTTGTAATATGGGAGAATGAAATGAAAAACTTCTTAAAAATAGCGAAGAGACAAACAGCAATGATACAAAGACTAGAAGATGATAAGAGGTTCCATAACTTAAGAACTAAGAACATAAAAGAAGAAGTAGGGACACAAACAAATGAACTACAAAAGCTACTCACAGAAATGATTTAGGAGAATTTTCCTAATTTAGCAAAAGGTAAAGATACTCAGTTGTATGAAGCATACAGGACCCCAGCCACCTACAACCCAAACAGAGCAACCAACACCCAGGCATATAATAATTAAAATTCCAGAAATGCAATACAAGAACAGAATATTAAAAACCATCAGAGACAAGAAGCAGATCACTTACAAGGGAACACCCATCAGAATTACAGCAGATTTCTTGATACAAACCATCAAATCACGAAGAACATGGGGGGAAATAATTCAAGCTTTGAAAGATAATAATCTACAGCCAAGATTGATATATCCTGCACAACTATCACTGGAAATTGATGGAAAAACAAGGTGCTTCCAGGATAAAGAGGAACTAGGGTAATATGCAACCACCAATCCAACTCTACAGAGAATACTGCAGGATATTCTAAAAAAGAAAAATACAAAGAATCCAGAAACAGTGGCAGAGAGGCCACAATGAATGGAACAGAAAACAAAATGAAAAAGACAAACTGACAACTAATGACAGAAAAAGAGCTCAACAGAAATGAAGCAGAGACGATTGGATGATAGGAACAGCTATTTTGGAGAAAATGACATCTTAATAGGTAATACTGATTTAATATCATTTTGTTTTGAAGTCTCATCAAGCTTTTGTTCTTCTGTCTCCATTGGTCTAAACAGGTTGTATCTTATTGGATTTTATTATGTATGATAGTATAAGCAAAAACTTTTATAGACAAGAGATTATGCAGAAGCCATTGTTCATTTTCTGTCAGTTGATTCTAAATACCCTGTAATACTGTCATTCTCTTAAATGGTTTTACACTGTTTTGATATATTTGATGCTACAGTATACGAAGTTATACTCAAAGATTTCAAGCAAAGAGACAATATGGTAACTACTTTTATTTCGGGATTGTCTTATGGTGAAACACTATTTTGCTTAAATGGTTATGTTTTGATCTGTGCTGTTTTGTTGTTATGCCCTCTTTTATCTCAATCTCCACTTTATTATTTACTTTTTTATTTTTATCCTTTTAATTAAGGGAAAATGAATAAAAATAGCAGGTTATATTATAGTAACCCACTTTAACTTTCCATTATCTTGATTTAAAGCCCTGTATTGCTCTCACCATCTTCTTTTGACTGATTTGCCTCTATTCTGTTTTGCTTGATAGTACCAGGTTCAAAAGTTTAGGCAACAGCTGTGAAGATAGTGGGATTCATTATGATGCCCATTCTGGTTGCCTATTATCTACTTTTGAAGATCTATAATGTCTCCAATGTTTTGGTTTAGTCAATTTTGTTCTCTACTGTTTTGTTCAATGTTTTTATAACTGATGATATATGCAATTGTATTAGAGATAGTGGGAGGCATTATGGTAACCATTGTTGATCACCTTGTATTATGATTTTACATTATCTATTATGTCCACCCTTTTGATTTGACTGACTCTGTTCTGTTATGTCACATTTGGCTCTACTCTCTTCCAAAAAAGTAGTAAGAGCTGTGGGAGCAACAAAACCCAAAATGTGTAATTGTCATTGTACAAAAGAGAGGAAAAGAAAGTGCTCTAAATGATATAACTGCATGCATATTTAAGTGTATAAGATAGATAATGATATTACTCAGTTTTGTTGGATCATTGAACAGAACTGTTTGCAGTCTCACTGTTGGAATGTCCACTTTATAAGCTTTAATTTTGTAACTTGAACAATTATTTCTAAGATGGCAATATGTAATCCATTAATTAGTGATTTCCTACTGTTTTTTTTTCTGTACATCTGTATAACTTGTGCCCTTTCTCTGTTTTCTTTTTTTCTTTTTCTCCTTAAATAAAATAAAAAAAAAATTCCAAAAAGAGTGATCTTTTTCAGAAAGTTTTCAATTTACATTGCCAAAATTTATCCGATTAAGTATAATTTATGACAGCCATAACCCAATGAAATATATTTATTCATTTAATAATAAGACTTGAAAGTCACACTTATTGCTTTATTGTGTATTTTAAAATGGATGTGATTGTGGGCAGAAAAACAATACAAATCTTATTTCGCATTTCCATTAGAAACATTGAGTGACTGTGTATATTTTCAACAAGTACAAATATTTTGAAAGGAATATTCTCATTTGAAGAGTACATCTAAACTGTAGTTTTAAAATGTACAGCAGATCATATTGTAAACACTTGTGTTATCATCTAGACTTTGCGGTTACATTCATGGAACACAGATTTACTCTCATTATCAGAGCCCTAGGATTTTCAGAACAGTATATGAATATTGGCTTCAAGTTAAAGTCATTAGCAGTATCAGTCACAAATTAGAGGATCTGCCTATCATTTCATGCTTTCAAGCCAGGCAATGATATATACAATTCAGTTATCAAAGTCATAGAAGGTGTCTTCTTCAAATCAAAAGATGTTCACCTACATGACATTACCATTCTCAATTATCTTTGCTAGATCTTCTGGATGACTTGGAACTTCTGCCTCAGCAGAATTACTTTGTTATGGATGGGGCTTCTTAAACCTCACAAAATAACCCTTGCTACCTTCAAGCTTCTGTTATTGCTTCCTTATTTCTCTCAGTCTTCATAAAAATCAAGCCACTTAGAGTCTTGCACTGAATTATCCTTTGGCTAAAGTGAATATTTGGGTGGTTTGATCTCTATACAGGCAAGTAAAACTTTATACCAGGAATAATGTTACTTTGCTTTGTTATCATTTCATGTATTCACCATAGCAGCCTTTTTAATTTCCTTCAAGATTTTTTTTTTCTTTGCATTCACTACTTGGCTGTTTGGTACAAGAGTTCTAGCTTTTGGTTATTCTTGGCTCTTCATGGCTTGACGTTTCAATATTTTTAAATGCCACTAACTTTTAATTTAAAGTGAGAGGCATGCTATTTTTCCTTTCAACTCAGAGTGTAGAATCCATCATATCATTGTTTATTGTCCTAACTTTTGTATCATTGTATCTCTGAGATACAAAGAGGAGAGATGAGCAGACATCACCAATCACTACAGCAAACAGAACACAGCCATTTGCAGCATAAAGTCATCACTGTGAATGAGTAAATTTGTAGCAATGAAAATAATTAAAATATTAAAATCAAAGATTAGTAATCAAGGATACTTAAAGAGTATACTATAATACATGTTGTATTATAGTTACCAAAATCTGACCCAGATATATAAAATAAATACTATATTTAAAAGAATGATGCCAAAAGACTTGCTTAGTTTAAGATCATCACTAATATTCAAGTTTCTAAAAATACAAGTATCTGTAAAATGCAATAAAATGAAAACCATAAAATGAGTGTGACTACACTTTTGTTTTAATCAATTTAATTCACCTGTGTCTAGGAATTTATTCATTTTTACTAGGTTAATGGATTTGTTGGCATATTGATGGTAGTTTATTATGATCTATTGTTTTTCTGTAGTTACATGTCTCTTCAGTTTTCATTGTATTTATTTGTCATCTCTCTGTTTTACATAGTACAGCAACTAAGATTACTAAGATTTCTGTCATACAAAAGCTCTTAGATTGGTTGTGCTTTCTTGTATTGTAGTGCAAATTTATTTTTTCCTTTTTTTATTAATTAAGATTATCACTACATTTTAGATATACATAATGATCACATTCATCATAGGGAATTTTACTTTCATTTATTTTTCTGTTCTAATTTTTATTTTATTCACACTGATAAATCTGAATTCAATTTGCTATATTCTTGTTTTTCTTGACTGATGCATTGAACTATCTTTGATTTTGATATTTTTCAAAATAGACGTTCACTTATATAACATTTTCCTCAGACTAATTTTGCTAAATTTCAGGATAAGATGGCTTTACTTATGAGTTTTGCAAGCATTGAGCAAAAATTAGTACTAGCCACTGCAAATAATTTTTAAACAGAAGTAGGATCACAATTCATTGTGTGACTTCAGTGCTATTAAGATATCAAAATTAGACAATAAAGTTATAGGACAAAGAGCTACCCAACAATCAGTATGTTTTGTAATAAAGACTAAAGATCCCGAGCAACACAATCCCAACAACATCTTATATGCATGATATATATATACATGGTATGTGTATTATGGATTAAGAACAGGTGGTCACCTTAACACCAGCTGGATTACATTAGCATGGTCCTGAGCATGGATGTTTCATCTGAGGAAAGTTGCCTGCATAAATAGAGACTTGGAGAAGGAGAAGCTAGGCACTGAGATGTGTTGAGGTATTGAGGTGTTGTGAGTTCTCCTATGTGTTGCTGTTTGAGCTGTTGGTTCTCCTGGAGATGCCCTGATCTTTACTTCTTCGCTCTGGAGGGGAAGACGTGTGCCACTTGGTCTCTAGGACAAACTTGTCATGCTGGCTTCCTGGAGTGCACTGGACTGTGCTTATTGTTGGAGGAGCTCGGGGCCTCTCTGTCACTGAGGATGGCTGTGGTGCTTTTCACAATGGTCTTTGTTGTGAGTGTGACTTCTAGGCTCCAGCATAGAACCTTCAACCTACCAGCACAGCACCTTCACCCTGCTGGCATAGACTTTCTAGCTTTCACCCCTGACCTTTGGGCCTTCCCAGCATGGATCCATAAAAAAGACTGTGCGAGTCCTTCTTACAGGCCCTAGACCTCCAAATGGACTCATGGGAGGCATTGTACTGAATTCTGGGTCTTCATCTTGACTTCAAGTGGGACATAACTGAGGGATTCAGGCCTTTGGTTGATTATTCTATGTCTTTGGTATTGTGGAAAGATTTCCTGCATTTCTTTGTGTTAACTCTGGATGACAATCATAAAACAATATTATAAACTTGATGTCTTGATTCTAATTGTTCTCTACACGACCTCTGACTACAACAATGTGTGTGTAAATATAAAAATGTGTGTATGTACTTGTTCGTGTATGGCATTTGTCCCAAGAATATAACATTAGATTAACATATAAAAATAAATCAATATAAGAAACCACATGGACAGAACAGTAGATCAGTTATCTGAACAAATGCAGAGAGTTCTCATAATAAAGATCTGTGAATATTTTACATGGAAGGATAATTCATCAACTTGATTATTTTTAAAAATCTATAAAAATACATTCAACATTTTTAATGTTAACATATAAAAAACCTTTTCTCCATATTCAACAACAGGGCAAGAATGCTTTATTTCATCACTGTCATTCTGTATTGTTGTCAAAATTCTTGTCAAAAAACCCTGCAAGAGAAATGAAGGAAAGCAACTGAATTGGTAAGTCTCTTTTGTATTTGGTTCACAATTTGTAAATATTTAAGTACTTCAATATTTCATGCAGGAAGCCACAGGCCTGTCCCTTGGGCCAAGACCTCATACACTGCCACACCACACTTCCCATGTACCCTGCAGATGCCCAAACACAGACCAACATATCACCCCTTCACCCAAGACTAAGCCTCATACACTGCCACACTACACTTCCTGCACACACAGTGGATGCCCAAACACAGGAACCCTGATGGCCCCTTAAAGACACTCCTTGCCTCCTGGACCTAATAATATTGCTGATCTTCAGCCTCCACTCTTTCTCCCAGAACCTTGGACTACAGTAGATTAACCATGCTAGCTTAAATGGGAGACTCAGTAACTGCTTCACCCTAACTGAGGGTCTCAGTAAGCTCCAGTCAGTGTGGTGATTATGTCCCTAAAATAGAGGTGTACAGGGGGTTAATAGGGTCAGTAGTAAAGCTCCCTCCAACTAACTATAGATCTTGGTGAGTCTGGTAAGGGACTCTCTGGAAAGAGTGTGAGTGACTCCTTCCTGCACACAGAGAACATCAAACAGGGTGAGGAGTGTATCATTAAGGACTTCCCCAAGTTGGAGAAAATCTAAAGGGCTTCTGAGACACAGAGGAACACAATAAGGACATACTATAGACAGAGAGATTTAGTAACCTGGAATAACCTGAAGATAATGTAACAGCAGGAACTAAATTTGACCTACATCAGTACTCCTAGGCTTGTCAAGCCAGGAAGAATATAGGACTCACCCAACAGGCCCTGCAGGGGGAAGTCAGGTAACTGATCCACCTCTTCATTGTGAGACCCAGCAACTGGACACACATCGACCATACAGTAGGACAACAAGATACACACTACCAACAGTACACACTAATGGGATTCAAGGACCAAACATTAAACCAAATAGGGAAATGGCAAAATGGCAAAACAAAAAAAGCAAAATGCGATCTCAAACATCTAGACCTTCTGGAGCAAGTACAGGAGACATGGGAATAGAGGACTTCAAAATTAACAAACTGGGAATCTCTGAAAAGAAGGCAAATGAAATCAAAACACAACTCCATGAAGCTACAGAGGGAATCAACTTACAAGTAATCTGTCATTTAAAGACAAAAATAACAACTTTAGTAAAGGAGTTGCTCAGCACAGCAAGAAAAGTAGACAAAAAAGCACAGGCACATGGGAAATTTATTGAAACTTTGGAACAATATAGAAAACAATCAGAATTCATGGAAGAAACTCAAAGAGATATTCAAGAAACAAAAATATTCTAATGAAAGCCAGCAAAGCTGTTTAAATGAAGCTGAGTATAGAATTTTGGAACATGAGGCCCAGATTGCAATTAGTGATCATGAAAGGATAGAACTATTAAAAATAACAAATCAGCATGAAATGACAATCCAGCAGCTTCAAAATGATGCCAAGAGAAACAATATAATATTAATAATTATCAATGAAGATGCAAAAGTCAATGCATATAACATAAAGTATTCACAGAAATAATAGCAGAAAATTTCCCAAAAATCTGATATGCAGATAAATGAGGCATATACAACACAAAGCAATCACAACAAACATAAATAAATACCCAGACATTCTACACATAAAAGATTCTACACATAAAGAAGATTCTACACATAAAACATAAAAACAGAATACCAAGAAGTGTTACAGAAAAGACACAACTCACCTATCAAGGAAAGCTAGAATCACAGCAGACTTTTCAGCACAAATCCTCAAATCAAGATGAGCTTGGAGTGAGATATTTCAAGCCCTGAAAGAAAACAACTTTCAACCCAGACTGATGTAGGCAACAAAAGGTTCATTCAAATTTAATGTATAAACAAGATACTTCCATGCCAAAGAACAACCGAGGACATTCAGCCAAAAAGAAGAACTACATGCCAATCTCACTAATGAACATTGATGAAAAGATTTTAAATAAAATACTGGCAAATATAATGCAGCAAATCATCAAGAAAATCATGACCAAGTGAGACTCATTCCAGGAACGCAGGTATGTTTTAACATGTGCAACCCAATAAATGAAGTACATGATATCAACAGAGCCAAAATCCAAAACCACATAGTCATGACAACAGAAAAAAAGCTTTTGATAAAGTCAAACACATGTTCATGGTTAAAAGCCTTCAGAAACTCAGAATGCCTTGTGTCTGCCTCAGTCTTATAAAGGCCATTTATGACAAACCAACAACAATATTATACTAAATGGACAAAAAATGAAAGCTTTAACTTTAAAATTAGGAACAAGATAAGGATGTTCAGGATAACAAATCCTATTCAATATAGTTCTGGAAATACTAGCCAGGGCAGTCATACAAGACAGAGAAATTAACTGAATAAAGATAGGAAAAGAAACAGATAAAGTATCAGTCTTTGAAGATGACATGATACTCTACATAAAATACCCAAAAACTATAAAGACGACTAAAGGTAATAAAAAAATTCAGCAATGTAGCTGGATAGAAAGTTAATACTCAAAAATCAATAGCATTCCTGTATACAAACAAAAAAAAAAAAAAAAAAAAAACCTAGAGAGAAATTATGGAAATATCACCATTCACAATACCATCTAAAAATGAAATATTTAGGAATCACCCTGAGTGAGAATGTAAAAGTCATCTATGCTGAAAATTATGGTACTCTAAAAAAGGATACTGAAGAGGCTATTCGAAAAAAAGAAGGATATTTTTTGCTCTTGGCTAGAAGAACCAACATTGTAATACGGCCATTCTCCCAAAACTGTTAAACAGATTTAACACAACCTCAATCAAAATACCATTGATGCATCTCACAGATCTAGAGAAAACACATCTAAAATTTATTGGGAAACAGAAAAATCCTAGAATAAAAAAGACAGTTCCGGGCAAGAAAGGCAAGGCAGGAGGCATCTTGATTTCTGACTTGAAACTATGGTACAAAGCCACAGTGATAAACTCAGCATCATACTGGCAAAGAAATAGACCCGGGTGTCAATAGAAAAGATATGGAGATGCAAACACAACTAAAAAACACTCAGTCATCTGATATTTAACAAAGGGGCTAAATATATTCACTGGAAGAAGGATAGCCTCTTTAATAAACTGTGCTACAAAATTTGGATCTCCTCATTCCAAAGACTGAAACTATATCCATGCCTATAACCATGCACAAAACTGAAGTCTAAATGGATCAAAGTCCTAAATATTAAAACAGAAACACTAAATCTACTGGAAGACAAGGTAGGCATAACTCTTGAAGACATAGGCATGGATAGAGAATTCATGAACAAAACACAAAATTCATGGGAAACATTTCAAAGAATCAACAACTGGGAATCTCATATTATTGAAAAGTTTTTGCACTGCAAAAGAAATCACCAACAACAAAGTGTAAAGAAAACCCACAGAATGGGAAAGAATTTTAGCCAGCCAAAACCTCAGACAAAGAACCTATATCCAGAACATATAAAGAATTTAAAAACATCAAGACCTCCAAATTCAAAGACAGTGTCCAAAAATGCACATGTGAGATGAACACACAGTTCTCAGATGAAGATACACAAATGGCAAATAAAAAAGTACCTGAAGAAATGTTCACCATTACTGGTCTTTCAAGAAATGCATATTAAAAGAGCATGAGATTTCATCTCACTCTGGAAAGAATAGCTGCCATTAAGAAATCAACTGATAACAAATTTTGTCATGGTTGCAGGGAAAAAGGAACACTGCTCCACTGTTGGTGGGAGTGTACACTGACGATGGAAATTACTATAGAGATTTCTCAGAATACAAGGATGGGAATTTCCATTCAATCCAGCTATTCCCCTCCTGGGTATTTTCTCAGAAAAACTGAAAAGGTCATATCACCATAATATATGTGCACCCATGTTCATCGCAGCACAATTTGTAATAGCTAAATCTTGGAAACAAGCAAAATGCCCATCAACTACAGAGTGGATGAAAAAGGTGTGGTATTTTTATACAGTGGAATATTACTCAGCTATAGAAAGGGTGATCTGGAGGCCTTCATAAATAAATAGATACAATTTGAGGCTATCCTCATAAGTTAAATAAATAAGAATCATACTTATAAATAGCACATTGTGTCTCTATTGTACAAAGTAATAAGAAAATTATGCAGCAGTAATAAAACCAAAAATGTATAATTGCTATTTAAAAAAAAAACAGAGGAAAAGAAAATACTCTAAATGATAATAACTGTATGTATGTTTAAGTGTATAAGATATATAAACCTATTGCTATGTTTCTCTGGATCAATTAACAGAAATGGGGGCTGGGGATTTAGCTCAGCAGCATAAGTGCCTGCCTTGCAAGCAGGCAGTCGTGAGTTCAATCCCTGGTACTGATAAATAAAGGAAAAAGACAAAAATAAAATAAAATAAATAAACAGAATTTTTTTTCAGTCTGACTATTTGAATATCCACTTTGTATGCTTTAATTTTATAACTTGAACAACTATTTCTTAGAGGACAATATTTATTTTAACAACTAGCGATTTATCAGTGTTTATTTTTTTTAATTCTGTACTATTTCTACCTTTTTCTGTTTTCCTTTTTCTCTTTAATAAAATTTTAAAAAATGAAAAAAATATTTCATGCATATATCTTTTAAATTGTTGTCCATTCTTTATGAATGAACTCCTTTTTCACCATATTGATTTTTTTTGAAAATACAGAACTTTCTTGATTTTGTTAGAAAAATGTTTTGGAAATATTAGCTTGATGATAAGTTTAAACAAATATTAATTTAGAGTGAAATATTTAACTACAATTTACAAAACACAGTACAGGAAGAGATAATATTCATCTTTGTGACAAATTTTTATTAGCACTTCTAAAGTTGCTTTTATTTGCATAACACCTAGTGTGATTATGAAGAAATTGTCTTTTACAGAAGCTTAAAATAATGAACAAAACAATTGTCTTCCTCTATGATCCTAATAATATTAGAACACTACTTCACTTATTTTACAGTTTTAACTGAGTTCTAGCCTTCTCTCAATACTAAGTGTTGTGCTATTATGATTTAGCTGAATCTCAGTTAAAACCTGAAAATACATAGTAAAGCTATAATGCAGACAATTTTTCTTGGTATACTAACTTCACAAAAGTGTCTTCATTTTTTGCTTTTTAAAATAGTGTTTGAGATTGAAACCAGAACTTTTGCACATCAGTGCATCTCACAAGTTTTTTTCTTTTTTTCTTTTCTTTTCTTTTCTTTTCTTTTCTTTTCTTTTCTTCTTTTCTTTTATTTTCAATTTTAAGATAGGTTCTTCTTAAGTTCCAGTGGTGGAAACTGAATTTTAGATCTTCCTTGAGTCAACCAGAGGTCTGGAATTACAAGTACATACCACCATGCCCAGATTCATGTGCGGCTTTAGAAAGATTGCGAGTTTATGCGATTAAACTCTACTATTTTCACATATTGATGAGAGGGTCAGTGTGGTAATTCTACACGTGCACGTGATGTGCAATGATCTGCCTTACTATCCCAGATCCTTTTCAAAGTTACTAATTATTGTTCTACAGGTTTCCCTCTTTTAGGTTCACATATTAGAGAAAATATGCAATATTTTTCTGTCTGTTTCTGGCTTACTTTGCTTAACATAATATCTTCTAATTTTATCAATTTTGTCACAACATGATTTCATTGTTAATTATGGCTAAATAGCACTACACTGTGTATTTAACAGAATAATTTGTCCATTTTTTTGTGTTATTGGGCTCTAATATTTATTCTGTGTTTTAGATTATAAACTGGGAAAATAATTTCAAGACTTTGTACAGGCAATCATTTTCTTGATAAAACATCAAAAGTCCCTGATGCTGACAAATAATTCATTTCTTAGCAAAACTGAAACAAAGAAAACTACATATATTCCTAAATTCACCAAATTGAGAATTGCTTTGTACATAATTATCATGGGTATGAAGACTGTGTTTTGTTCAATTTATTGAAAAGAATAAAATGAAAGCACACTTTTAGTAAAAAGTTGTTACATATATGCACAGGTAGATCGTTAGTATTATGATTTCCTCTTCAGAGCAGAGAACAACCAAGAGGTTAAATTCTCTAGTAATATCTGGTTCAATTCTGTGCTCAACTAGATCATTTAAATTTTATTTATGACATAGATGCAGATAATGTTAACTTGCCAGTGTATCAGTATAGAACTAAACAGAAATTTATGTTAGATAGTAACATTATAATGCAACCAACCTTTACATTTTGAGGTGATTAATGTAAGAAATTAAAGTTCTTCATTATGTTTTTAAAAATATATAATAACTGGAAAAGTAATGCATCACCAAATAACCTGAGGAGTTTTATATTTGTAATCCATAAAAAGGACATAATTTAACAATCTCAGAGCATCAAATAGGTTGGTTTGTATTTGGATAGCAAGTTTCTTTTTGCAATTCTTCACATGCGTAACTAATGATTGTAAGTTATGATTATCACAGTAAAGATCTCTTTATAGAAATAGAGATTGTGCAAGATGACTATGGGTGTTTGAGTCTCCATTTCCTTTAGGCTCTGCTTCTAGAAATTTGTTTCTGTTATGCTTTTAGTTATCATTTTCAAACAACTTAAACTTTTGCCATGGTTTTGTCCAAAATTGAAAGCTCATCAGTTCAGAATTATGCTTAGAACACACAACACATCACTTAAGTGCCAAACGAGCGCTATTTCCACTGCCACATCACTGTATTCCTTAGAAGATAGGCAGGCACTATCTGTTACAACAGTCTTTCTTTTGCTGTTTTGTCAGCCACTCTATCTAATTTATCTCCACTTAATCTGTCTTCTGACGCGTTGTTTGTAATGACTAGTCTATTTATGAGAATACACTAGACACTTGATAAATATGTGCAGAAATAGCCAATTTTTATGTGTTCTCTTACTTCTGTATATATTTATGAGAAAAAACTATTAAAATTGGAAATCATATATTTCCTTTTGTTCTTTGTGTACTTACATTTTAAAATATTTCAGTTGTTCTTTTGTCCAAGAAAGTATAAGTAATAGGAAATTGCTTCCATAAGCCATTATATTCATATTGTTTTATATTAATGATGTACACAGCCTGGCATTTGTTAAATTATTAATATTCATACAACAGTTTCTAGAACAGAATACCTGGTGTCTATTAAGTAAAGGTTGAATTCATCAGAATTGTCTGAATTGCTTGTGCAAATATCAAAAAATATCCATTTTCTGCTATTCCAGTCTGAATGGCATTAAAGTGGTTTATTCCATATTTACAATGTGCGTTTTGCAGTACAGCCATGTTATTACAGTGCTGTGTGCTCTTAGACCACTGAGGAATTCAGAAGATTTGGCATGATGGTCACTGTAAGACAGTAGTTGGAGGAAATTACTTTCACACTTTTAAATGAAACTCTTAAAAGCAATATTTGACAGTTTTAATTATTGTAGTAATTAATAATAACTTATACAAGCATCTTATGCTTCCATGATACTCACATGTAAATATTTTTGAAATTTATGTAACTCATGTTCCATCTCTCCATCCTAGATCTTCAATAGAAATAAAATGCATTAACTCTGATGTTGGTCTTTTAACTACAAATCACATACTCTGAACATCATGTTCTGTTTTAGAAAAAACAAAAACTGATAGAGAATATGGGTTGACAGGTCTAAATAGAAGTTGTTTCCCAGTGTAGCTTTTCCTTGTACTTTTCATTTTGACCTTCTCCCTGATCCTGTCTGCTGTGTTTACAACTCACTGAGCTGTCTTTTCTAATCTCTGAAGAGGATGCTTTCAAAAAACTAATAAAAGACAGATTGTCCCTGTCAGATTCCCATCAGAAATGCACACACAAAAATGTAATATTAATAACTCTCATCATATCAACAAGAAAATCTGAAAAGATAACAAAGTTCCTCCCCCACTTATATATATATATATATATATATATATATATATATATATATGTATATGTATAGAAAGATAGATAGATAGATATAGATAGATATAGATATAGATATAAAACCTCATCATAAATGCATTTACCTTACTGATTTTATAAAATTGCAATGAGATCCAGGTTGCTCTCAAGGAATAGCTTGACTCCAAAATCCTCAAATACTGTCTACCGCATTTATCACAATCAATATGCCAAGTAAAAGGCTGCACCTCCTCCCATGGTGTTCCCTACCACAATCCTAATGGGAGGAATTTGAAATTTTTTCAGCCATCTCTTTCTATCTACTTCCTGTTTATGATGTTTGATCCAAATAATTGCTTTTTCCTGCTTGGGTCATTTCTTGATAAATAAATTAACTAGATCCTGTAGGTTATAGTAAATAATGCACAAGGCTTTGAATATCGTGACACCTATGGGAGAATAGCACTTTTCATCACTTTGGAAAATAGAAAAGAATACACTATTTTTTACAGTTCTTTTAAAAGAAAACACACTATGATATGATCTCTTTCTTCTCCTCTTTTTCCGAGGTATAAATTTATTTTGCTTCTATTAAAATCCTCACAGAGTTCCAATAATTAATCATCTTTCTTTAAATCAAAGATGAAACACAATATTATCACCAAAAGGACAGAGGTGTTTCTTTGTTTTGCTAAGGCATCTACTATTAATGTGACTACATTTGAAAGCTATGTGGTTACCATCAATTAATTTTATTTTATTGAGCAGTTTTTCCTCCCAATCTTGGTCACCCTTATTCTTTCCCCTCACTCTGCCTTGACTCAAACTAAATAGAGCACCACTAAAATATTTCAATAATTTTGAATATTCAGAAGATGGATGTGTCTAAATTTTAAGGTCAGCATATTTACATGTCTACAAAAACATAATATTGTGTACAGAATATCTTTCTCAATATATACAAAATTTTGAGTGGTAATTTATATTGTGAAATGTTAGATCAACAGGAAGTAATCATTAAGTACAAAATTTATTCTAAGTTTATGAGAACTGAAGCAGTATTGTACAATGTTAAATATAACTAGTATCTTTTCAATCAAATATAAGGAAATTTATATTTTGTTTTTCCTCTAACTAGGTGTAGAATAAAGCTATTATTTATTTCTCACAATGCTTGGTCAACCTCTTTGTAATACAGGAGTACTATCTTACTCAAAGAACTGCTGCTAAAATTAAAGTATGTATTAAATCAGTAAGTGTGAATTTAAAAATGTACAATAAGAGAGCAGGGTTATTCTACAGAAATAGAACACACACACACACACACACACACACACACACACACACACATATATATATATATATGCACATTGAAATGATAATAGCAACATCGTATTAATTAATTATATATATATATTTTTTTTTCTATGTGTAAATAAATCAGTGAAGCACTTAAATGGAAGCAAAAGTGTTCTTTCTTTTCAATTTTATACTGAATCAATTTTATTCTTTTGTGATTTGAATTATCAAAATAAATACTTATTGGGGTTGTATGATCTCACAAAGGAGAAAAAAATATAGCATGGCTCATTTCTGGATTCTATGAAGACCCAGGCAAAAAGTGTTGCTCTATTTTGTACCTTGAGGTTTATCTTGAGAAGACCCAGGAAATAAAGAACACTTAGGACAAAAATGGTGGTTACCTTGAGTCAGTCAGGGTTCCTCACTAATCTCTTGGAATTTAAGACACCAAGTGCCATAAAATATATGGCAGAAAGTTTTAGAAATTCAGGTAAAAATGTTCATATCATTTTCTTGAAAACTTAGGGCATGAGTTTCATGATAATTTAGTAATTTTGCAGAGTTAAAATAGGTAAGTGTACATTTTTCTATGTTTGCTAAAATTATGAAGGAATACTAGGATTCCACAGGAATGAGATCTATGTCTAACTATGCATGCACTTATTGACTGTCTGTAATGGAAGTAGATATAGTTGGAGAAAGACTGATTCTGGAAATGTATGTATTTTAGAAAACTAAGTAAAAAATACAAATGAAAAGTAATAAAAAATTAAATTTACTTCATGATAGAGTAAAACAACACAACACTTCACTGTTAGGAAAAATTGATGAAAAAAATCAATATATTACTTTGTGTTTTGGCTTGTGTTTCTACTATGGTGAAGGTATTTATGATAGTTCAAAATTTTCACATAATAAGTAAGCGAAAAATATTTGATAAATGACCAGAACATTACTTGAAATTTATTCTATTATAATTTTAAGTAAAACAATTTCATTAATATGTATTGATAACTTCATTTGTGAAATCAGGTGAGAGATAAAATTATGGCATCTGGTTACGAATATCATGAATATCCACGTGGAAAATAACTATTACAGTAAAAGAAACGCCATAAATTCCCTTCAAAATACTACCCCTTGCTTCAAACACACATCCCATCATGCCTGCCACTTTATGAAACAATTATGAAAGTCCTTTTTCATCAGTATCTTTGGTTGTGCTGTTTCATAAGACCTGGTATGTTGTACTAGCATTACTGTGATCCATTCATTATTCAAAAGTGTTTTATTTAATTTTTAAGTATGTGCATATTTTCTGTGTTTTTTTTTCTGTTCATTTCATAGTAGAATTACATTCTACTATGATCTGATAATATAAATAGGGCAAATCTGACTTATTTGGACTGGTTAAACTTGTTTTGTGGGCTATTGTATGGTTGATTTTGGAGAAAGTACCATGTACTGTTGAGAATGATGCATATTTTGTTGATTTTGGAATACTTTATAGGTACCTAAGAAGCCCACTTGTTCAAAGGTTTGGGTCATCTCTGATGTTTGCTGAAGTTTTGTCTTACTGGTCTGGTTATTATTGACAATGATGTATTTAGTTTCCCCCGTCACACCTGTACTGGTATTTATGTGACTTTTCATGTTCACTTTTTTTAATGAATCAATTGTGTCGGTATTTTGTGTGTGTATGTTTGTAATTGTTACGAATTCATTGTACCTTTAACCAATATGTAGTGACCATTTTATCTCTTTTTATTTTAAAACCAAACCAAAATAAAAGATAAAAATGGATGCAGAATTTCATAAAATGGAAATAAACAGTTAATGTATTGCATATTGTTATCTTGAAGTAGTTGCTCAGGTTACAAGATTTAGTCACAAAAAATGAGCAAACAGCAAATATTGAGAGTACACAGTGTGCTGATGAACTTACATAGGATAGTAGTATAGTTATCTGTCATATATATATATATATATATATATATATAATCTTTTCCCTTCTTCCTTTTTCTGATTTCCCTATGTCAATTGTCTTTGCTTTTGAGCACTTTTCATCTCATTCATTTTCACATTATTTATTGTACATTTTGGATCTCATTACTCTTTCAGTTTTGCTTTTTTCTTGTTTTACACTAGAGAGACACTACGATATTTACACACCTGAGTTTGATTTATTTTACATGAGTTTCGACTGGTAATCCACCTTGTTTGCAGTTAATATAATTACTGCTGCTTTTTCATGGGTTTTTGCTTCATGGAATACTGTTTTAAATTCTTCAGTATTTAGTCTAAGAATTATTTTGGGGCTTAAAGATATTTCTCGTGTACAGCATATTGTTCAATCTTTTTTATGGATCCATTTTTCTAATCCATGGCTTTTGATTAGTGAGTTGAAACCATTCACATTTGTCATTAAAACTTTTAGTTATGGATATGTTGCATTCACTATATCATTTTCCTCCCACAAATTCCCTTTATTTCCCTTCTAATTATTACTTGTCCTGAGTGATGTATTTATTCTATAAGATTTTATTTATTTACTTTGCATCATTGATCTCATTGTCTCTTGCTGCGATTTCCTTGAAAACCATTGATGGTTACGCTTTTTGACCACCAATTTATTTAGCTGATATTTTCATGGAAATATATTATTTGTCCAAAATTTTGAAAGAGTATTTTCAGGATACACCTGCCTGGGTTGGGAATTCATTTCATGGTTTTTGGTGAGAACTCTTGTAATTTTGATGAGTTTTCCTTTATAACTGATTTATTTCTATTCTCTAACAGCTTTTAAGATTCTTTATCCATGTTGAATTTCTAGACTCTTATCAGGTGTCTGGAAGCACTTCTTTTATGACCAAGGCTATTTGAGGTTCTATATGCTCCATTTAGCTATAAGTTAAATTATTTTTCCACTCTTAGAAAGGTTCCACTATTATTTATATGAAAAAACCTTATTTGTACTATCTTCTGATTTTTCTTTAGTGTCAATTAGTCTTTATTTGTGTTCTTTGCATCACTGAGCTACTGATGTGTACATTTTGCAGATTCCTTTTCTGTTTTAAGATGTCTCTCAATTGACTGTTAATCACAGCTTTATCTTCTAGATTTGACACCCTGTCCTCACATTGCTAGATTTTACTGTCCATATTTTCAATTAAATTTTTAATATCTTGAATTTTTGCTTGGAACCTTTTATTCGAACCAAATCTCTATGTACTTATCATTCACAGTTTGCATTTCTTTTTTTTAAGCTCCTGTAATTTTTATTAGCATCTTCTCTTTATTCACTTATCATTTGACTTATTAAGATCATAAACTATTTAATTATATCTCCTTTGAATGCTCTAAATATCTTATTGAACTTTTTATTATGACCATTGTTATACTTTCTGATATTTCAGCTATGCAACTTTGATTTCTCAATTTTCTGTTCCCCATAAGATGGCTTTGGGGGAACTGGAGACTTCTGAAAGCGTTTTAATGTCTTGCGTTCTCATTTTCTATTTTTAAATTTTCTTTATATGCTAAGGCTTTCATATTGGTTACTGTAGGGAGCTTTATTACTAGCATGGAGCTACTTTTTTGTTAATGTCTGCATTTCAGAGATATTTTCTAGGTATAGCTATTGGCCTTTGGCCCTGTCCCAGGATCCAGCAGCTTCCTTTTATTTGGGATAAGAATTTGCAGCCTATTTGCCCCTGTACTCATATATTTGGGAATAGCCTTCTGTATTATTTATGATGTCTAGAAAATTTATAAATTATCATTTGGAGAAAAACAATTGATAGAAACAACTATGTCACTGTGCTAAAGTAGTAAAATCTCCAGCAATAAATTCAAATACAAGTTGGATATTGGCAAATCTAAACATGAACTGAATCCTCTACACCTGTAAGCCAACATAAATTATTTCTCCTTCAATGATGTATTTCAAGTGTTTTGTTTCAGTTGTATAAATCTGAATAAGACAAAACACATCTTAAAAATGACTTTCAAAGATTATTTTAAAGTTTTTAAATGACACACTAGAGACCTACTAAGTTAATTGGAATATTGATATTATGATTAATTTTTGGTCAGATTCTAGAAAATCATTCAAAGTAAATGGTACATCATTTTTGAGAATTTAAACTTGATATTTTAATAAGTTATATGTTCCATATTTCTACTTAAAATCACCTTTTATTTTCCTAATTTTTATTTTCCACTTTTTATTTTCCTAATATGACTATAGAAGGGTCTTTTTTCAACATGATAAATGGTAGTCATGGAAAACCCTCAGGTAACATTATATGCAATGAGAAAAGGCTGAAAGATTATACTTTAATAATATTAAAAAGAGCAGGAAGCCTGAATTTGCCTTGACATTAAAAACTCCAGTAAAATTCTACTCAGAGAAGTTGGGCAAGATAAAATTTAATGTATATATACATAGGAAAAATAATTAATTGTATATTTATCTGCAGATAAAATTGCTTTATATATAGAAAATCAAAAAGACTTCATGCAATAGAGTATTTCAGTGAATAAGTCAATTCAGTAAAGTTTCAACCTATGGTGAACACATATGAATCCACGTAAACTATATTTTATGCAATAAAAGTAGAAAGTCAGAAATGAAGTTAAGAAAACAATTCCATTTACTTTATGGTATAAATAATAAAATATTCATTAATCAATTTAAGTAAATGTAAACATTTTCAATTAAGCCTGAAAAACTGTTGAAATAGATTAATAAGAACTAAATAAGTAAAAAGTTATACTACATTTACAGACAATAAAAATTAACACTGGCTAAGAATTTAGTTCAACTGCACAAGCACCTGCCTCGCAAGTGCAGTCATGAGTTTGATCCCTGTTACCAAAAACAAACAAACAAACAACAACAACAACAAAATAACTTTATTAAGATGACACTGTTATCCAGGGCAATATACAGATTCAATGTCTGTACTGTCAAATTCGCAAATTTTTGCAGATAAAAAAAAAAATCAATCCTTGCATTCATGTGGAATTGCAGGAAACCTCAAATAGCCAAAAAATGTTGAAAAAGAAAAAGAAACATGACAAACACTTTGTATTAACCTCAATGCTACAGTAGCCTACACCATTTAACATTGGCATACAATGTATATATAGCCTTAGAAAGAACTAAGAGTGCAAAAAATAAACCCATATATGTATAGTCAGGTAATTTTTGACAAATGTAACAAGATTATTTCCTTAAAAAAATAGCGATTGAACAAGTGAAAGTGGAACACCTAAATGTGCACAAAAAAACAAATAATTTGATATTCTATGTCAAACCATAAAATAATTCAAAAATAATTAATTTAAGGGTTAAAATTATAAAAGAATTAGTTGAAAACAACAATAAATTTTAATGTCAATATTTCTCATTGGTTCTTGTGACAGCAAATGCAAGGTAATGGAAAAATAAAAATTATAGAAAAATTGGATTTTATCAAGTTAAATTTTTAGTTCTTCATACCACATTATCAATAATGTGAAAACACAATGTATAAGAATGAAATTATTAGTCTGTTTTACTTCTATCCATTCACACAATTTTGTAGGTTGTCTAAGAATTATCTTTTATGATGTCTTCATCTGTTTTTATTTTCTTTTTAACGTTTATGATCCACAAATATATATATATATCTTATATATGCAGGCAATCAATTTTTTTCTTAAACTAAAAATCAAATGAATTTCAACTCATCGTATGTTTTCCTGGTACTTACCATAATTTAAGAACACATTAATAAACATAGGAACAATGGCTTGGTAATAAAGGAAATAATAAATAGTAAATGTGGAATACAGTGGTGATTCAACTTTTTTGAGATAATAAGTAGTACATCTTAGAAGGGTAAGCTTTAAGCTGACTTTTGAAGGAAGAAAAGAAATGCTTCTTAAGCAGATGTAGAAATGAAGCAATAGTAATACAGGCAGGAAAATAATGGAGTTGATAATGAAATAATGGAATCAATATGTAGGTAGTAACATTGTTGTGAACAAAGATGAGGAATAAGTGACATTATATCGAATGCATGGACTGTGGTTATGAATAATATAAAATGTGTGGTTCTGAACAAAAATAACAAGAGATTTCTTCATTATTTATTTATTTATTGCTCAGTTAAGTATGATATATTTGGCTCTTAGAAAACCCAAAGGGAGATTTTTTTCTCTCTATCCATTAGTTTATCCACTCAGGAGGATTAGACATGGTGTCACAAATATGTTTATTTATTACAAGGCAGTCTTGACACTCTACCAACTGATATTTTTTTTCAAAATGTGTAATGTCTGATGTTAGATAATTATGAGCCTTTTTTCAAGCAATATCATACTGGATTTCAATTTCTCTTTTAATTGGGGCCAATCGTATTGACCATGACATCCTAACTCCCTCATCCTTTACCTACTACAACGATTATAAAACACACTGAATTTCTGTTGCCAACGGAATCTTCCACACTTCCCATATAATGAGGTAAAATTAATAAGAGATTTTATTAATAAAAAATTGCAATTATTTTAAACACTTTACTTATCCATTTAAATCCTTTTAAAGTTTTTGTTTTTTTAACCTTGACAAGTATAAAGTAAAATAATCTTGACAATGATCTAGAGTGGAAAAGCTTGCATGTAATTCAATGGCTTGCTAAATAAAAAAACAAAGAACATAATAAATAAACAACCATTCCTGGTCATTAGAGATGATAATACAGTCTTTAGCAGCTCACAGATACTTGAGCTTAAGTACATTTCACAGAAAACCTAGTTTAATCTTCAGGCTTTAAAATGATCATACGTCAAATAGAGATGTTTCATTTAAAATAAGCAGGAAGCTGTGGGATTCCTGCCATTATCTGTGTATACTGAACTCAACTTTTTCTTAGAGTAATGATCACAGTTCTCTTTTTCTCAACCTATAAAAAAAAAGCCTGCAACCAAAAATCTAAAATCAAATCTGCTACAATTAAGGCATTTCTCTTAAACTTCACTGAACAAAGTAAAAAGAAAATTTAAAACAAACAAAAATACAAATAAAATACATCTAAAGGCAACAAGCATTTCTATACATACAAATAGGGTAGCATTTGCCCAGATTCATTTGCATTTAGATAGAAATTTTCAGGTTGCAATACAATTTTAAATAAACTGTTTCATTTTGTTTTTACAGAAAACTGGGCCTGGAGTAGATAAATGTTATGTTCTCATTTTTAGAGAAGACTTATAGAGGTGAAGTGACACATCAAATGTAACATAAGGAGATGACAAGCCTAAAACTGTAACTGAGGTCTCTTTATCCCTAGTCATTTTTATGTTTTGTATTAACACCTGCCTGAGACTAATGGTTTAAATACATACATATATATATATATATATATATATATATATATATATATATATATTTTTTTTTTTTTTTTTTTTTTTTTTTTTAAGTACCGGAGTTCAAACTCATGACCTTGCACTTCCCAGGCAAATGCTTATGCCGCTTAGCCAAATCCCCGGCCTCTTGACTTTCATTGTTACACAATCTTTAGTATTACTAAAGTGCTTCGTCATATACTAAGTAGAAGCACAAGAAAGTGTTTTCATCCATGTTTGATCTACTAAAATATCTGTCTTATGATGCTAACAAACACTGAATATATGATTTTCTTACTCCTGATTTCTATATTTTACTTGCCTTTACTTACCACCTCTCATATAAGGCTCATCTCAAAGATATCCACTAACATAATTTGGAAATGATGTTGAGAGCTTTTCATAACTTAGAAACAAATGGCATTTGGTTTTCGGTACTTTCCATTATTCTGTCACTTTTATTTCCTCCCATTTATATCTTCTGGGTGACTGATATATTATTCAGAATTTTGATACTGCAGTGAGCAAAATGTTACTTTTCCAGAAGGTAAGTCCTTGCAGAGTAATATGTCAATGACATACATTTTTAATCGTCTTTATACTTTCTCTTGAGTATGATGATGGTACTTCTCCCAGTGGAATTATACATTTGTCAGCATGAAATATGATATTTATTCTGCTAGTATGGAGGATTTCCATGAAGATAATTCTCATGCCTTTATCTTTTTCACTATTTTATTCTCTGTCTCATTTTTTCCTTCACTGATTTTCTGTTTACCATTTTCATGGCTACAGTTTCTACTGCCCTGCTTTTTTCTTCCTCTTCCAGAATATCTCTTTCCTCTTACAAGTCTTATTTTTCATAGAATACATAGATTTTTGTCTGGAAATATACATGAAATCCCTAAATATCTCTGGTTCCCCCCCCCCATTCTAAAAAACGACTGACTTCGACTTATAAATTATTCAGGCATTTTCTCTGTGCAGGTTATATAAATTTTTTTTTCTATTTACAAGTACTCTGATGATGAATTTCTCAAACTCTTCATTTCACACTAAATGTTTATTATGCATTTTCAATGATTGTTCTAGATACCTTAATATGCTTGAATTACATTTTACATAAAGAGGCCCTGGATTCACATAAATTTAAGAAACAATCAAAGAGATCTTACATATATTCTACACAGTTTCCCTGATGGTAACAATTAGAACAACTAAAGTATGATATTATAGGTAAGGTCTTAGACATTAATACTGCAAAATAGAAAACATTTTCATCATTACAGGAAATCCTTAGGGTTTATTAATCACATTTATCTTCATTTTAAACACCGTACTTTGATCTTTGGTAACTACTAATCAGTGCTTCATTTTATCAATTTTTAATTTTAAAAATATAGATAGAAGCATGTAATATATGATTACTGCTATATTTCATCAAAAAATATCTGGATATTCATTTTGTCATGTGTATCAATATTGTTTTCCTTTTTATTGCTAAGTAGTATTTCATAGTACGAAACACTTAATAATTTTCAGTCATCCATTCATTCATCAAAAGACTTTGGTATATTTCTTGTTTTCATCATTGCAATTATATCTACTATAACAATCATGCAAAAATTTATTGGAACATGGCTTTTTATTTCTTAGAGATACATGTCTGTGAGTAAAACTGTTGAAACACATTGTAATTCTGTATTGACTTTTAAAGGAAAACTCCAAAATGTTTTCTAGCATTTCTGTATTATTTTATATTTCATGGTAAATGTATGAGCAATACAGTTCTTTTGTATTTGTGTCAGCACTTGATGGTATCATGATTTTTAATTTTTGTATTCAATGAGTAACAACATTTCTGGACTGTTTGTTTCTCCAGGATCCAGTCTAAATATGAAGAAGAAATAATGTCACAGATCCAGGTATGGTAGTGCACGCATATGATCTCAGAATTCTGGGAGACGAAGGTCACAGATTCATGCCCAGCCTGAGCAAATTAATGACTTATTTACAGTCTTATAATAGAAATGAAAAAGAACTGGGGATATAATTCAGAGCAGAGGCCCTGGATTAAATTTCCTTTACCAGGGTGAAATTATTATTTTTATTTCATAATTAAGAAAATTAAAGGTTCAAGTTTAAATAAAGTACCTAAGGCCACCATCCAATAGTTGGTGAAATCATAAATCAAGGACAGCAATGTATATTTTCAAATTTTACATACATAATCAGTATGAGATATTAAGCTATATGAAAAAAAATTTCCAAACCAAAGTTAATAGTTTGCTGGATTATTTGATAATTTGTTATTGCTGGTTAATTACATTTATTTTAACTAAAATTTTAAAACTATGCATCGGAGTGCCTAAGTCTTGCTGTATGTATTTCAAATATTCAGTAACAAATATAATGTAGGTCAATAGTCACTAATTATAGTAGTCACAGTATACTAGTACATTAGGAAGTCCAAAAATAGATTATTCCTGTCATCACATAAAGTGATATTGTCATTATTATTCTAGGACATTTTTACTTTATTAAATTGAAACTTTGGAAAGTACTATAATGTATGAGCAAAGTGAAATGCAGAAGATTGACAATGTGATTGTTTCTAGCTTAAGTGGCCTAAGAAATGTCCATGGGAGATTTTTTATGACAATACACATATTTAAGGCAATTGTACAATAGGAAATTTGTTTTTCCCTCATATATTTCCAACATCTGGAATAGAATTAGGTACATTATAGGTATTCAAAAAGTATTTCTAATACATACTTTAATTTATTAAGAAAGACCACTTTTAGCAAACGAGGGATAGGGAGTAACAGGATTTTTCTTTAGAGAATAATGATTATGGCTAATATAGAAGTTATGGAAGATGTAGTGAGATATCAGATTGGAAACGGAGAACCAGATCATGCAGGGATTCATAATCAGTAAATTACTGTCTTCACTGTCTGCTTAATGATATCTACAGGTTTGGTAACTTTCCTTTGGATGCACTTCCTTCATGCTGTTTCTGCCTTGGCACCAGCTAACCATGAACTGACCCCACAGGAAAACTTGAGCCAAATGATCCTCTCATCCTTTAAATTATGGTTGTTAGATATCATGTTACAGTGATTGGAGAGTCCAATAAAATTTACAAATTAGTATCCCTCAAACACTCATCTCATGTATATACTCATATAAACATTAAGTAGTAGGGTCTCCCAAGAAGATAAACTATGTTTCGCAAAGAAGATATTAGCCACAGCATTTGTGACACTTCTTCATCTTACAGAGTCATCCCCACAGTGCTTTGGTTAGGAAAAGTGTTGCAATTATAAAAATTACATTAGATCAACATGAACTACTATGGTTAGAAATGTGTTTCCATGTACTTACTAAGAATTATTTTGGTGGTATAAGTGCCAGCATGACAAGTGCAAAATTGTGAGTTCGATTCCCAGTTCCCAAAAAGAAATCTGTGTTCAGCATTAATAATTAGTCTTGGAAGAGAAAAAGAGGTTTGATTTTTGCTTTTTATCCTGTTATTTTTTTCTTGAGTATGAATCAGAATTCATCCTTGAATCTCAAAGTAATTTAGCCTGAAAAGTGAAGCTCTCAAGAAGTGATATTAGAAAATGTCTCTTTATATTCAGTTAAGTCACACTACACTCATGTTTAAGTACCATTTTAGTTTTAATTAAATCTATATTAACTACTACATAAAACCATAAAAAGTATCCATATTAGCAGGGTGCTATGTGATGTTTTCCTTAATATTACATTGTGTAATATTTAAATTAAACACTTATTTCCTCAAACATTTATCATTTTATGATAAATATTTGAAAATCTTTTCTGCTCATTATATATATATATATATATATATATATATATATATATATATAATGTACCATATATGTACCATATGGTACATTATTTTTACCTATAATCACTATACTGGGCATAGCAAAGTTTGCCCAATCTCTCTGTAATTTTAATTTTCATTGATTATGCTCTCTTCAGGCTTCCCTCCTCTATACACCCTCCAGCCTCCAGTGATCAACATTGTAATATTAAATTTCTTCAAATCATTGTTTTTAGATTCTCGATGAGTGATATTGTCATTCGTCTATTATCTGGACCTATACAACTAGGCTCAAATGCTATTTTAGTTCTTAAACTCTAAGGTTGAGTATTCTTCTAATGAGACAGAAAAATGAGGTGTCAGGAAGGGCTTGTTCTCTGTTTAACTTTCACTTATATTGTCTGTTTTGTACGGATTCATACAGAAAAAAGTTTGCAAGGAATGAACTAAAAACAAAGAAAACACTTGGTCATCAGCTAGTAACTGTGCTTAAAGCTTTGCTTTAAATGTATACTTCGTTTAATTTGAGACTTGTGAAGATTTGGTGCACATCCTGATCACATTTTATATCTTTTGACATGTAGATTGACTACTAGATTGCCCAGTTTGGCAAATGTTATTTGAGAGGAAAAGTTGGGCCAATGTGTCTGAGGTAAAATTCTACTTCTGATTATTTAGTTTTTTCAGCTGAAAACTTAGGATTCATAATTAATGCTTGATGCTACAAAAAGTTTTTACATAATCTTTAAGTAAAGTTAAATTTTAAAAATATCTTCATTTGTAACTATACATTTCTATGTAACTCAATAATTGTTGTTTGTGTAGTAGTCATAATACATGATGTAGAAAATTTTGAATAGCATTAGTAATTTTGAAGAACAGAGTAAACTCTACTCCAAGAAACTAGTTGAGTTTCTGAGCCTGATAAACACAAATTTGTACATATTTAACAATACTTTATTTTGAACCTCTTGCCATCCATTTTTTGCAAAGATGTTGCCAACTATACAGTTTTCCTACTTTTTCCTCCCAGAGCTGGGGTAGAATGGAGTATTGAGCCCTCTTGGTAGACAACTGGAGACCAGAGAGCAAGCTGATTGGACTTCAAATAACTAAGTAGTGATAAAACATAGATTGTATTAAAACTGTTTTATTATAAAGAAAAAATACTTATTAAGTAGTTATTAACTATAAAGAAAGAAATATCTCAGAGTGGAAAGGTAAATGGAAGAGCACCTTTGCAAAGGGAAATTTTTACACGATGTTCATCTAAAGTTTCTTCAATGGGAATAGAATACCTTAGAATTTCAAACTTGATAATGATTTAAATGAGAGCACTATGAAATCCTCATAGTGTTTCACAGTAAAGTAGTCCAAACATAAATATGAAACTTTTTAATCCATCTATTAAGAAGCAATACGTATTGTTTAGTATTATAACATATGCTAATATATTTTTATAAATAATGTATAAATGTCATGTTAAATATTCCTTCATAATAAGTTATTTAAATGGAAATAATGTTAAATATCACAAGTATTTATTTTTCTTTTTTTTTGGGAGGAGTATCAGGGGTCAAACTCACAACCTCAGCCTAACTAATGAAGTGTCTGAGCCACTGAGCTAAATCCCCAGCCCCCATATCACAAACATTTCTTCATGTGTTTCATTCATTATATAATAATTTCTGTACCAGTACATTTAAAAGGTTAAACTTTACAAATAGATATTATATGGCATAAATACTCATAAAATTGAATATATGTAGATTTATAGTAATAATAAGATATATAAAGATATATGCTAATTAATTTTTCTTAATATCATTGACTAAATAATGTATAGTTTAGCACTGTGAAAGTCATTGAATTGAATAATTCTGATTTTCTAAATTTTGAAAATTGCTGTTTGAAATTGTGATGTGCATTCAATTTTTATTAAAAATTCTATGCAAGTTACCTTTTACCTCTCAAGCTTGCTTTCCTTAATAATCTTATTTCAAAATCAATAAATTTGTACCTCAACTATTAATTTATTCAGAACCTATATCAATATGTTTCAAACTATTAAACAGTATTACAATCAATTGGAATAAAAATGCAATACGAAAGGTCTACGATGCATAAGTATTCTAAGATGTAAAGGAGTAAAGTGACACTTAATTTCCTAACTCTAATGCAAATTAGAAGTACAACCATTGAAAGACATACAGAATACTTGGAAATTGCAGGAAATTTGAAACAAAATAACGTCTGTGAATAGACAGAGTATTCAGGAAAGAGATAATGGAGGAAGTCAAATCTGTAAAAAAATAAGTTAGAATTAATTCAGTAAACAGATACATAGATAGGAGTGTGAGGGTAAACTAGACAAGAACAACACTTGAGTAAAATCACAGAAACAAGAAATAGCACAATTTATGAAATGGGAAAATCTACATTGAATATATAAATCTTAAAAATGTATTGGTAAAAAATAATAGTGTAAGAAAAGTATTTCCTGAGCAGTCATGAGTTCTTATTTAGGGAAGACACTTGTAACCAAAAAGGATTAATAAGAAGAAAATCTAATTTATTAATGTGTACAGTCTCCATCACCTAGGAGAAATGTCAGCTCAAAGTAACTCCAAGCAGTACCTTAGTACTTTAGCTTATATAGCATCTTCAACAAAGAACAATAATTTTGTGGATATATGACAGGACAAAGGAAAATGTTTTAGGCTTCTCAGTGTGAGGAATTGTGAGAAGGTAAATATTTAGGAAGAAACTTGTAGAGTAAGGTTTGTGTCCCAATTTCTCTGCTGCTGTCTCTGGAGTGATAAGAGTCTGGAGTTGTCACCAGTAAAACAGGATTTACACCCTGACTTTTAGCAGAAAAGAGTTGAGCAGAGAGTGCTTTTTCCGCATTTGCAGCTTCCTAAATGTACACAGTTTGAAAACAAGTTTTATGTTAAGGAGTAGTATTTGAAGTGCCATAGTCTGATTTCCTTAACTATATAAAAGTAAAAAACATTATTGAAGACTGTTACAAATGATTGTATACCAATAAATATTAAAAGTAATCTTTCTTAAAAGAACTTTTCATAATTGGCAATATAAAATGGAAAAAATAATGATATTATCATGAACAAAGAACCAGTATTAATGTTTGACTGTCTAATGCACACAAACACAAATGAACACGTGTACTTGCAAACAGAAGGACAACGTAGATTTATAGCAAAGACTTGTGAAATCCATACTTCACATTTTTATTATAAAATTCACATACCATAAAATTGTTACAGTTAATGTATGAAACAGATTTGTGTGTGTAACCACTGTATGTCTCAAATATAACCTTTACTTAATTTCATATTTTCATCACTGTAATAGAAATTAAACATTTGCAGGCAGTTAATAAAGATTAAGTCCAGGACCTCATACATGTTAGGCATGTGCTTTATCAGCGAGCTAGACACTGAGACACAGAAATTCCATATTTATTGGAAATCAGTCTCAATCCTCTCCTATCTATATTACCAGTCAGTGGTTAATCTGTTTCTCAACTTTGTAGGTTTGTCTATCTTGGACATTTCGTATGAATTGAAGCAAAATTTCATTTAATTTGCATTAATAAAAATGTACAATATGTGGCTATGTGACTATTTTTATTTGTAATTCAAGGTTATGCATACCATAATATGTATAAGTATTCCTTATCTTTTGGTGAGTAAACATTTCTTTGCTCTGGATACAATGCATTGTTTTAATTCACTCATGAGATGGTAGGCATTTGAGGTACATTCATTTAATGACTATTGTGAATAATGCTTATAAAGTATACCTTTTTATGTAGACATAAATTTGAAATTCTCTTGGATATATATAAAGGAGTAGCCTTTCTAGCCCATGGGAAGAAAAACCAATCTATTGGCCAAAGTGTTTGCATCATTTTATATGCTCCCTGGCCCTAATTTAAAGTTTCATTTTATCCTAATCCTCTTCATATTATCTTGTCAGATTGAAGGTATTCTAGTGGATTTAATCTTACACCTTATTGTTTTTATTTTCATTTTTCCTTTGCCTATTACTACTGAGCATATTTTCATGGTCCTTTTGGCCATTTGTATGCCTTCTTTGAAGAAATGTCTTTTTTTGGTATATTTTAAATTTAGGTTTATTGTCTTTTTGTTGAGCTGACTGTTAGCTTCCCATAAATATGAAAATGCTACAAACATATCAATTTATAAAAAGAAAAGATTCATTCTGGCTCAGTTTCAGAGGTTTCAGTTCATATCAGTTTGACCTCTTGCCTTGGTTATGTAATGATATATCATGGTGAGAATGTGTGACAGAGGAAATGTTTTCACTTTATGGCTAGCAAAACAGAAGCAAAGGATAACTTAGGTGCCACTTTTCCCTTCAAAGGCCTGCACAAAATGACCTGTAAGCCTGCTACTGGGCTTCACTTCTTAAATATTCCACTATATTTCAAGGACCATGGGTAGGGGACCAAAGTTAAACACATGATTATTTTGGGGAACATTCTATGTACAGACTATGTCAAATTTAAGTTATTTGTATATTTTGGATATTAGAACACTATTAGTTATATGATATGCAAATATGTTACCATTTCTTGAATTGTCTTTCAGTCTACTTGGTAATGTCCTTTTAGTGCAGGTAGATCAATTGGATTTTGAAGACTCCCTTTTTATTCATCTCAACTTGGGCAATACTCCAGAACCATTCTTCTCTCCAGAAGCAGAAATAAGAATAACAAAGACTCAGGAAAACTCTAAAACTCCAGGCCAGGGCACGTGCATTTAAATCCTGCAGCATCACCTACAGTAAAATTTGCCCCATTTGAATTTCATTAAATGTTCACACAGAGGAACTCCATGTCATCAATTGTGGAACAGTCATGCACAGTGGACACCCCTGAGATGACTCAGCATCCCGTCAATCATTTCTGTTAACCATATCCAGAGAAATAAATGATAATTGCCCTCAGCATTTTAAATCCAACAGCCTGAACTATCTCCTTCAGCAATTCACCTGCTTTCCTGACATCACATTTTCTACCAGTTTGTGCCAACCTTTTGTTACTGCTGGCACAAACCCGCATGCCCTGGTCACACATTCCCTGATAACTTTAATAAACGTATCTGTTTTTCTTTTTCCATCAGGAGTGTATTTACAATTCTTTTCTTGGCATGCACAAGAATCTGTAATGCATCATTTGGACCCATCATGCCCTATATTATCCTGGAGTATACTGGTCATTAATTCTGATAATTTTAGGTATTATGTGTATTCTATTTTTCCTCTTTTTTGCCTGTTATTCACTGTCACATCAAAAGAATTATTGCATTATCATGATAATTTCTCCTTGTCCCAGAGTTTTACAGTGCTACTCTTATATTTGTGCTTTGATTCATTTTGAGTTGTTACATGTGTTATGAATGATGATCAAAATTGTTTTGCAGGAGTAATGCATTCCTCTATTACCATTTGTTAAAGAGATTATTGTTATCAAGTGTCTCAGTGCCCTATTGAAAATCAATTGAGTTGAGATGTATGAGATTTTTTCTGAAATCCCATTTCTAGTAAAGTGGTATATTTGTACATATTTACTTCAGTAAGATTATGTATTCATACCAGTATTATTGTGCTAAATACTAAAATCATTGTACTAAATACTAAAGACATTGTAAATCATCCGATTTTGTGATTCTATTTTCAAGATTGCTTTGAATGTTCTTATTCTCTTGCATTTTCATGAAGCTTATGATCAGCTTTTCTCTTTCTGTAAAAAGCTGGGTAGAATTTGGCAGATAGTGGGCTGAATTTAAAGATCAATATAATGAACATTGCCATCTTAATAAATCTTCCAATACAGAATTATGATGTCATTACATTCATTAACATAATCTAAAATTATTTCAGTAATACTTTGTAAATTTCAGTGTAGAGTTAGGGAACTTCTACTGTCAAATTTTCACCTAATTACTAATAAAAGAAATCATATTTTTAATTTCATTTTAGGATGATTTTTGGTCAAATACAGAAACACTATTAATTTTGTCCTGTAGCATTGATAAATTCATTTGTAGGTTCTAGTAACTTTTTGTTTTTCTTGGTTGTATAGATTTCTCTAAATAAAAGATTAAGACATCCACAAGTAGACATAATGCTTCTTTTTTCCTTGCAATGTAGATGGATTTCATTTCTTTATTTCCTGCCCCAAATCATCCCGGATAAAAGTGCCAGTACAATGTTTAATGAATGTGGTAAGAATGTACATTCTTACTTTTTTTTCCTTATTTTAAAGATAAAGCTCAAAATTTAAAGTTAAGTATGACATTTTCTGTGAGTTTTTATGCATACATGCTCTTCCTTTTGGACAATAAACTTTTATTCCCACCCTCCACTATTAAATATACTTTGTGATAAATTATAGGTAACTTTTGTAAAGTGCTGTTTCTGCACAAATTGAGACAGTTATATGGATTTTCCCTTTATTTTATTAGAATAGTGGATTACATTAATTGTTTTTAATTTGTTAAATTGATGTATGGTTTGCTACATTAATTGGTTGTGTCTCAGTTCCTTGTATAAAACTCCCCTGGCTACAGTGTTAATGTTCTCCTCTTTGTGTTGCTGGATTTCACTTGTGCGTGAAGAAGTTCAGACAGAACATGGCATCACAGAGTATGCCATCACAGAATATGCGACTGTGGATTGTTGACAATACTGAGCTGAAGGCACGTAAGAAACAACAGTTATAGAATGGACTCTTTCTGTCTGTTCTAAAGGTTGTCCTAAAAGCAGATGATACAATTTCTCAACAAAGCAGTGTTCTCCTTGCACATAAAAAAGAACACTCTTATCCCCAAGACTAGGAGTCAACATCATTGATCTGTACAGACTTCGTGAAATCACTCTTGATTTCCATTAGTTTCCCTCATACTTTTCTTAGTCATTGTGTCACAACTTACTGCCCTTAATTTAAGTCTGCTCTTTGTCTTATCATGCAACGATACTTTTCTTCTGTTGTAAGAACAACTAACATTTTTTTGGTCTTCATTTGTATTCTATGAACTCTTGTGTATATACAAAAATGTAAATATGCCTTTTGCCTAATAATTTGTCATATATTATTTAATTTTTAGGCTTGCCATGGAGCCTAAAAAGTCAAAAGAAAGAATATTTTCTGCTTTGATGTAGAGCTATGTCAATAATTTTTCTGTTTATGAGAGATATCAATCTGAAATTGTCACATTTTATGATGTCTTTAATTTGGCTGTCATGTAATAACCTCCTTAGAATTACTTGAAAAATCCTCTTTCTTTTATTTTTGGCAGAGTCTGCAGGGTTTTTTTTTAAAGATTTTAAAAGGAAGTAATAATTTATCATCAACATGAGGCACGATGCCTGAAATACATATAACATTCAGTAAATTTTTATTTCATGAGTAACATTGCCACAAATATAATATTTCTCCCAATATAATTCATTGAGATGATGCAATAATAAAATTTTGGAAAATAAAACTACGCCAAGTGCAATGTGGTAGTTTCTTGCTTTGATATTAAATTTTTCTGTTAACAATTACTCATAGTATATCACTTTTATCTTCAAAAGTCTTTGTAGGAGAATAGAATATTTCACACTCTGTTATAATTCTTTGTACTATGAACTTTCTAGAGATGTCTTACCCTATATTTCAGACCCATTATTTGAGATTATCTTTCTTTCTTTTGTTCCAAATAATTTTTAAATCTCAAAAGAAATGTAAACTCAGACTATTTGGAAATCAGACCACCAGTATGTATTTACCAATAAATTAGGAGACTTTGATGTAAATATTGGTGACTAAAAAGCAAGAAAATAACAACTTTTAATGTATTATATTATGGTTATACCAGTGTCACACTAAATAGGAAAAATATGAAGTGATGGGCCAATTTCTTTCTGATATAAATATTTTTAAATCCTTGCTAAATTTATTGAACAATGAAAACGTATGACCAGGCTGGATTTATCTGACAATTGATGTTTTCACATGGCCCAGCATATATCATTCATCACATTGAGTGAAACAAATTGACAAAAAGTTCAAATTGCATCCGCAATTTTAAAAAAGACAAATACAATAAATTCTGTAGAGGGAACTTCCTAAAACTGATAATTGTATATTTTTTAGGGAACACTGGCTAAATTTCCAATAGTGTTCTGAAAAACTAAATCTACAAGTTTCCTATTTAAAATTGAACTAGATAATGCAGGTGGCGAAAAAGAGTATTTTTTAAATGACAGTAAGTATACATTTAAGCATCCTAAAATGTCAGTTTTATAAAGAATGTGTTAATATTACACTGATCACTATCCTCTGGTACACAAAATAAAGATACATAGAGACCTAATATAGAGAACTGTTAAAAATAAATATAAAGCACTATGAGCATTTCAATAAATCATACAAGGACAATACTAAGTAATATTTTTTTAAAAAACCTATATACTCCATATTTTATTCCATAAACACAAATCTCAAACTGAAATAAGATTTATGTGTGAAAATCAAAATAAAAGCTTTTAGTAGGAAAGATATATCTTACTTCTTGACACAAATGTTATATGTATAAAATATACAACCTCTTTAAAATATTAATCCATTTCAATTTAGCCATACTATACAAAAATATATTATTAAAATTAGGAAAATATTTCATAATGAAGAAGTCATTTACAGAGCATCTTCCTGACAGTGTGTAAATATATATATATATCTTGGCTACTTTTCTCCTGATTGAGACAAAATATTTGATATCCAAAGTTAAAGGAATAAAGATTTATTTATCTCACAGTTTGTATAGGTTTCAGCTCATAATTGGCTGCTTCCAAGTCAGGGTGGCACAGGACAGGGAGAGGGTCTACTGTTCATGGCAGTGGAAAATAATAAAAGTAAAAAGAGCATCTTTCGCTCTCATTTATACTCTATCTAGGCTTCTGGGATTAGGAGGGTACCAAACCAATCAGTGGACCAATTTAATAATGACACACCCTAATCCCATTATTGCATCATCAATTAGTCACACACTCTAGATGTAGTCACACACTCTAGATGTAGTCACCACTGAAAAAGTTCTTCTTATGACTGCATAATGCTTTGGGAGGACATTTAAACAAAAGATATAGGGGATACATAGATAGATAGATAGATAGATAGATAGATAGATAGATAGATAATTAGAAATAAAAAAGTTAAAAATGCATAATCAAGTGATTTGTAAAAGTGTTTTACAAAGGTAGAAATCTGGATAGCTGATGTAGATATGAATATTTACTTCAGTGGAGTAGAAATTAGGAAAATACACATAAAAACTATTTACACAGATAGGATATCATGCACATCATACAAGAAAACAATAAAAATCTAGAAATAAACAGTATTTTTAAATTTGTGAAGATAATATTATTGATTGCAGATATATAAATTTGTTCATTTTGGACAGTAAAATACTGTTGGAAAATAGGACTATATATAGCAGCACCAAGTAATATCTTACTTGAGGTTGACTAAGGATACACAGAGAGACATCTTCAGACCAAAATTCGCTGCACTTTAAGTAAAAGTGTAAGAAAAATGGAAATGAAATCTCCAATCATGAAAGAAAATATAGTAGGTCATATTTTTCTTCTTATTCTTTTTATTTTTAGTAAAATGTAGTACTATAAAGAAAAAGTAACCAAAGAATATAGAAAAATATCATGATTAGAAGGCAGAACAAAAATATAAAGTTGTAGAACTGTATTTACTAAATTTTTCTAAATTTGAATTATATATTCATGATATTTGTGCTTAATGATATCTTGTTGTATTATGAAATCAAAAAAGAATGCCTAGAAATAATGAATGACTAATGCAAATAGTTATCTTAACTAGAAGGGAATTATAGCAATTATATTCACATGTCATTTCTATGCTGTGTAAAATTGACACCAGATTTGAAGTCTTAATATAAAATAAGGACATAAATTTTTGTTACTAATATTCCATCTTGGCTGTGTTAAACGTTAATAATACATTGTGGTCTTAAGTTAGGACATTTAATTTTACCTCTTTCCTTTTGCCTTTTTAATGTGAATATTAGAATGTAAATAATGTGAGTGTTACATATTCTAAATTCTTTACCTTACAGAACAGAGTCCTACATATTTCCTCAAATGTGATTTTAAAACCTTTGTATTTTACTCATTAGCAAAGGAAAGTGTTTAATATGGAAACAGCTTATTTAAATTCCATGTTAAAAAGTTTATCCAGTCTGCTTTGCTGAAAACACAATGTAAAGGCAATGATGGAATCAGTGATACCAGCCATGAGACTATTAAAGTAATTCTTGGGAAAAGCTTTCATGACTTCAGTTGATTTGATGGTAATTGGGATGGAAGTGATCTGAGTGTGGATGTATTTTGAAAATAAAACCAATGTAGTGTCATGAAAAATCAGGTGACGTAAAGAATGAGTAAAATAAACAAAGAATGAATCAAAGCATTTTGGCATGAAAAACTAAAAGGACTGAGTTAACACTGAAGGGCCCAAAAAGGATATAAGTGGGGTATACTTGGAGAACACAATTTAGAGTTAGGGTATAGATTTTATAATTTTCATATAATTAAAAAAATTGAAGTAGATATATGTAGTTAGTTGGATAGAGAAGTTAGTTTTTGAGTTAATAGACCTCAGCAGGTCAAGGGATCATCGATATTCATTGGGAGAAAAAGTCTCTTTAATAAATGATGCTGAAAAACTGCCTTCCCATATTGCAAAGATTAAAACTAGAGCCATAATCTCTAACGATGAAATAAAGTAATGTTGAAATAGATCAAACATCTAAATATTAAAAGAGAAACACTAAATCTGCTGTAAGATAGAAACAGGTAGAAATCTTGAAAACACAGGTATAGGCAGAGACTTTATGACAAAAAATCACAGTCACACAATAAATATCACAAAAAAATCAACAACTCTGAATTTACTAAAAAGATTTTGCAGAGTAAGAGAAACTACAACCCCGATAAAGAGACCATCTACACAGTGGGAAAAAACTTATGCCAACTGTGCATCAGACAAAGAACTCAAAAGTCCAGATCGCACAAATTTAGAGACCCAATCCAAAAAAGGCAAGCTGAAATGAATGATTGTCAGATGAAGAAGTACAAACAACAAGCAAATATAAGAAAAAAAAGGGCTGGGGATTTAGTTCAGCGGCATAAGTACCAGCTTTGCAAGCAGGCGGTCGTGAGTTCGATCCCTGGTACCGGTAAAAATGAAAAAAAAAAGACAAAAAAAAAAAAAAAAAAAAAAAAAAAAAACGTTCAACATCACGGGTCATTTGAGAGATACACGATAAAAAAACACTAAGATTTCATCTCACTCTAGAAAGAATGGTTATGATCAAGAAATCAACCAATAATAAATAGTGGTAGAGCAGTGAGGAAAAATGAACAATTCTCCACTGCTGGTCTGATGGAAGACTGATGCAACCACTGTGGAAATTAGTGCAGCGATTCCTCAAGAAACTAGAACTAGAAGTGCTCTTTGACCCTGCTGTTATGCTACTTGTTGTCTTCCTGAGAGAAATAAAAGCATCAGACCACAGTGACACATACACACTTGTGTTATAAAAGCATAGTCTGTAACAGCTAAGTAAATCTTGAAAACAGCTCCAATACCTAACAAGTCATGAATGGATAAAGAAGATGCAAGTTTTTATATACAATGGAGTGCTACTCTGCCACAAAGAAGTAAAATTTTGAGATATTTCTAGGTAAATGGAATTCCCTTGAGACTACAATCTTTAGTGAAATAAATTGGGCACAGATATGAAAATATCTCATGGCTCCTATGGTGTGAAAAACTGAAAGGGACAGTAAAGTCCAAAATATATAATAAATATTGTGAAATAAGAATAAAATATTTAGCTATGAAGGGAAACTAAACAGAGAGAGGAGGGACAGGATGGAAGGCCAAAGGAGAGAAAAAAGTGAAAAGAAGGAAAAAATAGAAACAAGACATTTGCAAATAAGCAAGGGAAGAGGGATTGAAGGACGTGTAGGAGAATTTGAAAAAAAGAATAAATATATCTCATGTACAAATATGCATCCCCTATGATGAATGTTATCAGATATATATATATATATATATATATACATATATACTGATTAAATTACTTTTATCTACTGATTAATTAAATTATATACAAATTAATTTAATTATTCTACAAATTATACATATATATATATATATATATATATATATATAAAAAATGTACCAATAAAATTAATTTTTAAAAACAGGCTGAGGAAACATATTTGAGAGTTATCAACATGTAGAAGTTATCTAAAGTCTTTGAAATAGATGTGACCACCAAAAGGGTTAGTATAGATGACTCATTGAGTCTTCCAAATGTACAAGGTTAGGAAAATCTTTAAAGAAACATTTCTTCAAATTTATTTTGCTGTTAAAAGAATGCTTTTTGTTATTGAATGTCGTTATTTGAACCCATATATATTCTCTTCACAGTTACTAAACTATGAGTCCTTGTTTCCTCACTCTCTGCTTCCAAAGGTCCCCAGATCTTGATTATATCCTTACATGCCTTACAATGACTAACAATTAATCTAAAAATCTGACAAATTAATTTTAAACAGGTGATGATGATGTAATATCTATCACATCCATACAGCACAATGACCTTTTAAATAGGGCCATGAAATGGCCTTTAAGAATTTGGCTATGTAAGATTATAATAATTCTGTAAAGCTGATCATTTAATTCTGTGGGTCAGCATCAGAAACAAGGTGACTAATGACAGTGTGTTTTAGAGAAAACAGCTAATGCACCCATGAAGACAGGAGTCCTGAGTTTCAGTCTAAGCTCCAACATTCACCAGTCATCTCTACAAGATCATGAAGTTGGCCTGCATAGAGCTCCAAAACCTGTTTACTTATTACAAATAAGGACAAAATATAAGACTATGAGTATTTTCTAATTGCTGTATTAAAATGTCTGATACTGCATAACAATAACTGTAGTAGCTGTGATGCTAGATGTTATTTTAAGATTTTTATTTGTCATGTGTGGATATACCTATCCATAGTTTTATTCATTTATTTACAAATATCGCTCCTCCCTTAAGTCAAAGAGCAGAGAATGACTATCATTAGGAAAGTCATTTCATCATCTTTTAACTTCCCTGTTTCTGTATACATACATACATTATAAGAATGTAGATAAATGTGGGCTGGGGATTTGGATAGAGTTAGGTGGTAAAGCCCTTGCATAGCATATATGAGGCCCTGGGTTCCATCTCCAGAATGGTAAAGACAAAAAGCTAGAATATAATTAAATTCAAGGAAACTGAAAACACTGTCAAGACAAGGCAATCTCTAGGATGTAAAAAGGGAAAATATATTTATGGGCTTTGGAACAAAAGAAAAAGATATGAAGTAAATACAGTGGTATAGTAAGTTCGATATATGTACACAGGTGTTATTGTATCTTATATTTTAACAATATCATGGTGAAAATTAATAATGCATATTAATAATTTTAACATACATGGACTGTGCTTACAAGCTATGTTTAGGAATCACAACTACTGGAGATTAAAATCTTGCCTCTTATTTACTGAGCTGCATTTTCCTTAGAAAGTCGATATTTTAATTTATCTCATCCTTAGTTAACTGTTACTAATCTCTAACATGCAGAGTTATAATAATTAGATTATTCAATACAACAATATCATTTCACTCTATTTGTTTCAACTAGAACTGACTCTCTGCGTGCGTGTGTGCATGCGTGGGTGTGTGTGTGAGTGTGTGTGTGTGTGTGTGTAGGAATTTTGAGCAGAACAGTAGGACCTCCCGTGTAATTAAATATTCTTGGACCTAGAATATTTCCAAAGAATTACGACTTTCACCTAATCACTCAGTTATTTTTTTTCCTAAGCAAGAAACTTTTGATCCACTATAAAATTTGCCTAGATCTTTCCTCCCCATTTTTATCACTCTTATCATTTTCATTTGATTCCTTAGTCTCTCATCTTTTCTTTACATATACAGACTCTGACACATTTTTACATAAACTTGTAACTTTAGGATAACATTCCTTTGGAATCTATCACCAAATATTAAACTCTCTTCTTATGCCATAATAAAATCGATTTCACCAAACTCCATGTTACTGGGAAAGAATTCTCCATTAAGTACAAATGATCTCTCTTCATCAACTAAGTATTTTCTCCCTCAGCGGAGATGTTCTTCAAATGGATTGTGCTCAGAAAAGATGGTCAAATGATACAATACATACTTATCCTGTCTATGGAATATGAAAGCCTGTATAAAGTCATTATAAAGTCTGTTCCTATAGTACCCTACGTGATCCACTTAGGACATGTGTATACGGACTAAAACAGTGTCTAGTTCCAACACAAGAAAGAGAGTCCTTATTCAAATATACAGACTTGGAAACTTATCCAAGTGATTATAATGGCTAAACAGATAATTAAATAGTTGTTAGATCAACAGGGGATATGGGAATGAGGAAAGAAAAGTAATGCACTCAAGGATGAGGGGAAAACATTTAAAAATATTAAAGTCACATATCATGGGAAGCATGCAGTACTGTATGTTCATGGAGTGTAGAATTTTGGGTGTGAATTTAAATTATTGTGCAATTTTATAAAATTAAAAGATTAAAAGTTTCAACAAATTATTTGTATTCAGAGTCATAAAAATTATTTTTTTTGGAAATAAATATTCTCCTCTGCAGAAGTTTTGCCTAATGCGCTTAATATGAAATATGGTAACAGCAAGAAAATGATTGCTTCCATATGAAGTAAATGCTGGCTATTTTGTAGCAGTTGGAAGATGTATCCCAATTGCTAAAATTATGAATTAAGGGATTTTTTAAGAGGAATACTTTCTTCCAATTATTAGTGTGTGTTTACAATGCATAATAATTACATTCACTATAAAGAATTGGCACATGTATGTAACATATTTTATTTCTTTTTTCCCCTTGCCTCCACTCGTGTTTTAATTTTCTAACATCAGATTTATTTTTTTTATCCTCTATAACCTTATAAAGTTAGTTAACATACATAGAGATCAAACATCGTACTAATAGGCCAAACCTCCTATGACAAATGTAAGGGAATTGAAGTCATGGTATATATTTAAATACATTGTCCACTTTGGATTATAATGCCTTTCGCTCTCTTTTTTCCTAGTATATAAATATGGATAGATAGATAGATAGATAGATAGATAGATAGATATAGATATAGATGTAGATATAGGTGTAAATGTAAATGTGTATATTTACATATATTGAATTTATCACATTAAAAAAACAAGCAATATATGTTCCTGTGTCTCAATTAGTTTTCCTAATATTATGGTCACAAAATTCATCTCTTTTCCTACAAATGACTTGTTTATCCTGCTTTATGGCAGAGTAGTAAAGCCACAATTTCTTTACTCATTCATTTGCTGATATACATACAGACTATTTCCAAAATTTAACTATGCTGCTATAAAAATACAAATGCATACATCACTATGGTATGTCTTTAAATCTTTTGGAAAGTTTCTGGAAAAAGAATAGCTAAATCAAATAGGATTTTTTTTTATTTAAAGAAAAAAGCAAATCAAAAAAATGTAGAAATAATACAGAATTTCAAAAAAATTAACACTACGAAATTACTAGTTGAGGGGCTGGGGATTTAGCTCAGCGGCATAAGCGCCTGACTTGCAAGCAGGCAGTCGTGAGTTCGATCCCTGGTACTGATAAAAACGAAAAAGACAAAAAAAAAAAAAAAAAAAAAAAAAAAAAGAAAGAAAGAAAGAAAGAAATTACTAGTTGATAAATTACATATTGTCATCTTAGAAGTAGTTGTTCAAGTTACAAAATTAAAGCAAAAATACTGGACAATCAAACAATGACAGTGCAAACCGTTCTGTTCAATGATCCAAAATACCCATATTACTAAGTTTGTGTTGGATCAAATAGGATTTTTAGTTCTAGCTTTTGGAGGAATCTCCATTCTGATTTCCATAGTGGTTTTATCAGATTACAGTCCAAACAAAGAATGGAAAAGGGTTTCTTTTGCTCCATGGTCTTACCAGTATTTGTTATTGGTTGGTTTCTTGATGATAAGCACTCTTTCTGGAATCAGATATGATCTCAGTTTTATTTTACTTTGTGTTTCTCCAATGGCTGGAAAGCTTGAACATTTTTCGTGTATTTATTGTCCATTTGCATTTCTTCAGCAGAGAAGTGTCTATTCATTTCTGATGTCCATTTTTAAATTGGGTTTTAAATTGTGGAGTCTATTTTTTTAGTTCCTTTTATATTCTAGATATTAGTCCTTTGAGGAATAGCTGGAAAATATTTTTCTCATTTTGTAGGTTTTCCTTTCACTGTGTTGTTCATAGCCTTTGCTGTAGAGAAGCTTTTTTTACTTCAAGGTGATATAATTTCTTGGTTGCCCATATTTTTTATTCTGCAACTGGGGTTCTGTTCATAAAATCTGTATATACCTATACCTTCATGAATTTTGCCTATTCCTTTTCCGAGCAGATTAAGAGTTTCTGTTCTGATCTTTATATTTTTGATCCATTTTTATTTGAGTTTAGGACATGGTGAGTGATGTGTGTTTAGGATCAACCATTGGCATATGAATAGCCAATTTTTCTAGCACTGTTTTTAAAGAGGCTGTCTTTCCACTAGTGAAGTGATGTTGCCCCTTTTCAAAGATAATGTAGCTGAACATTCCTGAAATTGTTTATGTATCTTAGGTTCTGTTTCCCTGATTCATAAGTCTGTTTTTTTGTTGTTGTTGTTGTTTTTTTTTTTTTTTTCCAATAGTGTGCTGTTGGTATTACTGTATCATTGTAGTATAACTTGAAGCCCAGGATTGTGATGTTGCCTATTTTGCCCAGAATTGCTTTTGCTCTTGTAGGTTATCTTCTGGTTCCATTGAAATTGTACAATTTATTTCTCCAGGTCTGTAAGGAACATTATTGATATTTTGATTGGGATGATATTAAATTTATACAATAGTTCTCAAAATATGACCGTTTTGAATGTGTTGGGTCTGCCTATGTAGGAACAGGGAATATCTCTTCATACTGTAATATTATATTTAATATCCTTTCTCAGGACAATCTAGTTTTCATTGTAGAAATCTTTCACCTCCATGGTTAGGTTAATTCCTAAGCATTCCATTATTCATGACAACTGTTGTAAAGTATAGTGTTGCTGTAATTTCTTCTCAGTGAGTTTATTATTTTGTATTGGCACTCTATTGATTTATGAGCATAGACTTTGTGTCTTACCAAACTACTAAATTTGGATTTAGTAGCATTAGTTCTAAGAGTCTTTTGATGCAATTTTGGGGATCTTCTGCCTAGCAGATCATTTCATCAGCAAATAATAATCATTTAACTTTTTGCTTCCCTATCCATATCATTTTCATTTATTTCCTTTGTCTTACTGCACTAGCCAATGTTTTGAGAACTAGGTTGAACACAAGTCGTTATATAGGACATCACTGTCTTGTTCTTGATTTTAGAGGAAAAGCTTTCAACTTTTCTTAATTGAGTATGATGGTGATGTTTAATAGATAGATTTTATTAGATTGAGATCAGGACCTACTATTTATATTTTCTTTAGTGCTTTGTAATGAAAATATGTTGAATTTTGTACTATGTGTTTCTTTGATTTTGCATTGTTTTGTTTTCTTTCTTGATACATTCTGGCAAACTGCATCTTTGTATTGGTCAATTGAGACCATTCACATTGAGAGATATTACTGAGAGTTACTGACTTATTCCTATCATTTAATTATATTCCTGTGGCTGATTTTCTCACTTTTTTTTTCCTTTTATTTAGTTGCTCATTCTGTCAAGAACAGTCATTCTTTACAACACATTAACCATCTTGGCATTATTGCCTCTTTCTAGAATGTCTTGAGAATTTTTGAAATGATGGTTTGGTTGTCATGAATTTCTTGAGGTGGTCTTTGTCATAAAATACATTACTTGTTTGCAAGATACATAATTTGAGCTTTGAAGTTGTTCTCTTTCAGGACATACAACAGTTCATTCTAAGCCCACCCAATCTTTAAAGATTTTGTAGAGAAGTCTGATGTGATTTTAATGCCTTTATCCTGTCTATGATTTGTTGACTTTGCTATCAGCTTTTAAAGATTTTTGTTCTTGTGTTGGAATTCTTCAATTCTGAGTACAATGTGGCTTTTGGAATTTCTTCCTTGGTCATGCTGTTTGGTTTTCTACATTTGTCACATATCTGTATGTTTGTTACTTTCTTAATATTTGGGAAGTTTTCTGACATCATTTCTGTTAACAGTTTTTTAACATAATTTTTGTTATCTTCCTGATTTTCCTTAATTTCAAATATTCTTTGATTAGTCTTTACATCATATAGCAGTTGTTGAAACAATTTTTCTTTTTCTCTGGTTTCTAAGGTGTTTCTTTGTGGCTGGTCTTTCATGGCCTTACTGACTTCTAGTTCTCACATTTTGTGCTCACATTTGTCTCTCCTCCTGCCCAGAGTATCAATAATATTTTTAATCTTTTGGATGTCTTATTAAAATCTTTTTATGGACTCTATTTCTTTGGTAAACTGGTCATTCATGCTTTGCATTATTTTGTTTAGCTTGTCTGCCTATTTATTAGTGTCTTCTCAGAGTTTCTACATCAGTTTGGCTACTACTTTTATTATTTGTATACTTATTGTTTCTAATTTCATTGAATAGTACTTCGAGTTGTTTTCTAATCTCTCGTTCTATGCTACTGAGTAACTCAGGTGTTTGGTTTATACTATTTTGCCCCGTGGTGTCCCTTGGATTTCCTTTGGGGGAGTTGGAGGTTTGAGGAGGCATTTTGTTACGTTTTCTTCACATATTTCTATTGTTTTTATTTCTTCTGTGTGCCAATATCTGTAAACGCTTATAGTGTAAAAATGCTTTTGCTCATTAAAAAAAGTCAGTTTGGTTGCTTTCCAGTGGTCTACTTTGGGTATAGCTAACTGTAATCCTTAGCCACATGTCTAGGATTTAGTCGTCTTGTTTATTAAGGGAGACAAAGATGAAGTGTAGTTATTCCAGCACATCAATTGTCTTGGATTGTCAACTATTCTATTTTTGATGTCAAAGGGCAATCTGGGTATTGGCTTAGAGAGAAATAGTCGCTATGCAACCTGTTAACATCAAGCAAGACAGCTAAAGTAGTGTCACTCAAGACAGATTAGATATTAACATTAGAACCAAGCATGTTCCACCCTTAATCCTAGAGAGAAACTGGCAAGTCTGATGTAAAAGTTGAGGCAACTGAGGACTCACAGCTAACATGTACTAAATGCAACAGCTTTATCTTTTGTAATAATAGAAAATATTTCAATAGTAGTATTTGCAGAGTTAACTATAAAAATATTAAGAAAGTATTATTGTTATAGTATTAAATACTCAGGGTTTTCAAATGGGGTCATAAAAGAAAAATTTAAAATATTAAAACCTGTGATAAGAAAATGAGGGGAGAAAGTTGTATGAAGTATCTTTTTGCCAAGAAAAAGGATACCTGTAGAACTAGGCAAAGTTAGGACAAAAACTGTCAAGAACTAGAAGATAGAAGAAAAAGGAAGAAAAGGAAAATAATTATATAAAAAGTAAAAATAAGAAAGTAGTAATTAAGCAGAAAAATTTTTAAAAGTGAAAAAGATAAAATAGAGAATTAAAAGAAAAAGATATTAAAAGCAAAGCTGAAGGACAAAAAAGTATCGGCAAAGCCCAGGGAAACTGTTAAAGAAGACAGGAGGAAATGAAAGAAGAAGAAGAAGAAAATTGACTAAGAGCCAGCAACAATGCTCATAATCACAAAAAGAAAAAGCAAAGAAAAGAATCAAATGAACAAAAACAAAGGAAGACAAGAGTAAAAACAGGGCCAGGAATTTAGCTCAGTGGCACAAGAGCCTGCCTGACAAGTGCAAGGTCATGAGTTCAATCACAGATTAAAAAAAAAAAAAAAGGAAAAAACAAATAAACAAAAACAAAATTTAAAAAAATATAAATTACTATGATTTTGAGACTGTAGTTGCTTTCTAGGGCCTTTAATTTTTAAATTTATCTACAGTCCTATTAATTTGATGATGTTATGTTTTTCTTTATCTTTTTCAGCAAATTTTGTAAGTCTCATGAATCCAATGACTTCCTAGAGATTTCAAAGCAAAATCATTTAAGAGTCTCTTATAGACTCATTTGCTTAACTCTGTGTGCTTTGTTCTCATCATTTCACTAACAATCTAAAAACAATATCTTCATATTCTTTGGCAGTAGTGCATCTAAAGAGTTAATTGTTTGTGAGACATTTGTTGTAAAGCAATGAGGATGAATACACACACAGAACAAACATATCATGCTGTGCTATTTGTACATTTCACAAATACAAGTTATACAGAGAATACTATGGATAATTTGCTCCCTACTCTCAGCTGTGCAGTGCAGGTGGTGATCAGTAAAGATTTCTGTAATCAACAGCTCACAGTTTCAAGGCTAATAAAATCATAATAGAGTTCTCTAGTCTGATTATATTCCTTAAAATGTATTGTTTGGAAAACTTAACCCTAGATGCAGTAGTGTAGACAGAGGGGGCCTTTTGAGTGATACTGAGGTCATGAAGTTTCTGCTCTCATGAATCAAGTAATGTCATTATAATAATAATGAGTTTGGTGAATGGCGTTTATCACCTTTTGCCCTTTTACCTTTTGCTATGTGAAGATCCATTATTCCTCCTCTACAGGGAATGAAGAATCAAGGCTCTATCTTGCAAGCGGGGAGAAAATTTACAAGTTTGGATCTGCTATTACCTTGTTCTTATCCTTTTCAGAATTTCTGTAAATAACTTCCTAGATTTTATACATTAGCTAGATCAGTATTCTGTTTTAAGAACAAAAAGTGTAAGAAGACACTGCTCAAAATGAATTTGGAGACTATCTAGACCCACTTTGAAAGGTACAAAGAAATCTGATCCTTGTGCATTAGTTCATAATTACGAAGTTAGAAATCAAGTTTTCTTCCATATATATCGATATTAATATGATACAGAGTTTAAGGTCCAGTTTTGGACAGTGAAAAGAACTAATCTGCCAAGGGATAAAATATTTAGCCTAGCATACTCTTAAATTGTGTATTAGCTAAATATTTAATGTAATGATTAAACATATGTATGTATATGTATTCGTCTGAATATTTATATACTGAATATTTTTGTTAATGGTACTCAAAATTTAGTATGTGTTCAGATCATCTAGAGGCCTTTTTATCATCAAATTTCTGGGTCTCATATACAGTACACGTTGAATGAGGCATAAACATTGTTGTGAGTACCAAACTACAAAAAGCACTGCTATAGCTCAGTGGTGATTGATACCTTACATAAAGTTGTTAACTTTGGAAAATCTTTGAGCCTTTGTTTTCATCTCTGTAAATAATAGCATGTACTTTCTTTGTATTTAAAATAAAAATGAAGAAATATATAATGAGTTATTTTTAAGTTGTCTAAGGAAGGTGATACACATTTACCATCATGGGCCCTAATCATTATGATGATTATTTTGATTTTCTAAGTGTTCTGATTGATAAGACACAGATACCTATTAGACAAGTATATCTCGGTAGGGATTTTTTCAAATGTTACTTAGTAAAATGAAAGAATCATTGTTTTAAGGTTTCAGAGCTCTATTATTTTAGTTTTTTGTTACATACATGATACATAATGTTTACAATTCTTGCAGCAAATTGTTACAGGCACAGAACAAATTTTTGTTTCTTTTTTCATTCATTTTGCTTTTTCTCTATCTCTACTTTTTTGTTTTGTTTTGTTTTGCATATGGAAACTTGAAATTCAGTTCCACTGGAAGATATCGAGGTGGTTTGCTAAGTAAAATGGTTACCTTCTTTTTATTTCATTGAGCTTAATAAAATGTTAGTTGGTTTAGCAAAATTCTTCATGTTCAGACAATAGTAATTTAACCTATCATCAATTTGAGTCATTGGAGCCTGAATTCACAATGTTACTGTATATAATATATTTAAGAGTATGTGCTTTTGCTTAGGAAATAAGAGTTTTTATGGAAGTCCAATGCTTTCATTGATTATTTTTTAACAAAAATATCTTCAAATATAAATGCTTTCTGTCTGGAGGTACTTAACTCCAAGACATTTGAATAGCACATAAAAAGAAAGCCAAATCTCTTAAACCTCAAATACAAGCCAAACAGTAAAAGAATTCTATTGAATGTAGTCAGAGAGGAAAGTGATATTTTGTCTTTGCTTTCCTTGTTACTGTGCCACTCTGTATTCTGGGGATTGCCTCTTGGCAGATTGCTTCATTATCTAGCAAAATCATTAATCTTTTTTATTAGCACCTTAAAGAATAAACAAACAATGATTTTGTTATGTTTGACACAAGTAGTGCAGTTTAATTTTGTAGGATTATATTATTGACTTTAAAAATCTGCAAAAATTCAGTTTGCAATATGCACTCAGTTCATAATTATATGAAAGCATCATTCAGATGTGTAGAAATATAATGGCATATGTTATACATATTAAATTAAGCAAGCTATATTTACCTCTTCCACATGAAACAATGGATTAACTAGAAAAAGTTGATATTAATTACTCCTGAAAAATTAAAACTTGCCATTCAATTTTGTGCTCTCTAAGAAATAAACACCCCATGAAATTTAGTCACAACTTCAGGAATTGTTCTCACACTCACTTGATAAACAACACACAGAAAAAATTCATTTGGATTAGTTAAATGATAAGGTGTCTTCAAAGTTAATAAATAACAATACACTTGCTAACAATACATATTGTGCATGAGTAAATTCATTAGCTATGTGCAAAACATGGAAGTAAAAATAACAAAAGTTAATACTATTTAATGATGGCATTTGTATTTGCTCAAGATACTCAGATATCTAATTTTACAGATTTGTAAGATGCATATTTGACTGGCATGATCTAGAGTTGCTGAAGCTGTGGTGATATAAGGATCATCTTGTAGTTTTTAATAAGTTATTTGTAAGGCATATCTATTATCTAACAGATAAGTTTTTATAAATGAGACCCAAAATTCTATATAATTTTCTTTCCTTATTGCTGGGTCTATTGCAATTAAAAGTTTACCATACATTTGCAAAAATAGTGCTTCTTTTTATTCTAAAAAATTGAAACATAAATTGCAACATCTACAAAAAGAAGGTAATAAATTCCCCAATCTTACCTTATTGTTTTACAAAATTCTCTAAAAATGACAACAAAATTTCAGCAGCAATACCAAAAGGCAAAAGCCAAAATTATGCATATTATACATTCTTATACAAGTATCTTTTGTAGTTCACCATTATCTAGGTTATTATCAAAATTTGGTTACAAATTCTTATTTAGCTGCCAAATTTCTGGAATCAGAGTAGAAATATGCATTCTTCTACACTTTACAGCTTAGCCCGAAGCCATGGCTTAATAAAAACACAACATGGAAGCCATCACTGAATAAGAAAATAATCATGAAACAGCTATTCTAAGGACATTTCATTGACCTCAAAAGTATGTGCTTCAGCTCTGAGGCACCTTGAAAAATATAAGTAAGATGTTCTAAAATTTTGACACTAATGTAAGATTCCAATGAGAAGCTGGAGGGAAAACTATCTACTTTGATTATTAATCTCTTAGGATTGGAAACCAATTACAAAACAGGAAAAAACTGAAGAAAATTAAAATATTTTTTTAAATTGAAAAAGTAAAAACTGACTAAAATTAAAATGTGGAAAAATGAAAGTTTTGAAAAATGAATTTGATGGGATACTAAAAATTTGTGGCAAACAATGTTTTAGAAATATTTTGGAATCTTGGTTTCTAAGTGGAGAGGAGAAAGCACAAAAATATAAGACCTAGTTGAAAAATGTAGAGGTATAAAATAAAAAATAAAAAAATGAGGATGAACACTTTGTGATATTAAGGTTAGAAAACATCTTTGAAATAATGTCTAAACAAAATAAAAAGAGATATTTATTACACAAAATTATAATAAAAAAATCCACAAACTCCAGCTTAGTTTTATCTAATCTGTCAGTTGCATTCATAGAGTTAGATTAAGAGAAGTTAATTTAAGTTTCTATGGAAAAATGGGCTTTGGATTCTAAACTCAGAGATGAATGTGTTATTTATTAGGTGAAAGGAACAAGTGTTACAAGACAAAGACAGAGAATTTTAAGAACAGAAATAAATAATGTTCACTTTCAGCATTCCATCTGCTTGTTGCCTATGTACACAGTGCTCTTCAAGATGCTTCTCTTAGGTCTTCTTTAGTACGTTCTCTAAGTACAATGGCCATAGGTGAACAGGCAGAAAGCTAACAAAGTTGGTTGTCTATGCTTGGGTTTATGCAGGATGGAGAAAAAGTAAGCAATTATAAAAGCCAAAGTAAGGAAAACTTGAACATTAAACAAAACAAAAAAATAGGAGGTATGCATGGCCAAAAGTAGATTAGTATACAAGGATATTTAGAACAACATGACCAGCTTCACCTCTATAATCACAGAGTGGGTGTGTGTCCAAGGGGACCCTAATCTTTCAGTCTCTACAGTTATCTCAATCCCTTTGCTTTACAAACCTATGGCACTTTCAAATGTTTTAATTATTAAGCCTACAATGATTATTCTTCTCTATAATCTATGGCTATGCAATGAGAAATACATTTTTGCTTATGTTATTGTATTTTACTTTTATTGGTGCATATTATATAGATTAGTGGATTTCATTTTGTACTAAACATAGCTTGATTGCGTTTAACTGTTTAATACCTGCCTTGCCCTCCCTCCTTTCCTCTGATTGCATTATTATTTGTTAGTACTGTAGTCTCCCTCCATATTCTGATTTATATAATTCTAATTACTAATATTCTTTCCAGCCTCTGACTTCTCAGTGCTACATGTGAATCCAAACTGGAACAACAGTGCTTCAGTATCACAATGACTTAATAACAGTCTCACCCATACCATCAATCTGATCTGTGTATTTTTTAGATTGTTTTATTTGTAATTTGGGATTTTTTTAACCACTGTAACTTCCTGTGAATCCTGGGACATAGAGTGAAACCATGCCCATTTCTCAAATTCTCACCCTATATCTTTATTATGTAAGTATGATAATCACTTAAATTATAATAAAAACTTTCAGCTATTATTTATCCATTTCCAGCTAAATATGTCACTTTCCTCCAGTACTGCCTAGTTCGTCTCATAGTCTTCTTTCTGTTAGTGAAAAAATGCTCATATGCTTTTGATGAAACAAATTAAACTTTTAATCTAATATCCGTCAGTTTCACTCATGCTTTCATTTTTTTGTGCAAGAAGTAGTTGTAACCATACAACCTAATCTCTCCACCTCCTCCTCCTCCTCCTCCTCCTCCTCCTCCTCCTCCTCCTCCTCCTCCTCCTCCTCCTCCTCCTCCTCTACCTCCTCCTCCTCCTTGTACTTACATATATAAGTTAGGATATGTTGGCTTTGTAGAGGACAATAATACTCAACAAAAACTACTAACATTACAAAGTAGATCAGAACAGAACAATGCAAACAACACAGCATTTTGCCTTAAGACAAACCATAATTAACAGTAGCTACCATAATGTCTTTTTCTTTGAAAAAGTTGAACATAACTTCATATATGATAGTATCAAACAAAACAAAATAGTGTAAAACCATTCAAGATAATGAAAACATTACAGGGCTTTCAAAACCAAATAACAGAGAATGAACAGTGGCTACTATACTATTTTATTTACCATAGAAAATTTGTTTATACTATCACATATAATAATATCCAATAAGATATAAAATGATAGAACCAAAGGAAACAGAAAAACAAAAGCACAGTACGATTTCAGAGTAAGATGATACTAAATCAGCACTGGCTATTCTAATGTCTTGTTTTCTTCAAAATAGCTGTTCTTACTATCATGGATAATAAAATCAAATAAACTAGGATAAAACCATTCCAACTAATGAATGCAAACTTTATACAGCTTCAAAGCAATGTAATGGGGAATCCTGAGTACCATAAACTCTTATATACTCTTAGCATTTCTTACACTAGGAAGACTGTATAATATTTATACATGTGAGTTTGATTTATTTCGCTTATGAGTATGGTCTCAAGTAGCATCTATTTATTTATAAGTATATCAATGTGATAATTCTTTATAGCTAAGTAGTACTCAATTGTATAAAAATACCACAAATTTGGTTTTTATCCATTCCTCAGTTGATGGACACTTTGGTTGTTTCCATGATCTGGCTGTTACAAATTGTGCTGCTAGAAACATGGGTGCACGTATATCATTGTAGTATGTTGTTTTTAGTTCTTCTGTGAATATGCATAGAAGTGGAATAGCTGGATCTAATGGATCAACAATCTGAATATTAAAACAGAAACACTAAATCTGCTGGAAGACAAATTAGGTAAAAATCTTGAAGACATATGGGTAGGTAGAGAATTCATGAACAGGAATCAAACCTCACAAGAAGCACTTTCCATAATCAATAGCTGGGATCATGTCTTATTAAAAAGTTTCTGCATGTCAAAAGAAATCTCCAGCATAGTGAAAAGAAAATCCACAAACTGGGAAAAAATCTTAGTGAACTTTCCCTCAGACAAAGGACTTCTGTCTAAAACATATAAAGAATTTAAAAAATCAGACCCCCAACAATCAAAGATCCAGTCCAAAAATGTCCTTCTGAGATGAACACACAGTTCTCAGATGAAGAAATACAAATGACAAATAAAGACGTGAAAAAATCTTCATCATCATTACTCATTAGAGAAATACAAATTAAAACCACAGTGAGATTCCATCTCACTCCTGAAAGAATGGCCAGGATCAAGAAAATTACCTACAACAATGCTGGAGAGGCTGGGGGGGGAAAGGTACTCTTCTGTTGGTGGTAGAGTAGACTGGTGCAACCATTGTGGAAGTGAGTCTGGAGATTTCTCAAAAGCTTGGACTGGAAGTCCCATTTGATCCAGAAGGTAAGTGTTCCAGCAAAGCAAATGCAAGGATGTTGCTTTCAAATAGTGACAAATGAAGGCATCTGTCTTTTGAATTGAAGAAAATAAGAAGCTAGATGTGAACAACATTACTGCCAGTACAGAGAGCTACAGTATCTTCCTTATAAAAGGTCACCTGGGTGCTAGTGCCACAAGGAAGCAACTGACGGGCCTGCAGTATTGCTGGAGCAGAGAACAAGTGCTGTTTGTCCTCTACCACCTTCCTTGGAAGTTAACTGCTATACACCAATACCACCAGTAGGTCTCAGGAAAGGCGCTGCATGCCTTGAAAACTGCTGGAGCTTCCAGTGAGGAAGGGCCTTGCAGACAGATGAATTTCCCCCCAAAACGTGTAAGGCCCAATATACACATAGTATCACTATTGGTGCTACCAGTTTGACCTCACAGGGGTTGGTCTAATCCAGTGTACACAACTAGAGTGCCTCACTTCTGAATGACCTTCAGAGAGATTAGAAATCTTTCCAATTCCATGATAAGGTCTGCCATAAATGTACTATAGGGATATCATAAATTAGTGTTTTGTTGGATTCAAAGCTAACATTGGTCTGGAGCCAAGATACATCTTCAGGAGCAAAGCCACCTTTACTACGAAAGACACCTCATAAAAGGTGTAGAGGTAACTAATTTCTTAGTAGTCTAAGAAATGAAAAACCACAGGTAACATTGTGCGACAAACAGAAGAAAGTAATTCTCTTACACTATATCACAAATAAAATGGTATTGATAGAATATAGATAAATAACTGAAAATAATGATTTTATTTTGCTTTCAGTGACCACAATCTCTTTTATTTTAAATAGAAAACAGGAGTAAAATCAATAGTACAAAATTTCTAAAAAGATTGTAGGAGAGTAACAATGGTTAATAATTTTCATATGTCTATTTTCAAAGTAGTTGCTCATATTAAAAGATATAGGCATAAAAATTGATCAAACAATATAGGTAAAAACTTTCCTTCTCAATCAACTAACAGAAATGAGTAGTGTGACTATCTTAATTAATTTTGTGTGTGCATGGTTTTATTCATTTCTCTTCCTCCTTTTCTCATTTCACTCATCCCAGTTGTTCTTTCTCATTTCACACTAGCTATTGTGTATTTTGGATCATATTTACTCTTTCAACTTCTTTCAATACAATATTTACACACAAGAGTCTGATTTATTTCACTTAAGAGTATAGTCTCAAGTTGCATTCATTTCCTTGTAAGTGTCTCAAGTTTCTCCCTCTTTTTAGCTGAGTTGTACTCTATTGTAAAAAAAATAAAGCATCACATCTTTGTTATCCATTCCATGATTGATGGACATTTATGTTGTTTCCAAGATTTAACTATTAAAAACTGTGTCACTGTAAACATGAGTGAAAATACATCACTGTGGTATGATGTTTTTAGTTCTTCTTGGAAACAATGATTATAATGTAGCTCAATGTGAGCTGAGAGAGCAGATGTATAGATGATCAAACATACAAAAAAAGTGAATGATACCAATGAGAAATGTATTGAAAAGTTACAAATCTTGCAAAAGAACCAAACAATGAAAAATAAATCATTAAAAAAAACTCAAGAAAACATATAAAAATCTAATTGAAAGCCTATATTACAGAGAAGAGAAGGCTGAAAATTGAATATCATATTTGCAGACAAGCCTGGCATGGTGGTGTATGCCTTTAATCTCTGCACTTGAGAGGCTGAGCCAGTTGGTTCTTCATGTGTTTCAGGCAATTTTTATCTGAATAGCAAATTCAAGGCCAGTCTGGATTACACAGTAATACTTATCTAAAAAAAATTAAAGGCAACTGTTTTGAGATATATTTTTTGCATAAAAAAAGAACTTTGGAATACCATGAAAAAAGCCAAGCATATTTATATTTTTGGAGTAGCTGGACAGGAAGAAAAGAAACATGAGGCATCAAAAATGTTCAATAAACTAATAGCTAAAAAGTTTCCAAATCTTGAGAAAAATATGGATAGCCAGTTACAGGAGGCTCACAGGACTCCAACATTGGCCTTAATAAAAATGTATCTGTATCATAGCATACCATACTCAAACTGTGAAAAGAATAAGATAAAGATACTATTTTAAAGTCAATTAAAGAAATACACCAAGTTGCTTATATGTGAATCCCTATTAGATAAGAATCTCATGTTAGGAAGCTTCCAGACTAGGAAGGGTGGATAGTAGAATGGCACATTCTAAGTTTTGAAATAAAATAAACCTGTCAATTAATAATACTACACAAGCAAAGTTGTCTTTCATAATACAAGGAGAAATGACTTTTCAAGACATGTAAAAACAGAAGAAATCGATTACTACTAAAAAAATTTACAAAATACACTTAATCAAGTCCTACCTCCAGAATGAAAACAAAGATAAATACAATCATAACATATAGAAAGTCCTGGAAATGCAAATGCATAAAACAGAAATAAAAAAGAATAAATTCTTCTTAATAAAATAAAACCGTTGATCCACAAGGATGGACAACTGGCCAGGCATAGTGACACATTTCTGTGATTTCTGCACTCAAAAGGTTAAGGCAAAAGGATCACTGTGAGTTGGAGGCCAATCTGGTCTGCATGGTGAGTTCAAGGCCAACCTGAGCTACATAGTAAGACAGTCTCAAAAACAAAACAAGACAAACAAAAACAAAGAATGAGTAACAGTAAGAAATGCAGAGTGAAGTTAATTCAAAATAAAAAGAAAAAATTTGATATATAGATGTATCTACTTATCAATAGATACTAGAAGTTATGTGAATATGAGTAACAGAATAAAATATCATTTATTTTCTTTCATATGTTGAAGTAAAAAGGTAAATTTCAAAGTAGCATCATGCAGTAACATAGTAATTACTAGACGCTGAGAAGAGTAGGGGAGGGGGGACTAATTGAGAGCTGAGCAATAGTTACACCATAATTTGTAGGAAAAAGAAGTTCTAGTGTTCTTCAAAAGAGGGAGGTAACTATATAATAAACCAGTATTTTATATATTTTATGAATAATTACAAGAGAAGACCTACATGACTCCAAATACAATTCCTAGGCTTACTTTTCACTTCCATAACATTGTGTGGCAGATTGTATGATAATAGCATTTCTATTCCTGTAATTTATGTTCAGATATATTGTTAAAATTGATAAATTAACATCTCATCTATATTTTTACCTTTGTTATAAATAATTGATTTCAGACGCTGGCTCATCTTTTTGTGTCTTCCTAAAATCTTACCTCTTTTAGTTCATTTAACTAGCATGCTTTAACCAATAGATATTTCTTTCTCTCTACTGGGCTGAGATAACATTTCTATAAAAGAGCTGCTGGACACTCTTCCTGCATCTTTCATATTTACTTGTTCTCTCTTGGATTTTTTCCAAAACCAGTTTTGTTTAATCTGCCTGCTGCTGCTCTGGAAGTGACATCTGTTCAAATTTACACATTTTATCATAGCTGACATGCTGATTGTCTGTCTGTTTACCTCATGCATAGTTCCAACTGCCTCTTGCTGATAATTTGTGATTTCTTCCTTCAGTATATCACAGGTTGCTAGGTATTTGTTCATTTATGTGATCCACTCATTTCCCTAATTGTTTCTCTCATATACTACCTTTAATCACAATTTTAAGGAAACTTATGGAATTTATACATCAGGAAAACATAGATTATCAATTTGGGTGGCAAAAAAGTTTTTCTTTCTTTTTAACCTTCAAATATTTCCAAAATAAGTCACAATAATTAGGCAACTCAATTTACACGAAATTTAGCAACCATATATCACACTAATAGGAATGTTTTATGTAAATGTACCAATTATCTTCAATGAATATAATCATTACGTACTGCAACAAGTAAATCAAAGTAAAAAAAATAAAAACCAAAGAAAGTACAGTAGTTACTACATACTGCCTCTGCAATATGTACAGATCTAAGTACACAGAAAATAATCAATAATTCTAATACTTCTCCCAAATAGCACTTTTGGAAAAAGTTGAGAAGAAAGGAAAAAAAATGTTTCTTCATGTTAAAAATGTAAAATTGTCATTTTAGTCACCCCTGCTCTCGATCATTGCACCTAAGCTAATAAATTTTAAGGTAATTCTTTAAAATTTAATCTCTCAATAAATATCAAAAGACAATTGACATCTTTTTTCTTGTGTGGTGCAATAGAGAGATTAAATAGTATAAGAGACACAAGATAGGTAAAACCATGAAAATTCTGAAAGGTGAATTTAACTTAAATGTTAGTAAGTTACTATCTTTTAGGAATATTAAGGAACACACAAATGCTTAAATTTTTACATATTAAACAAATTAATTATTATATGTTGAACACACAATATTAAAATGTAATCATAGTTAGGGGGAAAATTGAGGTGGGAAGGATTTTTTGAGCTTAGAAGATCAAGATGAGACCGGGCTTCAGGGTGAGACCATATATCAAAAAGAAAAAGAAGAGAAAAGAAATAAAACATAAATGTGTATAATATAAAGGATATACAAAAACAGCAAAAACAAACAGACCAATATCTGCTGAGAAAAACAGTAGGAGTAGGCAATGAGTGGAGCCAGCCCAAATGAGGAATCATGCAAAATTCAACTAGCAAAGTCACATGGGTGTAGTCACCAAGCCTCTTTGAGTTCGCATTGCTCCTCAACCTCCCCTAGGTTTTGGATATGAAGCTTCACTATTTAATGTTTACTTTGCTCTGTTTGGTCTTGCTTTTTTCCCAATTCCTTTCTATTCTATTACTCCCCACTTTTAAAATGAGTATGGTTATATTTTCCAATTAGATGTTGGAAGTATTTTACTCTATTTGTATGTTCACAGGGGCTCACATCTGAATGTTAGTCTTCAGTCTTAGAGGATACATTTGGCTAAAACTTTTCAGCAATTTTGGAATTGTTAAGAGTTATTATTGGTTTTATTCTGTGTTGATTTGTTTGATTTTAGTATGTCTGATTGTATAAGCAGCTATTAGGAGCATAGAATGAGGCATGGTAGACATTGTTGATTTTCTATTATGTTGTTTTGAAGTCCTGTGTCACTTTCATTGTTTTGCTTTGATTAGTCTTATTATGTTTTATTTGCTTTGATTTTATTTACTGTGAACTAAAAAAAAATATTCTGGCTCATCTTAGAGACTAAGTGAAAACATTTTGCATAATAAAATGAATCTTAAGGAAACCAGGTATAGAAATTCATGAACTCATTGATGAGTTAATTAGCTTAATGTTCCAGTTAGAGGTGATTGAAAGTGCATCTCCAGTTTCTCCTTTATTTCTCTAATTCCTTAACGCCATGGGACAAGCAACTGTCTTCCACCAGGCCTTTCTGCCATACCCTTTCATGGTGGGAACCAGTGAACTTTGCCACAATCACATTGGATACTATAAGCCTAATGAAATTCTCCTTTATGTTGGGAGTTTTAGACATTTTGTCCATGTTATAGATTCTTAGTTACTTTTCTCACTGCTGGGACAAAATATTCATCACTCACAAGTCAAAGGAGGAAAGATTTATTTCACTTCACTGTTTGCAGTTTTTCATTCATATTAAACGGGCTCCAAGGCAAGGTGGCATGGTAGTGTGGTATAGTATTGAAGAAATTGTGCATGGCAGGGAAGACAAAAAGCAGCAGGCAATAAGCCTCCCTTTCCCTTTTATTTTATCTATTGTACAAGCCCATTGGATGTTGACACACACACTTATGGAGGGCCTTCTCATTATCCATACCCTGAACTATCTATACTACTCAGTACACTAATTAATTATCATAAATCACTAATCAATATTCATAGACCCTACCTATCTACAAAACTCCCTATAAAACGTTTCATTTCTGAGTGCATGATACTTTATGGAGGCATCTAGATGCAAGTAATAGTGACTATTGTATAATATCTCCTAGCATTTCAAGACAATTGGTGGTAAATACTGAATATACACTGAGATGTTGCTTCTACATCCCTTTGTGTAACACAGAAATCACATGTAGTAGATAAACAGTATCTCTTTTATTTTTAATGAATGATAATTAAGTAATGTATAGAAAGTTCATCCACAAAGCTACTTTTTGCTAAAACAATGTAAGTTACTTACAAAGCATCTGATACTAGATTTTTAAAAATTAATTGAATGCTCTAGAATTTTGGGATAAGTATATGCACATATACCTTGGCATACTGCAATATTATTTTACAAATAATTAATTTTAATAAATAAGTACATACTTATTTCTTTTTAGATAATGTTGAGTTCTTTGTATCAACTACCAAATCTCTCTTGTTTTATGAAAATACTATGTGTATATTAATCTGAACACATGGACATAATTTATGCAGAATTTCCCCATTGTCTTATTTATTTATTTACCTATTCAAGTATGTATTTATATAAGTAGAATTTTTAAAATGTTATTTAAAGAAAGAATAAACAAAGCAGAAAAGGGGTAGAAATAATACATACTTTCAAAGAAAAATAAAAAGTAAAAAATCACTAGTCTATGTTTATATATTGTCCTTTTACAAATAGTTGTTCAAGGGGCTGGGGAATTAGCTCAGTGGCATAAGCACCTGCCTTGCAAACAGGTGGTCATGAGTGCAAACCCCGGTACCAAAAAAAAAAAAAAAAAAAAAAAGAGCTGATAGTTTTTCAAGATACAAAAGTGGGACATATAAAGTAGGGATTCAAACAGAGACACTGCAAACAGTTCTGTTCAACTATTCAACAAAAACTTACAAATATGGTTATCAATCCTATACACTTAAACATACATGCAATTATCCATATCTTTAATTATGCTGAGATTAAACAAACCAAAGCAAGCTAAAATCTCTCTGAACAAAGAATAATAGTATTTCTGGATCTCACATCACGACATTCCAGGATCATCACTGGGTACTGCAGTGTCATTTTTATTTCAAAGTATTTGTTCATTTCACCATGTGTCATAAGATCAATTCTTGCAAATTGTTTACATGTTCTACCCATGCATCAGTTTTAACATGCATTTTTATCCTTTCTATATTACAGGGAGAAACAAAACAAAGCGGGATAAAAGAAAACATTCCTATAAACATATAAAATGAAAAAGACATATAAAACCACTGTACAAGGAGTTCTACCATGGTTACTGTATTGTCTCTTGTTATCTTCAATAGAATTGGCTATATCTGTAGACACAGAGTAATTGAATATATCAGTATATAACAATATTAATAAAAGCACAACTTTGTAGATAATGTAAAACTACAAAAACAGATAGTAATCAAATCAGAATGGGTATCATAGTGAATCTTGTTATCTTCATTGTAGTTGCTTATACTCTCAGACTTGATACTCTCAATCATAACAGTATTGTAAAAATCTGTCAATACCAAATAGCAATCAAACAAACCAAATTCAACTAAGATCAGTCATAATAAAACAGTATGACTTATATAGGGCTCCAGACTAAGGTAAAAGGAAATTAAAGATAATTACTGTGCTACATCTTGATATTTTTGGGATAGCTGTTTGTGCCCTTAGATCTAGTATGCACCAGTTTGTGCATGTAGACAAACTGGTACAGAATAAATTCTACGTAAACAGAGTTGTGCAAGTAATGTGGGTTTTAATTCCTGATATGCTATTAATATTTTCTGCCATCTTTTTAAAGACTATTCTTCCCCTTTTTCTCCCCCAGGGAGCATTGCGTATTTTTTAATCTCATCAACACACTTGATTTTAAATTGGGTGGGGAGCAACTTGCTATTTACCTAAGTGGTTCCAAAACTTCTCCCTCCTGGACTTGACCTCTAGTTGCATTCCTTTATCTATTAAAGCCTGTCTTTCCAACCTACCCCAAAATACTTGTCTACTTGGCCCTATTTCTCTCTGGTTCCCTGTCACATAGAGCATTGTTTTCTCATATTTGATTTCCAGTCTATATATCTCTTTTCAGATTAATAATATTTTCTATAAAGAGAATCTCAGTGGACCCTACCTCCTGATCTATTCTGCCTGTGAATCTCTTTTTTAAATTTAGTGTATCAAGGCCATCTATATTAGTGATTATAGCCAACCTTCTCTGCCTCATTTCTGCTGTGCATTTTTTTTTTTTTTTGGCATTTGCCATGTGTTTGTCTTCCTCATTTTGCTTTCTGCTCCATTCAATGAGGCCTCTCTGCCACTGTTCCTGAAATTCTGGTACTTTTCTCTCTCTCTAGAATGTCCTGCAGTATTCTCCATAGAGTTGGATTGGTGATTGTGAATTCCCCCAGTTCCTTTTTGTCTTGGAAGCATCTTATTTCTCCATTAATTTCTAGAGACAGTTCTGCAGCGTACATCAATCTGAGGTGGAGGTTATTTATTTTGAAAACTTGGAATACTTTGCTCCATACTCTTCTCAATTTGTTGGTTTGTGCCAAGAAGACTGCCATGATTTTCATGGGTTTTCCTTTATAAATAATCTGTTTCCTGTGTGACAGATTTTTAATATTCTGTTCTCATATTGAATTTCTGGGATCTTAATTATTATATGTCTGGGTGTAACTCTGTTTTGTTTGTAGGTGGCTGGAGTTCTGTATGCCTCGTATATCTGAATATCATTTCCTTTTCCTACATTTGGGCAGTTTTCCTTGATTATTTCTGTGAATAGCTTTGGTAGTTCCTTTGTTTGTACCCCTGCTTCTTCATTCACATTCTTTCTTCTTAAGTTATAGATCGTCCTTTCATCTTCTATTCTTTCTATTGTTCCTGTTTGTTTCCTTGTTATTTTTAAGAATTTTTCCTTTCATGATCCCACATTGCAAACCTGTCCTCCAGTTTGGATGATCTATCATTAGTGTCTTTCAAGCAGTTTTGCCATTTTTCAATGGATTTTTTTTAAAATTTCCTGGTAATCTCTTTAAATATGCTTCATGTATTCTATGATTTCCTTATATTCTTCACCAAATGTTTCTCTCCTTTTTTGGTGTTCCTCCATTCTTCTGTCTGTGTCTTCTTGAAAGATGTTTAGTATTTTTTTAAATTAATCTATTTATATCTTGTTTTACTTGGTCAAATATTTCATTTTTGAACTCATTTATGATGTCCCAAATATATCTCTTTATGTCCACTGCTGCTGTGTCTGATATTGCGTGTTTGCTGTCCTCAATCTCCTTTGTATCTACCTTTCTTGGATCAATGTTCCAGGGTTGGGGGTTGTAGACTTTTTCTTGTTGCTTCCTCTCATATTGTTTGCTTCTTCCACACAGGTGTAGAGAGGAGGCCCCAGTCTCTTTCTTTGTTGGTTATGGTTCTTCTGAAGCATGCTGGCTATGTCATCCTGGCCCCTACAGTGTACTTTTGTGGTGCAAACAGGGGTGGCATATCCTGGGACCTCTGCTCCAGTTCAGTCAACCTGCTGAGGCCTTCACTGTGTCAGTGTGCACCATGCATAGGGAATTGGTTTGGGACAACTTCTCAGGTCTCAGCCATGGTCATGACCCAGGCCAAGCACACCCCACCAATCCCGTCTGGGAAAGGAACAAGTGACTGAAGCCACTGCTGTTTCTTGTTCTTGACAGTCCTTCCCAGTTCCAAGATGTGATCCTATTGGAAAGACACCATTTTCTGTGGAAAGGTTTTATTCTCTTCTGTCACCACAGGTTGATGCAGGTTCTCTGCCAACATGGTTCTCTTTGGGCCTTCTGGCCTCTGACCTTGGTGCGACTGCAGTTTCAGTGAGTTGAAACAGCGAGAATTGAGGCAGCTCAGTAAGTCATGGTCATGCGAGTTTGGGCACTGAGGTGGGAGCACCAAATCTGTAGCTGTTCCAATAGTAGCACTAGATCTGCATGTTTGATTGGTTCTTCTCACCTTATTTTTTTCCTGGGTCAAAAGGATTCATCTCCCTCTGTCCAAGACTCCCCATGCTGTGTTATTTTAGCATCTAAGTTGACTATCTCAGGGATCCTCTGTAATCTACTCTTATCCATCCACCATCTTTACCATAATCTCCCAAAAACTTGTTTATTATTAATGGAGTTTTATGGTCATTTTTTATAAAGTTTGGTTTAAAACTCAAGATGATTTAATTTTCATGACTTTTTTCACTTTTATGTGCATGTTTATCTTATACCTCAATCTTGGGATTAATTAATTCTTCCAGAATATCTTCTTTTTTTAAAAAAGACCATCAGAAACCAACATTTGTATCCTAAGCATGCTCATTATTTTCAAGTGTATTGCTTTAGACTTTCATGTCCATTCCAAACCCTACAGAATGCATGTGGCTCAGACAAGTCATATGGCCCCATAAATTGGTAACTATTAATGTTGTTATGGTCCTATTTTGATAATGTGGTTGTCAGGAATGGATGGCATAAATGAAAACAGAACATAGTATAGTGGAGGGTGCAGTGCAGCACTAATTGCATCTTCTTTACCAACCACATAAAGTGCAGTAAAAACTCATATGTATCTGATTTTATATGGATTTGGGCAACACGATGAATACAATTACCAATAGTGGTATTTTAACAGACAATATTAATTCAACTGACTAACACTGTGTATACCTTTGAAGAGAGGCATTCATTATTAAACAACCATTTAAGTTTTCTTGTTTCATTATTAAACTTGAGCTTATGATATTTCATATAGTAATTTAATGAATTAAATTTTTAAAACATTTTCATATAAACTGTAGTTTTTGCTTATAAACATAATAAATACATCACTTATTTATTATATGTCATATATATTAAATACATAACTATATGTATATATTATATTTTAAAGCTGTCAGACAATTCTTCACTTATTATAGTCCAAGAAAATTTTTTCATGTATTATGGAAAAAGTTACCCAAATGTTTTAATATCCATTATCTATATTCTTTATGTACATAAAGCCAGAAAATGCTTCTGCCAATTCTAACATATATACATGTATACACTACATTCTATATATAGCATTTGTATCTTTATTATCTTATACATGTATCCTTAGTTTGTCCCTTACTCAAAATTATTGCCACATGGTTCATATCAGCCTTCCACCTTACCTATATTAAACTCTATTAAGGTTTGTGTTTGGATATCCCCGCAACAAGCTCTCACATGCTCATTATATACAGGCTTTAGGGATGTGGCTAAATTTACATCTAGTGATTGGTTCATTGTTTAGTGCTGAGACCAGCAGGGTAAGTGCTAATCTTGCCCTAGAGTGTATAAGAGAGGGAAAGACACATGCTTCTCACTTTGTTTGGTCTCACTGCTTTTGCTTTCTTCCACTGCCATGATCAGTTGTCCCTTTGCCACACCACCCTGCCTGAGAGCCTGCTGACTATGGACTGAAACCTCTGAAAACTGTGAGTTAAAGTTTTTACTCTTTAACATGGATGTTGGGTGTTTTGCCTCAGCAAGAGGACAAAAATAAATAAGACACTTGTGGGATAAATTGTGGGATAATTGTGGGATAAATAAAAAAGGTATGTTTTCTTAATACAGTGCAATACTACTCAGCTATAAAGAAAAATTGCATTGAGGCTTTTATAAATAAGTAGATGCAATTGAGACCAAACTCATAAGTGAAATAAATTATACTCATGTATGTAAATCTCATATTTCCTCCTTAGTATATGAAACTGAAATACAAAATATGATTGAAAAGCTACAGTAAATACTGTGTAAGGGCAAGAAACTGCTCAACGAAGAAAATCAACTGGGATAAGGAGAAAGGAGGAAAGATAGAAGGGAAAAGGAAAAAGACAAATTTGCATATATATGTATGTATATATATATATATATATATATATATATATATATATATATGATGGCTAAGATACTACAAATTCTCTTAGTTCTTGGTAAAGAACAGTTAATATTCATATGATTAGATCAATTTTATATGTTTGTATATGGCAATCTGAGCAAGCCTTTTTAAGGTAACAGTATACAATATTACAAGATTTGTTCAAAATAATAGGGAATCAACAGTGGTTATCATAATGCCTCTTATGGTCTTCAAAATAACTGCAGATAACTTCAAAAATAGTAAAAATTAAACAGAACACAATAGAAACAATGAAAACCAAACAATGAATGCAATAAATGACTTCAAAACAAGATAACAGATTCAAAATGGCTACTACAATATATCTTACTCTCTTTGAAACAGCTGCCTATGCTGTTGGATATAATCAGACTAAAGAAAACAGAATAAAGCCCAGTGCAACAAAACAGTGAAAATGATATAAGACTTAAAAACAAGATGATATGGAATTAACAATCACCACCATCCTCAAAAGGAGATCCCCCATCGATGCCACACTGCATACCATTATTCTCCAAATAGATCATCAGATCACTGGCCATAGACCTGCAAAGTCAGTGAAATAGCAAACACCACAAGCATCAAATTGCATTTCACCTCAGTAAACATCTTTGCAGCCTGTGCTTCTCTGGATGAACCAGTTGCTTACAAGGGGTGATGGTGGTGGTGATGGTGGGCCCTTCTTGTTTCTCAGCCCATGCACTGGAAGGGGGTGGGGTTTGGCTCTCCACCTGGTGAACTGCACATGATGCTGGTTTATAGGGAAGACTTGCTTCTTGGTGACTTCTTGTTCTCTACTCGCACTGTCTGCAAATGGTGCTGATTCATGGGAAATGGGTGGAGTCTGGCTGTCCCCCTGATAGATCATGCATGGCTCTGCTTTGCAGATATGGCTTGCTTCTTGCTGACTTCTTGTTCTCTTGCCCTGCAGTCCATGAATGGTACTGACTCACAGGAAAAGACTACGTACTGGCTGTTTTTCTGGGGAGCCATGCCTGGCACAGATTTGCAGGGAGGGCTTGTTTCTTGATGACTTCTTATTCTCTTCCTTTGTAGTGTACAAATGGTGCTGACACACAGAAAAGGCTGGGGTCTGGCTGTTCCCCCTGTGGCAGGGCCTCCACCTGGCACCTTTTCTATTTAGTATTTATCATTTTATTATTTTAATAGTTTCTTCCACAAAGCAAAAAATTAAATCTTTGTAACTCCAACATAATCCGAAGAAATGCAATATACTTTAAATTTGTATATTAAACTCATAACTTGTGAACCATCTAGGTTTTTCTAACTTTTGGTTAACCATTTTAAAGGTTTTTCTTTGCACTTGTGCATCTTTTAGCCATTTCAACTTAGAATTTGTGACGTTTATGACATCTATTCATTTTGTAGGCTATTTTCTTATATATCTAGCTCTGATTGTTTCAACATTTGTTGCAAATATTCAATTCTTCATTGAAATTTCTTTGTTCTTTAATCAAAGATCACATGACAGAGCTTGTTTCAATCCATTCTGGAGCATTCAATACTGTTCTGTCTACCTATGTGTTCCCTTTTTGCAGAATTTCTGTGTTTGAATGACTAGCTTACTATAAAGTCCTGAATTCACGAAGTGTGTCCCTATTTGAGTTTTACTGTAAGAAAAGTTGTGGGTGATTATTTTTTCAGTATTAATTGAGCAACACATTATCATTGACCCTAGGCTTAATGTCTTACAATACATATTTAGAAATTAATTCATTTAATTTGAACGGAAAATTTACTCCAATGAATTAGTTGCTATGCATTGCTCAACTATGCTTAATCTCATATGACCAACATTCAACATTTTATTCTACAAATTTCAAAATTTATTCATATAGTATAATGATAGTTAACATTTAGTGCTGAGTTTATCAAGCATTACATTTTCCATGTTCTTATGTTCTACAGTATTATCATTTTTATGAAAAAATAATATTTCACAGTATGTACATATTTTGGATATATATGATATATAGAGACAATATAGGTAGTATATATATATATATATATATATATATATATATACATATATCACATTTTATTTATGTGATTACCTACTGAGAGAAATTTATAAATATTGTTACCATATTTTGTCTATTATGAAAATTTCTTCTGTAAACATACAATTTCCAATGTATCTTTGAAATCTTTATTTTGATATTTTTCAATAGATATTGAGAAATAGGACTAATGAGTGGTAGTTACATTTTTAATTTCCTAAGGATTTTCTCCATTTTAGACTACAGAAGCTGCACCATTTTACATTTTCAAAAACAGTGTTTGGGGTACATATTTCTACATATTCTCACCAATACAAATTACCATTTTCATAAGAACTACCTTGAATATTACTAAATGATATTTATTTGCGGTTTTGTTGTCTCATATTATTAGAAACACTGAACATTTTTAAACACACGCTGGCCATTTATATGTTGTCTTTCAAAAATGTTTACTCAAGTCCTTCACCTATGTTTCATTGAGTCATTTTTTTACACAATTGAGGGAATGCTTAAAAATTCCATATATATTTTAGAGAGTTACTAGGCATCAGCCATATGGTCTGTGAATATCATTGTGCAGTTTACATTTATGCTTTTTTGATTGACATTTCTTTATTTTTTGTTATAATAGATTTTTTAGCCTAATATTATTTTTTTTGTTGCCACTTTTGGTATCATATACAAGATTTACTGCAAATTTAAGTGTTATAAATTTTCCTACATTTTCTTACAGGAATTTTAGCCATTTTGAGTTTATTTTTGTGTCTGGTTTAAAATGGAATTCAATTTAATTTTTTTTGTTTGTACGACACTCACTTTTATTAACAACATTAATTAATTAAGTTTTCCAATGTATTCTTGACAGCTTTTCATATATCTGAGTTAATTTCTGGTCTCAGTTCTTTTCCATTTTTTCTGTAGGTCTTTAATGAAAATACAATTACATTTTAATTACTGTAGCTTTACAATATATTTGAAAATTGGAAAACATGTGATATCTCAAGCTGTGTTCTTATTTATGATTAACATGACTCTTCATAATCTTCCACAGCATCATTTTAATTTTACATTGATATTTTTTCAATTTTTGATAATACTTTTTATTGAGATATTGAAATCAATTATATTGGATTCATAGATTACTTATAAAATCATGGTATTTTTTTCTTTCTTTATATCTCTATCTTTCTCTCCTTCACTCCTTTTTATTTCTCTTTCTCGTTAAATTCCTCTTTCACTTGTCTTTTCTCCCACTTTTCTTCTTTCCTCTCTTTTCTCCTAGCCTATGTTTCTTCCTTATTTCCTTCTTTCTTCCATTCCTTCCTTCTTTCCATCAACTTCAGTGTTTTCTATGTAAGATCAGATCATCTATAAACAGGAACTAGATTTTGTTTTTGATATGCCAGATAAGTTTTGGTATTTTGTAACTTTGTTTTGGTTATCTTAATGAATTCTTTATTACTGATTGTTTTTCACTCGTGTTTAAGGATATGTTGTTGAATTATCAAATATTTAGGACAGTACTAGTTTTCTTTTTATAATTGAATTTTATAATATTAATTTCATAAATGTAAATTATTATGGTCTTTATCTTTTTAATTTTGACGATAAATTTCTGTGATTTAATCTGTGATGTATTTTAGGAACTGTCTCTATTCAGCTGCCACTTGATCTATGTAGTGTTGAATTCTATTTTTCTTTACAGACTTCATATATATATATATATATATATATATATATATATATATATATATTCTGTTATGGTTTGTATCTAGATGTCCTCCAAAGCATAATGCAATCATAGTTGGGAACTTTTCATAGCTGGCTGGATCTTGGGTATGTGATTCTGGAATTAAGGTTTTATGACTGCTAATAGGTCTGCTGATTAATTTGGCACCTGCTATAAACCCACTACCATAGATACAACATAAAATGGACTTGCAATTGCTTCTTTGTATTTTTTTTTTCACTTTGCTATGCTCCCTCTACACAAAATTAACTGTTTATCTTCTATGATGCCTATCTGTCATGCCACTCTGCCTTGGAGTCAACAATTATGAACTGAAAATTCTATGAAATATGAAAGAACATAAATCTTGTCTCCTTTAACTTCTGGTGTTACATGTTTTGTCTCAGCAACGATAAAAATTCACTAAGATAAATCCATTAGTAACAGAATAACAATGAAATATCCTACTGTTAATGTGTTATTAGTTCTTTCTTCAGTCTGTCAACATTTGCTTTACATTTTTAGGTGTTGTGAAGTTGGGATATATATATTCTTCACAATGTATTTCTGCTATCAGTTTTTTCCTATTCCTAATGAGAAAATTTTGACAAAAATATTTTGTCATAAAAGTGTAGTGACTAGTGCTGTTTTTTATTTACTGTTTGCATGGAATTTTTTTTTATCTTTTACTTTCAAAATATATGTGGCCTTAAACTTAATGTAAATTTCTTGTTAAAAAACATACAGGTGAATCATTTGCTTTTTCACTTACGTGGCAACTATGTGTCTTTTAACTGAGATATTTAATCTATTAGTATTAAAAATAGTCAGCTATAGAGAATCATTCTGTTGTCATTTTCTTAGTTTTTTTTTTTATTATTCTTATAGTTCTTTGCCTTTTTGGATTTTCTTTTTTCTTTTTAAGTTTTTAAGTTATTATCCTCCAACTCATTTCTCTTTTGTTTTTATGTAGTTTCTGTTACTTTGGGGTTTCATTGTTTGCACTTACTTTGGGGATTACTTATCTTGCAGTTGTACCAATCTACTTAAACTGATATTAACAGTTGGTGACAAAGCACAAACACCGCACAAGTAATTCTTATCACAAAGCATTCTTTTTTTCACACTTTACCTCTAATTTGTACTAAGTATATTTTTATATATCAACTTGTAGCTATTTAATTTTGAGTTTTAATATTTTAGTAAAAGTAGAAATAATTTACCTACCACCACAATATATATGTGATATTTTGTAAATGCCAATTTTGATCAATATTGCACACTTACTTATATTTTGATATTTAATTCTTTCATTTCAACCTAAGAGCTAGCAGTATCAGTTCCTGTTACAAAGATCTAGTGATGATAATCTCTCTGTTTTCTTTTGAGAATATTTTAACGTCACTTTTATATCTAAGGGACAGTTTTGCTCTTTTAGTGTTCTCCTTGGAAGTTTTTTTTTTTTCTTTTTGCATTTTGATTATATTATTCAACCCCCACCTTCACTGCAAGGTTGAAAAATCTTTCTCATTTTGGATTGTATATGCAGTTGCGTAATTGATTTTATAGATAGATATACTTATAGATATATTCTTTCCACATTTTCAAAATATAATGCCAGTGTATCACCAAATCTTTGGGCCTCATAGTTTCTAATTAAAAATTATAATCAAATGTACTGAAGGTCTTGTGTATGTACTATTTATCTTTCTCTAGAAGCTATCACTATTCTTCCAGTGTTTACGTGTAAGTATTTTTTATTATAATGTATCTCAATTTTGATATTATTGCATTTATCTTATTTAGTGTTCATGTACATCTTTTTATCTTATTTAGTGTTCATGTAAAACCTTGGATGTTTTGCATTCATAAAACATCTCAATTTTCAACCAGTCCTCCTTCAGATACATTTTATGTGTCTTTTTTTTTTTTTTTTTTTTTTTTTTTTTTTTTTTTGTCTTTTTCCTTTTTATCGGTACCGGGGATTGAACTCATGACTGCCTACTGCCTACTTACAAGGCAGGCGCTTATGCCTCTGAGCTAAATCCCCAGTCCCTTATGTGTCTTTTTGCTTGTCCTTTTGTTCACTTGATTGTTTTTCTGCTACTCGTTCTAAGGTATTTCAACCATATTCAAAATCACTTGTTTTTGCTTCTGCTTCAGCAAATTTGATGTTAAAAGCTTTAAATGAATTTTCTATTTTTTGCTAGTATGGTTTTCACTGTAGGAATTTTGCTTTGTTTCCTTTTCATAACTTCTCAATCTTTATTGATATTGTAATTTTTCATAATTAGATTTCTTTAGTGCTTTTTAAATTTCCTTTAAATGTTAGAGTATATTAAAACATTTTTAAAATAGATTTATCCCATTAATCTAATTTTCAAACTTGAGAATGATCTGTGTTCATTTACTTCATGAATTTGAATAGTGTGAACTACCTCTTTTCATTCTGTGCAATTTTCTTTCACTGAAAAGTATTATTTGAATATTTAGAGTAGCAACTCTGGAAATCAGATTCTCTTGCTTACTGTCCGTTTTCCAAGTTTATTTTATTAATGCTGATTTATTTTTGAAGGTTATAATTTTTTCAGGGACTTCCTTAAATTATTGTCACACAGATTCTTTCTGTGTGGTTGTTAGAAGTTCTGTTCTTTACATCTTATTGTGTTTTTGACAGTGGTTTATCTGAATACCACACACATATGCTTTTTTGTTTAGTTAACACCTGCCAGGTCACTACAAATGTTTATCTGTTTTATGTTAGAGATTTTATAAATTTGAACTGAAAGAATTGGGATTTTTCAATATTTCATTGACAATAAAATAATCTATTGTTGTGTCTTCTATCAATTTGCTAATGATAGGCCACTATTCTTGTTTTTTTTTTTCTATAGAGACATGTTAGATTTACACGTCTTTTCCAAAAACCTATCTTCAGTTTCATTATGTGTGTCTATAATTTTCCTCTGTTATATTTCCTCATTTTCTTTCATACCTCACATGTTTATTTCTTTTGTTATGTTTTGGTTACAAATTGCTTGTCTAATTACATACTCTCAAAGCTTATATTTTTTCTATTATAATGTGTTCTTTGAATATCATAAATTTTCATGTAAATACTGCTCCCATTCTGTGGTACACTATTTGATGTTTTTTTTTTATTTTTAGTAATATGAGAATATTTTCTAAATTTTTCCTGATATTTGTAATTTGACCCATGTATTAACCATAAGTATTATATGTTTTTTAGTATCCAAGTATCAGGATTCCCTGCCTATCCTTTACTTATTGATTTATAACTTAGTTCTATTTTGTGATGCAAGAATGTAATATGTGATTTACAGTATTATAAATATTTAAAATGTGTTTCATTGCTCAGTATGAGGTCTATCTTCCGAGGGCTTGTGCACAGTGCAGTGTGCATTCTGATGCTTATAGATAGAACATTTTATAATTACCTACTGGACTACATATATGAATCGGGTTATATTCATGTCAACTATATTATTATTGCTACTTACCTGTTGCATTTTTTACTATCAAACAGGTATTTTAACATACACTTTTAGGGCCTCGATCTATTTTTCTTTCTGATGCTCCAGTTTATAAATGAAAAAACAAACTTGATTTTTGTTAATTTTATATATATATATATAATTGTATTATTGGAGAATTTGTACCTTTATCACTATGCATAATCTAATTTATCTTAATATTAACCTTGTTATAAAGTTATTTTATTTCTGTGTGAAATCAATGTACCAGTTCATCTTTCTTTTGCTTTATATTAATAATTTATATCTCTTTTACAAGTTTCTTTTTTAACCTAAGTTCTTATATTTACAGTGGATTCCTTGAAGACATTTATTTGCATCTGTTAATTTCATCCTGCCTGAAAAACTAAATTCATACTTTATAACCCTGGTTCATTTGCACTTAAAAGTCATCACTAATTCATTTGGAATATGCCTTAGAAGATTCATTTCTCATTGCTGAGACAAAATACCAATATCACAGCTTAAAAGAGAAAAGGTTTATTTTGAATCACAGTTTGTGGAGATTTCAGTTCATAGTTGGCTGGCTGTATGGCAGCGGTGCATAGGAGATGGGAAAGGCTGAGGAGAAACAGAAAAAGAAAGAGCAGACAGGAAGCATGAGCACATAGTACCTCTTCCTTGTTCTGTTATTCCATTTAAACTACAAGGCTTTCAGTTATGCCAACCCTAGCAAGGTCGTGGCTTCTTTGTGCACTAATTCCTTTAGCCACACCATGAACTATGCTAATCGCAATCAGTGGATGTATTTAGTATGATATACACTTAATTCCATGATCTCATGTCCTAGATTCAGCCAGCTCAAGAAAGCCTTATCTAAAAGCTCATGAGACTTTGGGGGAACATTCATATATAAACCATAGCAGAGTAATATCAAAAATGTAGCACTTAGCCAGGTGTGTTGTCATACACGTATAATTCCAGCACTTGGAAGGTGAGACAGGGTGATTGTGGTGAGTTCAAAGCCAGCCTGGAATACAAAGTGAGTTCAAGGCCAGCCTGAACTATACAGTGAAACCTTGCCTCAAAAGAGACCATTTTTTTTTCAAATTTAAACACATAAAAAAATGTACCACTTTTCTATTTTTTGAGAAACATTTCCTTTTCTCATATTCAATGGCTTTGTTTGTTTCATGAGATTCAATTCAATACTTTCTCTTAGCACATTAATTACATTTATTTCAGAATATTTTAAATGTTGTCATATAATACATAATACATAAAATGTATAATTAATAAATTCTAGTCAATTTTCAGATACACTATTATACATTATATATTGTACAGATAATTTATAAAACTGTGTTGTCAATTCCTTTATATCATCTTCTATTATATTTTTGCACTATTGGACAGATTTTTCTCCCATGTGTCTCTCGATATTTGTCAAAAATGTTACTTATTTGTTATTAACTTTACTTGATGTACAATTGAATTTTGGTAGATTTTTTCTTGTAAAACTTTATATATTTATTTCTTTTTTTCAGGATATTAATGTTTTCCAGTATACGTCTTGCACTTCTTTTGTGAGATTAATTCCTAATTATTTCATTATTTTGGATGCTAGTGTGAAGGATGTGGTTTCTCTTATTTCTCTCTTAGTGATTTTGTTGTTAGTTATAGGAATCTCTTAAATAAATGGTGATGGAAAAACTGGCTCTCCATATGCCAAAAACTAAAGGAAGACCCATGGCTATCACCATTTACTAAATTAAAATCTAAAAGGATCAAAGATCTGAATATTAAAAGAGAAACACTAAATCTATTGGAAGACAAATTGGGTAAAAACTTTGAAGATACTGGGGTCTTAAAGAATTCATGAACAGGACTCAAACCACATGGGAAATATTTCCCAGAATCAATAACTGGGATCACATCTTATTAAAAAGTTTCTGCATGTTAAAAGAAGTCTTTTCACAACAAAGTGCAAAGAAAACCCAGAAACTGGGAAAAAAAATTTTGTTAACAGTCCCTCAGACAAAGGACCTCTGTCTAAAACATATAAATAATTTAAAAAAAAAATTACCCCCCAAATTCAAATATCCAATCCAAAAATGGTTATCTGAGATGAATACACAATTCTCAGATGAAGAAATACCAATGGAAAATAAATACATGAAAAAATGTTCATCATCATTACTCATTAGAGAAATACAAATTAAAATCACACTGAGATTCCATCTCACTCCTGAAAGAATGGCCAGGATCAAGAAACTACCAACAACAAATTCTGGAGAGGCTGTGGGGAAAAAGATACCTCCTGCACTCTAGGTGGGAGTGTAGACCGGTGCAACCATTGTGGAGGGCAGTTTGGAAATTTCTCAGAAATCTGGGATTGGAGGTCCCATTTGACCCCACTATTCCACTTCTAAGCATATTCCCAGAAGAACTGAAGACTTCACACTACAGTGATATATGTGCACCCATGTTTATAGCAGCACAATTTGTAATAGCCACATCTTGGATGTTGCTTACATCATTCTGTTCTGATCTGTTTTGTTATGTCCTCTTCTATCTTAATCTTGTTAAAATAAAAAAAAAAACTTTATATATTTAATTCATTTTTAATTTTGCTGCCGTGATTTTTGATAAGAAGTAACTTTTATTATTTATATTTCATTTTCTTTTTTTTTCTTTCCATTATGGAAAAATCCGTTATTTTTCTTTATTTTCTACAAGTTGATTTAATATTACCTAAAAGGTACTTGTTTCTTTTAGTTTGTTTTTGTTGTTGTTGTTGTTTAGTCTTCTCAATGTTATTTGAGAATCTTTGATCAATAATTAATTTTTGGTTACCGAATTTATTATGCTGAATTCTATTTTACTTTTAAGATTTCTGTGGCTTCTTTCTTGCATATCTGTAATTTCAGTTAAACACAGAATAGTTCATTGGGACTTCTAAACCAAATACTTTAGACTAAATTATTATAACCACCATTTATTTCTAACTTTCATCATTGTTGTGAAGTCCATGATCATGTTGCCAAGAGATAAAGTGTCTGGTGAGGGTTAAATAGTTCTTTTATAAAAGCAGTCTTGTAGCTCTGTCTTCATATAGCACAAGGGGAATGCAAAGCCCCTCAGGTCTCTGTTATAAAAGTACTAATCTTATGGAAGAGGCTGGATATCTATGACTTAATTACCTCTCAAAGATCTGCATCCCTTAGTACTATCACATGAGGATTAAGTTTTAACATATGATTTCTGAGAGGATATAAATATTTACAACTGTTGTCTTCCCCACCCCCTTGAAATTCATGTAGAATATATCACTCCAGCATTCAAATTATTGTCAAAGTCTAAAGTCTCATCTATGTATAATCTCAATCATGTATGTGTAAGAATCAAAGCACAATTCAAGTGGAAGCAACTTTCTTTTCAGCTGTCAACCTCTGAAATATAATTAATTTTCTATTAAAAATGTAATGATGATATAGTCATAGGATAGATACTCTCAATTACAAGAGGGAAAATTGGAAAGGCAAGGGATAACTGATTTGAAGTAAATCCAAGATCAAACTAAGTAAACAGTATCAAAGATTAACATATGTGACTAATCTTTTTTGATTCAGTGTCTCATATTCTGGACACACAGTTATGGGGTTTGCAATATGGGGGATGCAATATTGATGTTACACTCATCCCTGCCTCCATTGTCTTTCTGGAGGCTTCTTATGTCAGTCCATAAGATTTAGATTTCCATGAAGATCTAGACATTTCATTCTAGTAATTCTTCAATTTTTGTACTTTTGTACTTCTGAAATTTCCAATGTACTCATGCTCTCTTGGTATTACAAGATATTTTCTTAGTGAGATATCTGTGCAGTGTCATCCCATACAACTCCTCTAGGCACACATTTAGTAACAATTTCCTTAATTAACCCATTCTCACAGGCCCCTCTCTCTGTGTCAGTGGCTGCGGTTACAGGTAGACCCATCTTTTGAAATATTAGTGGAGGCAGACCTGCTCCTAATGCTTACATGCTCTGATGAGTCAATGAAGAGAAACCATATGGAGGCCACTAAGGTTGACTTAATTAGTTCTCTTGAGATGTGGCCACTATGTTCCATGACAAGTATACTTACAAAAGCTAAAGATTTATGCCACAATTCAGGAAGCAAATAGAAGAGTAAGGTGCCAAAGGCATTCCAAAATAATTATGTTTTTTTTTTTCAAATTTTCTTTAAAGAGAAAAAAAGCAAAACAGAAAAAAGGGATAGAAATAAGGCAGAAATTTGAAAAAATAAACACTAAGAAATCACTGGCTGATAAATTACATATTGTCATCTTAGAAATAGTTGTTCAAGTTACAAAATTAAAGCATCAAAAGTGGACATTCAAAAACTGAGAGTACAGACCATTCTGTTCAACAGTCCAACAAAAACTTAGTAATACGTTCATCTATCTTGCACAATTAAACATACAGGCAGTTATATCCTTCAGAGCACTTACTTTTCCTCTCTATTTTATAATACTGATTACACATATTGGATCTTATTACTCCTATAGTTTTTTTTATTAATTTTTACACTAGAGACAAAATGTGATATTCATAAATATGATTCTTATTTATTTCACTTAGGATAGTCTCTATTTCACTTAGGAGTCTCTATGCTTCTGTTTACCTCTAAAGGCCTCAAGCTCATCCTTTTTTTAGCTGAGTAATATTCCATTGTATAAACATACCACATCTTTTTAATCCACTCTGTGGTTGATTTGCATTTTGGTTGTTTTCAAGGTACAGCTATTACGAATTGTGATACTATGAACCTGTGATATATACCACTGTGATATATATATATATATATATATATATATCACTGTGACATAGCCTTTTCAGTATTTCTGGAAAATTATTAAGGAGGGGAATAGCTGGATTGAATGGAACTTCCAATCCTAGACTTCTGAGAAATCTCCATAGTGATTTCCATAGTGGCTTCAGCAGTCTACACTCCCACCAAAAGTGGAGCAGTGTGGCTTTTCCCCCAAAGCCTCGCCAACCTTTGTTATCAGTTGTTTTCTTGATGGCAGCTATTCTTTCCAGGGTGAGATGAAATCTCAATGCTGTTATAATTTACATTTCTCAAATGACCAGTGATGGTTAATATTTCTTCATATATTTATTTACCATTTATATATCTTCATCTGAAAACTGTGTGTTCATCTCTGATGCCCATTTTTGTAGAGAGACTTTGAATTTGGGAGCTTGATGTTTTTCAGTTCTTTATATGTTCTGGATATAAGTCCTTTGAGGAGTTGCTGGTAAAAATTTCCCCCATTCTCTGAGTTTTCTTTTCACACTCTTGACTTCTTTTTAAGGACAAAAATTTTTCAATAATGTGAGATCCCAGCTGTTGATTCTTCGAAGTGTTTCCTGTTCAATTTGCACTTTTTCCATACATTACCAACCTAACCCTATGTCCCCAAGACTTCTAAAAACCTTGGCTTTCAGAATATTTAGTGTTTCTATTTTTATATTTAGATTTTTGATCCATTAAGACTTTAGTTTAAGGCATGGTTATAGGCATGGGCCTGGTTTCAGTCTTTGGCATGTGGAAAAACAATTTTTTTACAACAGACCTATATGCTGAAAATTATGCTACTCTAAAAAAGGAGATTGAAGAGGATATTAGAAAATGGAAGGATATTCTTTGTTCTTGGCTATGAAGAATCAACACTGAGAAAATTGCCATACTCCCAAAATTGCTATACAAATTTATTGCAATCCCAATCAAAATGTCATTAACCTATCTTACAGATCTAGAAAAAGCAGTCTTAAAATTCACTTGGAAACAGAAGAAATCTATTATAGAAAAGGCAATTCTGGGCAACAAAGGCAAGGCAAGAAACATCTCAACTTCTGACTTGAAAACATACTACAAAGCTACGGTGATAAAATCAGAATGGTACTGGGAAAGAAATAGACCTGAGGATCAATGGAACATATTAGAAGATGCAAACACAACTACAAAGACACTCAGCCATGTGATATTTGGCAAAAGGACTAAATACGTTCACTGGAAGAAAGTTTTATTTGTTTATTCAATCTTTGTTTGCCTTTCAGTTTGAAAGACTGTTTTACCCATAATTTCAATATCATTGATTTTTATCTTTGTCTGTGTTGAGTTTACTAATAAGACAAAATTGGGCTCATTCATGTCTGTAATGAGATTTTTTTCTAAGATTTCCTTTTGATTCTGTCTTTCTGCTTGAATAACGTTTTGGTTCTTGTCTGGTACATGCCTATTGCCTACATTTTATACTGAAAAACGTTGGATGCTAGAGTCATGTAAATTATTTTCTGATATGTTGAATAGCTGCATTGTATATAACTTTTGTTCTCATGCTTGATTTATCACTTCAGAGTGTGCTTCACCTTGCCCCTTGCACCTAAACTTATACTGGAAAGCTCTATGTGCTATATTGTTGTACTGGATGAAAATGAGCTAAATAGAAATTTGCTGTGCTTTGTATGACATCTTAATTAGGAGCTATGATTTGTTTGATATTGCTTACATTAAATTATTCTAGCTTTCTTCTTCAATTTCCCCTTATAAAGTATAGATTTCATCAAGTATTTCTCAGACAACTTCTGTGCCTTGTAGTATTTCCCACTGTAATCCACTATTGCTATTTTAGAGATCTGTGTGACATAATAAAGGAATATGTTTCATTATCATTTTAATTTATAAAATGAGAGGAACAATTGCAGTTGCTTGGTAGAATACTTTTGAGCTTTAAATGAGAATTTATGTACAATGTACATTAAATCTTGATGAAGTGAAATCTCTTAATGAATGTTATACATTATCTCTATTGTTATCATCATAATTATAACTTTTGAAATATGGCGGGATCATTATATGTGATGAGAGATTATAATATCTCTTTTTGCTATAGTAAAAGAAGTAATACTTATTTGGAATTTGCAATTATTAATGGCAAGATAAGTTTCAATTAATTTCTGATCTATGTAGGTTTTGTGATAACAATAAGTATTAAAGTGTGATTGGAGAGAATAATTCTTGTGTTTTCTAAATTTTGGTTTTATCTAATTCATTATTTCTCCATCATTCATAATATTTGTGATAATTATTACAGGTACTACTTTAAGTTCTGAAAATACACAATAAATAAATTATTATTTCCAACTCTGTGATGTTCACATAGAGTTAAATGATAAGAACAGATAACAAAAATTAGTTCAAACATAAGTTATGATTTAATTATGTTAATTAGGGTGATTTTTTAAAGTTAGGGATATACACTTAGTAGAAAGGACAACTGGTTTTATACACACTCAGCAAGTAAATTATCTCTGATGAAAATAGTTTCTAATAAAGTCTAAACAAATATGAGTGTTTTTTCCCAGTTAATGCAAACCAAAAAAACTATGATACATTACTGATAAGGGTGGTAGTGTGTGTGGTACAAAGAGCCATTTAATATATTTGAAACATGTAGCTATAATATAAGAGTGATTAGGACCCTGGCTAGAGACTATAAGTGTAGAAAAGAGTTTACCATCAAATACTTTTATTTTATTTTAATAGTTTATCTTACAGAAAATTTTTTGAAAAACTTAACATACTTTATACTGGTTTTCACTAAGAAAACTGTGTTTGGTTTATTCTTTAGTAATTTCAGATTAGCCTGTATGCTTATTAAGAGCATTCTGCCAATTGTGATAATAAGTGAAAAACGTTAATAGGTATCCAGATTGACTAGTTAAAGGATTTTTAATAATTTGAGTTCTAATTACAGAAACCAAACATCTGCACATACATCCCCAAAAGACTGATTTGATTGTTTTACATGAATTGGTAGCTGTCAAAATGTAATGAAAAGGGAGAAATTTGAGTAAAAGATGATTCTATCTTTCTATTTTGGATACACATGCATAATATAATTCATAGAAAATTGAGGGAGAAGTTTATGATAGATTGGAAAAACAAAATTTCCAAATAAAAACCTCAATAAAAGACAAAAACTTGTGATATAAGGTAATGTGACTAGAAAGCTCCGAATTTGGCAGGCACAATAAATAGATATAAATTCTAAAAAGTGGAAAAACAAAGGAAATCCTTGAAAAATGCTCATCACTATTTGATTGTCAAGTAAAGGCAAAATTCAGTTATACCCTCGAGTCTATTACTATTTCAAATATTTTTCATAAAAAATATTGCCACAACACTGTCTTTTGCTTTTAAGAAGTACGTTATTCAAGGATAAGTTTTTTTTTATTTAAAAAGAAAAAGGGAAAAACAGAACAGAACAAAACAGTGTAAGGGCACAAGTAATACAGAACTGCAAAAAAAAAAAAAAACAGTAAGAAATCACCAGTTATTGCATTACACATTATCATTTTAGAGATAGTTGCTCGAGTCACAGGATGAAAGCATACAAAGTGGACATTCAAACAGTGAAACTGCAAACAGTTGTGTTCAATGATCCAAACAAAAACATTAATATGGTCATCTATTTAACTCCCCAAAACACTCTTGCAGTTGTATGTTTTAGAGCACTTTTTTCCTCTCTTTTTTACAACAAAATTTACACATTATGGGTTTTATTACTCCCATATTACTTATTACATTTTTTGGAAGAGAATAAAGTCAAATATGACAAAACAAAGCTGTCAGTCAAAACCAAGGATAGACATAGCACATGATGTAAAAACAAGAGTACAGGGTTATCAACATTGGTTACCATAATGCCTCTTGCTTCTTAAAAATAACTGTCTAACTCATTAGGTATTAAAAGTTGAACAAAACAGTATAGAACAAGACCAATAAAACCTAAACATTGTAAACATTACAAGAATTCCAAAGAAGATAATATTCAAACCAGAATGGGCATCATAGTGAATCTTATTGCCTTCAAAGTACTTGCCTATACCCTCAAACTTGATACTATCATACAGAATGGAACAGAGTCTAATCAGTCAAAACAAGATAGTGGGCATATTAAAGGTCTTCAAATCAAGTTCAAAGGAAATCAAAAAAGTTACTATAATATATCCTGCTAATTTTCCCCTTAATTTAAAAAAATCATAAAAAATAACTAAATAATTTTTATTTATTTTTTAAAATTTTATTTAAAAGGAAAAAGAGAAAAACACAAAACTTAAGAAGGAAGAGATTGAGATAAAAGAGGACATAACAACATAACAATGCAGGTCAAAGCATGACAGTTTGATCACCCTAGTGCTTCACCACCAAATAACTTGACTTAATAATGGTTACCATAGTGTCTTTGTCCTGCAAATATTTGAATATAACTTCATATAATATAGCATCAAACATTTCAAGACAGGGTAAAACTATTCAAGTGTATGTAAACATTTTAGGGTATTCAGAACAAAGCTAAAAGAAAACAACCAATGGTTTCTATATTATCTCTTTGCCTATAACAATTTTTGTTTATACTACCACACATAATATAATCCAGCAAGATACAACATGATAAAAGCAATGGAGACAGAAGAACCATAGTTTTGTGGGGCTTCAAAACAAGATGATATTAAATCAGCACTAGCTATTATGATGACTTCTTTTCTTCAAAATAGCTGATCATTTCATCACAGGCAATAATATCAAGCATCCCAGAATAAAGCCATTTAAATTAATAAGTGAAAACTTTATAAGGCTTCAAGGCCACATAATGGGGAATCATGATTATCACATACTTTTATATATTTGAATCATTTCTTACATTAGGGAAACTATTCAGTATTCACACATGCGAGATTGATTTATTTCACTTATGAGTATGGGTTCAAGCTGCACCCATTTATTGATAAATATCTCAACATGATCATTCTTTATAGCTGAGTAGTACTCCATTGTATAGAAATACCACAACTTTTTTATCCATTCCTCAATTGATGGACACTTGGGTTGTTTACAAGATCTGGTGATCACAAATCGTGCTGCTATAAACATAGCTGCACATATATCACTGTGGTATGGTGCTTTCAGTTCTTCTGGGAATATGCCTAGAAGTGGAATGGCTGGGAAAAATGGGATTTCCAATCCCAGATTTTTCAGAAATCTCCAGACTTACCCCACAAAGGCTGTACCAGTCTACATTCCCACCAAAAGTGTAGGAGAGTTCCTTTTTCCCCACAGCCTCTCCATCATTTGTTCTTGTTGGTTTTCTTGATCCTGGCCATTCTTTCAGGAGTGAGATGTAACCCCAGTGTGGTTTTAATTTGCATTTCTCTAATGAGCAATGACGATGAACATTTTTTCATGTATTTATTTTCCATTTGTATTTCTTTATCTGAGAAGTGTGTATTCATCTCAGATGCCCATTTTTGGATTGGATCTTTGAATTTTGGGGCTCTGAATATTTTTAATTCTTTATATGTTTTAGACAAAAGTACCTAGTCTGAGGGGGAGATCACTAAGATCTTTTCCCAGTTGGTGAGTTTTCTTTTCACTATGCTAGAGATTTCTTTTGACATGCAGAAACTTTTTCATAAGAGGTGGTCCCAGTTAATGATTCTGGGAAGTATTTCCCGGGCGGTTTGAGTCCTGTTCATGAATTCTCTACCTACCCCAATGTCTTCATGTTTCAACCCAATTTGTCTTCCAATAGATTTAGTGTTTATGTTTTAATGTTCAGATCTTTGATCCATTTAGATTTTAATTTAGTACATGGTGATAGGCATGGGTCTAGCTTTAGTTTTCGACAATTGGAGAGTCAGTTTTCCAACACCATTTATTAAAGAGACTGCTGTTCTTCCAGTGAACTTGCTTGGCTCCTTTATCAAAGATAAGATGGTTGTGTTTGTAGTTGTTTTTGTATCTTCTAATCTATTCCATTGATCTTCAGCTCTGTTTTGATTCCAGTACCATGTTGATTTTACTACTGTTGCTTTGTAGTATAATTTCAAGTCAGGGATTGTGATGCCCCCTGCCTTGACTTCGCTGCTTGGAATTGCCTTTGCTCTTCTAGGTCTCTTCTGGTTTCAGATGAATTTTAGGAGTGATTTCTCTAGGTCTATAAGGTATGTTGATGGTATTTTTATTGGGATTGCATTGAATCTGTATAACAGTTTTGGGAGAATGGCCATTTTCACAATGCTCTTCCTATCCATGAGAAAGGGATTTCTTTCCATTTTCTGAGATCATCTTCAACTTATTTTTTTCAGTGAATTTTAATTTTCCCTGTATAGGTCTTTCATTTCTTTTGTAAGAGTCATTCCTAAATATTTCTTTTTTTTGCTTGCTAGTGTGAAGAGTGTGGCTTCTCTTATTTCTCTCTCTGTGTTTTTGTTGTTAGTGTATAAGAATGCTATTGATTTCTGAGTATAGATTTTGTATCCAGCTAAGTTACTGAATTTACTTATTATATCTAAGTGTCTTCAATGGAGTTTAGGGGGTCTTCTATGTAGAGTATCATGCCATTTGCAAACAATGATAATTTAACTTCTTCTTTTCCTATCTTTACCCCTTTTATTTCTCTCTCTTGTCTAATTGCTCTGGCTAGTACTTCCAGTACCACATTAAATAGGAGAGGTGAAAAGGGATATCCTTGTCTTGTGCCTGATTTTAAAGTAAAGGCTTTCAATTTTTGGCCATTTAGTATGATACTGGCTCTTGGTTTGTCATAAATGGCTTTTATTATATTGAGGTAAAGACCATCTATTCCAATTTTCTTCAAAGTTCTTATCATGAATGAATGTTGGAGCTTATTGAGGGCTTTTTTGCATCTATATAAATGATCATGTGATTCTTATTTTTGGCTTTATTGATATGCTGGAATACATTTATTGATTTATGTATGTTGAATGATCCCTGCATGCCTGGGATGAATCTGACTTGGTCATGGTGTATAATCTTCTTGATGATTTGCTGCATCCTATTTGCCAATATTTTATTGAGGATTTTTGCATCTATGTTCATTAGGGCGATTGGTCTATAGTTCTCTTTTTTAGTTGGGACTTTCTCAGGTTTTGGTACAAGAGTAATATTTCCTTCCAGGAATGACTTAGGAAGGATTGCTTCCCTTTCAATTTCATTGAATATTTTGAGGAGTGTCAGCATTAAGTCTTCTTTGTATTTCTTGTAGAATTCTGCAGTGAATTCATCTGGGCCTGAGATCTTCTTTGTAGTTAAGGACTTAATTATATTTTCAATTTCACAGTTTTACATCCTCTTGATCTAGCTTTGGTACTTCATATGTTTCTAGGAATCTGTCTATTTCTTCTGTGTTATCAAACCTTTGAGAGTAGAGGTTTTTCAAATTGTTGTTGCTGATCTTCTGCATTTCTGTAGAGTCTTTAGTGATTTCAACTTTTTCATTTCTTATTGCATGAATTTGAGCTTTTTCTTCCCTTTTTTTTAAAATAAGGTTGGCTAGGGGCTTATCGATTTTATTTATTCTTTCAAAGAACCAACTCTTTGATTCGTTGATTCTTTGGATTGTTTTCTTAGTCTCTATTGCATTGATTTCTGCTCTGATTTTTATAATTTCCTCTCTTCTTTTGGCTTTGGGCTTGACTTGCTCTTCTTTTTCTAGCTGTTTGAGGTGGAGCATCAAGTTATTTATTTGTACTCGTTCTGTTTTCCTGATGTGGGAACTCAGTGCAATAAATTTTCCTCTAAGGATGGCTTTCATTGCATCCCACAGATTCCAGTAAGTTGTATCTGTATTTTCATTTTCTTGTAGGAATTGTTTAATTTCTTCTTTAATTTCCTCTGGGACTCCCAGATTACTCAAGAGTGTGTTATTCAGTTTCCATGTGTTTGTGGGATTTTTGCAGTATCATTTATCATTAATTTCTAATTTCAAAGCGCTATGATCTGATAACATGCAAGGGATGATTTCAACCTTTTTGCATTTGTTTAAATATGTTTTGTGAGCTAATACGTGGTCTGTTTTAGAGAATAACCCATGTACTGCTGAGAAGAATGTGTATTCTGATGTTGTTGGGTGGAACATTCTGTATATGCCTATCATGTCCATTTGTTCACAGGTGTGATTCAGTTCTGTTATTTCTTTGCTCATTTTCTGTCTGGTTGATCTGTCCCTTTATGTCAATGGTGTGTTAAGGTCTCCTGTTACAATTGTGTTACTGATAATTTGATTTTTCATTTCTGTTAATAGTTGTTTTATATAACTAGGTGCTCTGGAATTTGGTGCATATATATTTAAGATAGTTATCTCTTCCTCTTGGAGTTATCCCCTAAGGAGTATGTAGTGACCTTCTTTGTCCTTTCTGATCATTGTTGGTTTAAAGTTCATATTACCTGCAAACAGAATGGCTATTCCTGCTCTTTTTTTTTTTTTTTTTTTTTTTTTGATTCCTGTTGCATGAAGTATTGTTTTCCATCCTTTGACTTTCAATCTGTGAGTATCCTTCTGGGTTAGATGGGTTTCCTGTAAACAGCATATGGTTGGATTTTGTTTCTTGATCCATTCTGACAGTCTGTTTCTTTTGATTGGTGCATTGAGACCATTTACATTAATGATTTTAACTGGTATATGCTGGTTTATTGTTGACATGTTATCTTTCTGCTGTTGCGTCTTTATCTTACTGTTCTGTTTAATTATCTGCTCTGCTTAGTGGCTTTTCCTTTTTATATCTAAACTGTCTCTATATTTTTTGTAGGGTTGGCTTGGTGTTCATGAAGTTCTTCAGCTGTTCTTTGTCATGGAAGTATCGTATTTCACCATCAATTTTGAATGATAGTTTTTCAGGGTACATCAGTCTAGATTGGAAATCATTTTGCTTTGGGATCTGGAATATCTCAGTTCATGCTCTTCTTGACTTTATTGATTGTGCTGAGAAGTCTTCTGTGATTCTGATAGGTTTTCCTTTATAAATGATTTGTCTTTTCTCTCTGACAGCTTTTAATAATCTATTCTTCTGTTGGATTTCTGGGATGGTGATTATTATATGTCAGGGTGTAGTTTATTTTGGTTATGACTATTTGGAATTCTATATGCTTCACTGAACCTGATGTCAGTTTCTGATCTCATGGTTGGGAAATTTTCAGTTATTACTTCTCTAAATATCCTCTTGACGTCCTTTATCTTGTCCCCTTCTTTTTCATTAATCCCTATCAATCTTACATTGATTTTCTTTGCATCATCTTGCAGTTGTTGAATTATTTCCTGATTCCTTGTTATTTTTAAAAGATCTTTCCTTTCCTGTTCACTAGCTGCAAGGTCTACAATTTATCTTCACTTTCATTGAGGCGGTTTTTACAGCTTTCAGTGGAGTTTTTGATTTCCTGTATATCTCTGTGCATCTGCTTTATGTATTGTTTGTTTCTTATATTGCTCATCTAGGGATTCTATCTTTTTGTTTAGTTCCTCCAATTTTTAAGTGTGTTTTCTTTAGATATATTCAGAATCTCTTTCATTTCTTTTATCATTTCTTCTTTTACCTGGGAGATTATTTTGAGTCTGAATTCCATTAAAGCTTCCCAGATTTTCTTGTTTATTTCAGTAGCTATTATGTCCAATATTTAAGGTGTATGGCATATATTTTCTTTTATATACATCACTCCTAAGGTTTCTTGAGATAGGCTGGAGGTTTGAGGTTGTAATTTCATCTCTCATTGTCATTTTCCTGTATTTTTGTGTTTCAAGTGTTACTTGAAAGCTTCCTTGGGGTCTGTTGGAAATCCACTTCTATGTTCACAGCTGCTGGGACTCTGGCACCCAGTTCCCCCAGGCCACTGGGCTCTGGAATCAGTGGTGCTCTTCTGCCTGCTTAGAACTCCTCAGTTCAAGATAGGCTGAGTTCCAGGGATAGTGTGCGACCCCCTTCTTGCTTGGAACTCCACTGTTCTCAGAGCCCAGCCGGGGATTGGGGATGTAGGGAAGGTGGATGTAGGTGCCTCTGACCTGCCTGTCAACTTCATTGCACCCAGAATGTTCGAGGATCCCAAACAGGCTGGGCTTGGAGGAGAGTGCACTGGGCACTTACCACAGGCCCCTGGTTCTCTGGAACTGGTGGTGCTCACCTGCTTGTTTAGAAATCCACAGTCCTCCAGACACACAGGGAGTCAGCTCTAGGTGCCCCAGACCCACCCAGCCCCTACTCTGCACCCAGACCGTGCAAGGGTCCCAAATTGGCTGGCTTTGGGGATAGTATGCGCCCTCCTGCTTGCTTGAAACTCCACAGTTCTCTGAGTGCAGACGGAATGGGGAGGCGGATCCACTTAGCCATTTCACTGCACCCAGAAGGCTTGAGGGTCTGGAACAGGCTGGGCTTGGGGGAGAGTGCGCTGGGCTCTTACCACAGGCCATAGGGCCTGTGGAACTGGTGATGCTCACCTGCTTGTTTAGAAATCCACAGTCCTCCAGACACACAGGGAGGTGGATGCAGGCACCCCAGACTCGCCCAGCCCTTACTTTGCACTCAGGCAGTGCAAGGGTCCCAAATAGGCTGGGCTCCAGGGATAGTGTGTGCCTGCCTTTTTGCTTGAAACTCCACATTTCTCCCTTAAGGATAAGTTTTGATAATATATTTCAAAATCTACTTGCTACTCATGTCTTAATATATTTTTTTTCTCTCGTATAATTCAGAGGGAGACAATGCTTCATGCCCCACCTGGTGTAAAGAAATCATTGTGTGGCAAGTGGCACTTCAATTACACAGCCTACTAAAATGCAGCACAAACTATCTGGAGAGGAAATTGAGCCACAGGACTATTATGCTATCACATACTTCCAGTTTAGTGCTTTTTTTGTGACCACTCAATGATCGTAAACTATCCTTAGTAAAGTATTCTTATTGTCTTTATGTATTCTCCCATTTCATTTGTGCATGGAGTTTAGTCTTTAGAGATTAAAGATGGACTTTTTTATCTTTTTGTCATATTTGCCTAAGCAGAGAAGAAATTGAAGCAGACATCTTCAACAGTCAGTAAGGAAACTAGGCACAGGCAGAATATTAAAAAGTAATCTAAAATTCAGCAATTTAAGTGCGAAAGGGTTATAGCTTAATAATATCTTTTGGAATCCCATTTCCCACTCAAAAAAGAAGGAAATGCAACATGCTATTGTGGTAAGTACATTGCCCTTCTGAGGATTATCTTCTACTTGTTCATTATTATATGCAGTGTTCTCAGAAGCAAATTCAGATTTAAATTAATATTTGTAGATTATTGCAATCCTAATTTAGAGTAAGTGAGGATAGTAATTAAAATTAGTTGTAGATAGTAATAATGTGTTGCTGCAAATTTGGTAATTCAACTTTTTTATAGGGTTGGGGTTTGGAACTATGGCTTCACAGATGTGAATCAAGTGCTCTAGCTCTGAGGCACAACCCCATTTCCAACAAAATATTTTTGAAAATTAGTTTCTGTGAGGGGGAGTGGAGAAGATGGTGGATAGATCACAGCAACTATGGAGGCTCTCTGAGATAGCCAGCTTAGATTCCAGGAATGGTCCAGTGTGGGAAATCCTACACAGACGGATATATATCCTGCCAACCCAGGAATGAACTAAGCTGAGAGAAAACAATTGGAAACACAATCCTACTGCTACAAATGGAACAGCAAATTCTCAGTGCCACCACTGGAACCTGTGTCTCTGGAACCCACAGCTTGAATTCCCTGCCACTGCTGCATCTGAATCAGCACATCAGGGATAGAGGCACGAATGCTCTGAGAGTGAGAATCGGCAAACTGAATTGAGAGCAGAGATAGCGGGGAGCCTGCATTGACCTGTGGTGAGTGAGAGGACCCTTCCATAGATGAGGAGGCTCCAAAAGAGGACATTCTGGGACTGGGAAGACTGGCTGGAACAGGGCACTTCAGTGACTTCAGTCACACATTCCTCTCTCAAGTGGGATTGGTGGGGAGCACTTGACCTGGGTGATGCCATGGACTGAGGCCCAATAGGCTAACACAAACTAGGTCCCTGTGCCTGGTAGTGCATCCTAATGCAGTGAAGCCTTCAGCAGGTTGACTGACCTGGACAGGCAGGCCCAGCACAGGCTTTCCCGGTCTATGACTCCATAGTACACTGCAGTGGGCAGGAACACCTAGCCAGCGCGATTCAAACAAACTGTAACTGACAAAGAAAGAAACTGGGCCTCCTATATATGCCTGCATGGAAGGAACAAAAAATATGAGAAGAGGAGGCAACAAGAAAGGGTTCTCAGTCGCCAATCCTGAGAACACTGATCCAGGAAAGGTAAATGCAAAGGAGAAAGAGGACAGAAAACATGCAATATCAGGCATGGCACCAAAAGACTTAAAGTGATATCTCTGGGACCTCATAGACAAGTTCAAAAGTGAAGTATTTAACCAAGTAAATCAAGATCTAAGTAGAATAGTTAAAGAAATGCTAAGCATCTCCTGTCATGGTTTATGTCTGTGTCCCCCAAGCCTCATGAGTTTGCATTGTGCATCTGTGATTGGTTCATTGTCTAGAGCTTGGCTTGATGATGTCAGTGCTACACCCACATAGGGGTGGAGCTAGTATGTGATGTAATGGCAGGAAGAAGGTATGTCTTGTTCTTTGCTGGTTCCTGCTTGCTGTTTGTAGCTGCCATGAAACGTAGCCCAGCTATGCCCACCTGCCTTGGAGCCAACTGAGTGTGGACTGAAACCTTCAAAAACTGTAAGAAATAAACCTTTCCTTTCCCAACTTGGGCTTCAGGTATTTTGTCTCAGTGACACGTAAAAAGTAACTAAGACACTTCCCAAGAATAAACAGATGGTGGAATGGAAGAACAGAAAAAAAGGAGAGAATTGTTTGATACAGAAAATAATGAAAACATAGAATACATGATGCAGGCTCAAAGAGATTACCAGAGAGCTTGCATAACAGCTTGAAAGAAACTAAGCATAGATTGTCTGAACTGGAAGACAGATTAATAATGTGGGAGCATGAAAGGAAAAAAAAACTTCTTAAAAATAACAAGGAAACAAGCAGTAACAATACAAAGACTAGAAAATGACAAAAGAATATGTAAGTTAAGAATAAAGAATGTGAGAGAAGAAGCAGGGGTAAAAACAAAGGAACTGCAAAGGCTATTCACAGAAATAAGGTGGGAAAACTTCCCAAATATAGGAAAAGGGAAAGATGCTCAGATGTATGAGGCATACAGAACTCCAGCCACCTACAATCAAAACAGAACTACACCAGGTCATATAATAATCAAAATTCCAGAAAACCAATATAAGACCAGAATATTAAAAGCTGTCAGAAACAAGAAACAGATCACTTACAAAGGAACACTTATCAGAATTACAGCAGAATTCTTTGCACAAACCATCAAATCTCAAAGAGCATGGGGTGAAATAATCGAAGCCTTGAAAGACAATAACCTCCAGCCAAGATTGATATATCCTGCACAATTTTCCCTAGAAATTAATGAAGAAACAAGGTGCTTCCAAGATAAAGAGGAACTGGGAGAATTCACAACCACCAATCCAACTCTGACTGCAGGACATTCTAAAGAGAGAGAAAAGTACCAGGATATCAGAAACAATGGCAGAGAGGTCACAATGAATGAAGTAGAAAGCAAAATGAAAAAGACAAACAGACCACTAGTGACAAAAAAAGAACACAACAGAAATGATGCAAAGAAGGTTGGATATAATTTCTAATATAGATGGTCTAAATACACTAACTTAAGGGAAAAAAAGAAAATCTCAGGCAGGTAGGGTCCACTGAGAGACTCTTTAAAGGAAATATCATTAGCCTGACGAAGGTTATATAGACAAAAATCAAATACGAGAAAATGGAACTCAAAGTGATAGGGAACCAGAGAGTAATAGGGGTAACTGGGCCAGTATTTATGGATAGGCTAAACAGACAGGCTTTAATAAATGAAGAAATATAACTAGAAATCCAATCCAGCAGTGAGAAAGTATAGGAATACTTAGGTAAATATAAGGTTGCCCCCCCCAATATAAAACTGTGAGTGATGGGGAGACCCAAAAATACACAGTTCATTCTGTGGGAGTAAAGGGGAGGAATAGTCTTTAAAAAAGACATTAGAAGATATAGCTAATAGTGTATCAGGAATTAAAACTTATTACTCACACCACTCTGCTTGGTTGGAACTTGTTCCTTCCTAGTTTGTGTACAAGCACTGGATCTGAGGGCACAGACAACTGACCCAAAGATATCAGGTCATAACACAGTGGTCATCTTTAATTTCCTATTAATTCAATCAGGATCCCTGTATGACTTATACTGTTGTATCATGACTGATCTTAGTTAAATCTGACTTATTTGAATACTGCTTATTATTGACAGATTTGAATCAAAACTGTTAGATTGCTGATATCAAGTTGAGGAGTATAGACAACTATATTGAAAATGATAGTGATTCACCATGATATCCATTCTGATTTGATTACTACCTGTTTTTGTAGCTCTACACTATCTACAAAGTTGTATTTCTGTTAATTCTGTTCTGTACTGATATTTTCAATTATAATTTGTGTAATGATTTAGCCAGTTCTGTTGATGATAACATGAAACAGCGTAGTAACCATGGTAGAACTCCTTATACAACAGTTTTATATGTCTTTTTAGTTTTATGTGTTTGTAGAAATATGTTTAGTTCTGTCTTGATTTGTTCTCTTTCTCCTTGTAATATAGAAAGGATAGAAAAACATGTTAAGACTCACGCTTGCATAAAACCTATAAGTAGCTTATGAGAACTGATCATATGACACATAATGAAATGAACAAATACTTTGAAGGAAAGAAAGGGACATTGCAGTACCCAGTGCTGATTCTGGAGTGTTATGATATGAAATCCAGCAATATTATTAATCTTTGTTCAGAAGGTTTTTAATCTAGTAAGTTTTATTAGCTCTCAACATAAATAAAGGTATGGATAAATGCATACATGTGCATAAGTGTGTAAGTGTATAGGATTGATACTCATATTACTTAGTTTTTGGTTGGATAACAGAATAGCTCGCAGTGTCCTCAGTTGAATTTCCTTTACATGTTCCATTTTGTATCTTGCACAATTATTTGTGGGGGTACAATATATATATATATACATCAACTAGTGATTTAGTGTTGTTTATTTCTTTTCTTTGAAAGTATATACTATTTCTGCCCATTTTCTATTCTGTTTTATCTTTCTCTAAATAAAAAAAGAAAATTACCTTTTGTATAAAGGAAACCCCTCTAACCAATTTAGAAATAAGTTAATATTTTAAATTTTGTAACTAATTTTCCTGTGTCTCCTTGAGAGAAATAAATAAGTTGAAGAAAAATAGTGATTTGAAAACAAGTACCATAGTTGAGATTAAAATATTTTGTCACATATTTGCATATTTTATTCCTATAAAAGCTAAAACATATGATGTGCTATTTGAAGAGAATTATCTTACATATATTTAACTCTAGAGATTATCCTAGTTTAATTTCATCTCCCAAACATTCGTATGACATTAGACTTGGGGGGGTACAGAAGTAAAAATAGTTATAAACAACTAGAATTATTATGAAAGAAAAGAATAAAACTGCACACAATTTAAGATAAAATGAACCTTGCCTCATTTATTCGATAACTGCTATCTGTAATTGGGTATTGCCTATATTTTGTGTGGCTATAATATCTTTCCATTCAAAATATTTGGAGATACAGTGAGTAGAGTTCTCACATAGAGACAAACTGAAAAATCAGTACCTGTTGGATGAGAAGAGAAAAACAAAGTCACCTAAAGAAGAAATCGGCAGGCTGAAAGTATAGCTTAGCTTCAGAAGCACCTACCTGGCAAGTGCAAGGATATGAGTTCAATACCGGGTATAAAAGAAAGAAAAGAAGCAATTGGCTTTTAGACTTTTATGACCTGATTATATTGTTCTAAACATAAATTGACAATTCATTTCCCTCTTAATCTTATGATTGGTAAATTAATCATTCATTATGTTTTAATCAAAGATACTGTCTTCAGCACAGCCTTTCTGTGACTGATACTAAAATAAATAGACTCATTTTCTTACTTCAACAGAAATATTGTAACTCACAGTGCATAAATTATCATTGTTGATTGATGAACCAAATATTGTGTTTCATTGATGTAAAATGCCCTGCTTTTAAAAAGCTTTCTGTCACATTGCTTGTTTTCAAGAAATGGTTAATGTGCAATAGAGGTATATATAAATTGAATTTAGCAGATGAGAAAGCTGAAGAACTGGATGTTCAGTTACAAAATAATAATAGTCATAGTGGTAATGATATTTCAGTCATCTTGATAACTTGAGGATAAGATATGGGGAAAATATTGTCTAAATAAGAACCTGCATGAAAATATTGGGGGATACAAAGTGTTGGAGCAGTGTCTGCCAGCAACTCTGCTTTTATAAGCCAAATAAATATCTAGAAGTGGACCAAACTGTAGAGGAGAGATCATAGCACCCCCAACAGTGGCTAACTAATTCCATCCAGAAAGCAAAGTAAAACAGCTTCGCTACTCACAGTGAACTGGAAAGCTTCACTGGGACCAGAGGAATCTTATGCAGTAATGGACAGAAGGAAGAACAGAAAAAAACTTTTACCTGAGTATCCCTCCAATGTCAGCAGCTGGTGAGTGACTGTGGTACAAGTGCAAAAGGACACCATCATGCAGAGCAGTAGCTGGCAGAGATATTATTAAAAAGAATGGCTGGGTATTTGAACCAGGGCTCTGGAACAACCCTTTGCCTGTTCATACTCACAAATTCTCAGAGTGGATGAGGGAAAGACAACCACAAGAGACTGCCTGCTTTTGGAAAGAAGACTAGGGGAGGTCCCACTAGGACTGGTGAGTGAAAGTTCAGTTCCTGTATACAGTATTGGAAGCATAATGCCATGTTTCCTGTGCTAATGGTAGATTCAAATCATGTCTTAATTACCCTGTTATTTCTCTACCAGCCCTGAAAGGTATCACAGTAATGGATTAGCCTGTTACTGCTTCACTTGAATTGATTTCATAGGATTAAGTCTAACTTACGATTTAATGCCAATGTACCTGTCGGCTGAATACAACAACACAGTCAGGGTGAGGACAACAGGAGTTTCCAACCATAGAACTCAAACTGGATCAATCTATCCAAGAGTGCATGCACCCTGGCAGAAAGAGGTCCTGAGTCTGAGTGAACTTCAGTATTGTGGTGGAGGGAGCAGAGGAGTTACTGGGGTGTAAGCACTCAGACTGTCTGGCAAAGAAGCTAAGAAGCTACTTGGGAATCATATGCAGTGTCTCATAGGAATGTCTAAACTGTGCTCCCATTGAACACATTGGTTTAATATTTTGTGTTTCTTGAGTTATTTAGTAAAATGGATTTATTTTACGTTCTGTAATGATTTAATAAATGTTTAGTTTAATAAATGTTTAATGTTTACTAAATTGTTATTCATCCATATATTTGTTCATTCATTGACTCTGATTTACTTAGTGTCTAGATTCTTTCCCTCATTTCAACTTTTTATATATTTTCTTCAACTCAAACACTCAAGAAAATATTAACATATTTCGGTATCCTTTTTCCAAACATGTAAATTTGTCCTCCCAAATGTTTAAATTCACCATATTTGGCTGCAACGCAGTCTGCCTAACTTTACTAATATAATTTCTTGATGTTCCTCATTCTAGGCATTTTGGTCTTCCATATCTTACATAGCTTATTATGTTCCCTATTAGCAAGTTCTGATAACCACATAGCTCAACTTACGCAAGAAGAGGAAGAAAAGATAATTGATATTTTAAGCAGAGTAAATATTGAATATATCAAAGCTCAAAATAATAGATAAGAAAAAACAAAATAATATAAAAATAGATAACAAACTGCAATGAAACCTAAAGGACATAAAGATCTGGAAGGAAGAGAAATTTAATACATGATACTTCAAGGCAACCATGAGAATATGGGCCAGGAAGTGTCTATAAAGTTATATAATCTTCCTCATATCAAGAAGGATTTTCAAATGAATAGGAGGGCAGGATTCACACTGTAAGAGGTTGAATTATCTATAACTATCTATAACTATGGTCTGAAAGAAACAACGGAGATAGAAAAATGTCAATTATTTTTCTTGTTTTTAGGATAAGCAGTAGTTTCTTCTAGAATATAAAGCCAGAAAAAAGCATGGCCAGTAGAGGACCATATTTTAATATAGTCAAGAACATTTTAAAAATTCAAGAGCTAGACATGGTTTTTCATGCTTTACAATTCCAGCATTTGTGAAGCCGAGGCAGGAGGATCACAACAAATTCAAAGCTAGCCTGGGCTACATAGTAAGAGCCTATTTCAAAGAACAAACAAAAATAATTCAAGACTGATAGTAAATATGTAGTAAGATTTTCAACAACAGAATGGGAAGTCTGAAGAATCATAAATCAATGATCAAAACAATGAATTAATAGAACAAATGTGACTTGAAAGAAGTAGTATTGAAGTGTATGAGAATAGTTACTAGTTAACTTTCTTCAAACAATTCAATGAACAGAATTCGTTTAAATAGTAAAGAAACAGTCAATCATTCCACCTGATGCATAGGATCAAAGATGTTTCAAGGCTCACTGAATTGCCTTTCTAGGGAGCATATAGAGAAGGAAGGTGAAATATGTTTAGAAAGTAGTATTTCCCTAATTTCTTTCTGAATTGTCCAAATGTTTGATTCCTTTCTAAAGTCATGATTATCATTAATAGGTAGGAGTTATCAAAATGCAAACATTTAAGTTTTAAGAAAACTTTTAGTTTTACTTTGTTTTAAGGCTTGTATAAAAATAAAATATGTTATTCAAAAGGAGTATAAACTTAACTGTAAGGTTTTCCATTTTCAAAAGTTGCTTAAACTACTCTGTCACATAGGACAAAAATGTTTAAACATTCCTGACATTATTTGTTTTATATTCTTTGAAAGTATCAGTCATCTGAAGAATTAGATTAATGCAAAGAATCATAAAATAAATATAATTTATGTTTATGTTCATTAGTCCATTACATTATTTAAATCTGAAAGTTCAAACAAGAATGCCTTCAGAGTGATTTAATTGAAACATATTTTTTTCAGCCTGCATTTTCTTGGAAAAATCAGATCATTGTTTTACATTGCTTTGAAGCCTTATAATGCTTTCATTCATTAGTCTAAATGGCTTTATCCTGGTTTGTTTGATTTTAGCATCTGTGATGGCATTAACAGCTATTTTGAAGAAAATAAGACATTATAATAACCAGTTCTGATTTAATATCATTTTGCTTTGAAGTCCTACCATGCTTTTGTTCTTCTGTTTCTATTGGTTCTATCATGTTGTATTTCAATGGATTTCATTATATGTGATAGTATAAACAAATTTTTATGGACAATGAGATAATATAGTAGCCATTGTTCGTTTTCTGTTATTTGGTTCTGAATGCCCTGTAATACTTTCATCCTCTTGAATGGTTTTATACTATTTTGTTATGGTTGATACTATTGCCTATGAAGGTATGCTCAACTCTTTCAAGGAAAGAGACATTATGGTAGCTACTGTTATGTTGGGTTGTATTCTGGTGAAATAATGTATTGCTTAATTTTTTCTTTTCTGATCTGTTTTGTTATGTCCTCTTTTGTTTTAATCTCTTTGAAGTAAAAAAAAATAAAAAGAAAAATCATATCATTTCTTTAATATATATCAAATAACATCATTTCCTATGATATTTTCCAAACAGATTTTTCAAGTAAACACCTCTTTGTGGCAAAAATGAATTTTATAAATCATATTTCTGATAGTTAAATGTACAACATATCATTAAATATTGGTACACAAATATGCAAAATGTATGGCTTCTTATGTACATATTCAGAAATTTCAACATCTGTGTCTAGTGTAATAGAAATGATATTGCTAGAGGACATAAAGAACAGTGCTGTATAATAGTATTGCTTTAATATGGAAAAAATAATTTAAAAAGTGAAGGTTAAGTTTATTCATATATCTGATGATTATTATCATTTTTATTCTGCAATTCATTTATAGACTTTGTTCTGATTTGGAGAATTACAATGTTCATAAAAAACAATCTTTAATCTTTTAGCTCCTATTTTTGCATATAAAAACAACAACAATGAAAAATGACATTTAATTTTATAGTTATACATGCCATTAGAAAGTGTAAAATATGCAAGGGAAAGAGAAACCAGATATTTTCTTCCCTTTTTCAAAAGTCAGCCTATACCCACATGAAACTAAAGCATGTAAATTGTAACATTTTATGATGAATTCCTAATTGAAAACTTCTTGCTCATGGACAAATAATCATTTCATGAAAGAATGGAATTAATTATGTTATATCTTAATGGTATAATAAAACGTTCACTGGAGAAGTTTATTCCGTGGATAGCTATGTAAACACATTTTAGAAATCACATTGAATACGTGATTATTACTGTTTTTAATTACTATACTTTTTACTTTTGGTAATTCAAAGTTAGGATGATTATTGTTTTTAATTCTTATTACACATACGTATACATTATATATAAATACATACATATATATGTATATATACACATATATATGCTGTAGAAGGCGTGCACATGTTCAGATCTTAAACAAAGACATTGTGCTAATAATCTCCAAGGCAATAAATATTTTATGTCTTCTTATTGAAGCATGTTCCTACCCTTTTGATGTTGGTTTGAAAAGTAAGCCAGCATAAATCTGGGTTCAAACATATCTTCAAATAATTCTAAAATATATTTCACAATCATCTGAATAGTACATTTTATCATATGTAAATACGCTTCCATATATATTCATAAATAATATCAAGTTACAGGTAAATCAATAAGGGTGAAGCTAACAGGGTACCATGGGGTTGAAATTATGATAATGAGCTATTGAAATTTCAACAAGAAGGAATTCCACCAAGATGCTAGTTAAAAATTTCTGATCAGGCATACTATCATTTATGTTGAAGTTTCATGTATGACTATGTAAAAATGGCTAAATATATCAAAAGAATCTTGATTTTTTTCCAAAATATAAAATTGAAAAAAAATTGATGTATAACATTAAGTTAGATTATAAAATGGATGTTAGGCTGTTGTGTTCGAGAAAACAAGCATTTCAAATGGAATTGAACAATTGGATATGTAAGTTGTGTAATGTCTGTGTTTAGTAAAAGAGGAGGCACTCTAAAATGCAAAGATTCTCTGAAAATTTTCCAGCCACCAGAATTACTAAGAAGGACTCATGGAAGATATTTTGGATAAGAGGCCTCTAGAAGTGAGGTTTACTGCACTTTATTTTAGACATTATAATCACCTGCACCAAGGTATATGTCAAGGTCAGGACAGATACTGCAGGGATGAAGTGTTCTTTAATCATTCAACAAAAATGAGGTAGTTTGGTAGGCATTATTCAAGATGAAATCACATTGTGGAAGCCATTTCTTTATTTTTAGTAATATTTACTCTCTCTACATATAAGTAATACCCAACGAAGGAAAAATAGCCCTACACATTATGTAGGTCTATGTGTGTATTACTTAAGAGGCATATCTGTTAATTGTATTCACAAAGAAGTAATGCATATATACAATTGATGATTGTATAGTGAGATATAGAATACACTGCGTGTATGTATATGTGTGGGTACAGAGACAGAAACAAGGACAGAGAGAATGAATGTTTGCAAGAACTTTATTAATCTTTTGATGTGTACCATGAGAAAACATACCTCGATACAGAGAATAATTTAATTTTCTATTTTTAGAAGTTTTGGGTAGTGAAAAATACATAATAAATGAAAGAAAAATATTATGGTACAACTTTTATAAACTTAAAATATATAAAAATATTTCAAAAATGTTATATAAATAAGTTCTTCTAGAAAGAAGTACTCTTTTGTTTTTTCAATGCCAGGGATTGAAGTCAGGACCTCCCACTCGCCAGGCATGTGCTTATGCCACTAAGCTAAATCCCTAGCCCATAAATAACTATCTCAGGTCTTTTTTTTTTTTTTTTTTTTTTTTTTTGTACTGGGGATCGAACTCACGATCTCGCGCTTTGCGAGACAGGTGCTTATGCTGCTAAGCTAAATCCCTGGCATGAAAGAAGTACACTTTAGGAGAATGAAATATATTAAAAATCCAGTTCAGACCAATTTTCTGGGTTTAGAAAACATATTTTGCTTTATGATCCGATATTTCCATTTTTTTGTCACAATACATTAATAAAGATACAATCTCCAAAAGGTCTATAAATGTAGATAAATCAGTAATACAAATAAAATGTATATACACTTCATATCAACAAATTAAATGGAATTAAATTATAAATTCAACTTGACATCATTCATTTTAGTAGTTAGGCCATCAGGATATGAAAACTGAAATTAACACAGTGCACTAATTCCTTTCCATTTATTTCACCATGTATATTTCTGATGTATTGACCTGCTGGATTTGTCTTTAAAATTTTTACTAAAAGCAAACAAAAATTCTGTGAAGATAGCAAAATCTGAAAGAAGTAATCAAGTAGACTCAATTGGTTTGAGGAAGCAAGTGAATAAATAAATGAATAAGTAAATAAATTTCAATTTCATAATTCATGGCTGCATTAAACATTATAGATCAGTTAGTAAGTAATGATTCTATGTCTATTTTACATGTATATGTGTTTTTTCTTCTACATTGTCACTTAAAATTATTCACCAGATATGAATAATTTATTAATCCTTGATATTGGAATTTTTATTGAAGATTTTATATCATTGGATGATGGAAGACACTCTTAACGTTTATGAAAGTTTTTCAAAAATATTTATAGATTGATAAATTGATCAAGTGAAAAGAATAAATGATCTAATGAGTTTGGTCCTATTGCTAATATCAGCAAATTTTGTTTGGAGAAAAACATTTTCTAGCTCGCAATGAAGAAGGTAACAACTATAGTTGTGTACTATTTTTTTAAATGTTTGGTGATTATATTTATGAAATAACAGGTCTGTGGTACATTTCCAACTTCCCCATATTTTAAATAAAAAATAAATTTATAAAAAAATTGTAATTTATTAAATATTTAATTAGTAGATTTTTAATTCACTAAGAATTAGACAATTTTGTAGGCTGACAACTGCTGGCTGATCTATATCTCTAAATGATCAGTGACTTCAATTGTGGCTATTAACAAACAGGTAGAATATTCCATTTTCCTGCATGTTCACCATAGGCTTTTACTGTATTTGACTGACAGGTCTAGCTGTCAAATTTAATTCTGCTAATCATTCTAACAATGTTACTTAACTTATTGTTTTTAGGCTATTCTTTGGAAATATCTTCTTCTGAGTGCATTGATACACAATAAACAATATTATCAAAATAGGAAGAATAAATAAACAAACAGATATCTGGTGAAATTGTTACACATTGCTGCTTCTGTAAATAACTCTAGTTATATCTCTTCATTTTTAGTTGAGGAAGAGAAATAAGGTCTTAAGAACCAATCAAATTTTTCCCATTCCTGAAGAAGTGCAAGAAAAAGTGTCAGAATATGAATAGCAATTTCCCTGGACCTTATGAATTCCTGATAATTGTTTTTCTGAATTTCATAACTATATTGCATTTAATTTACTTTTAGAAAACTGTGGATGCAAATCAATTGCAAGAAATCTTCAGAAAAGATATCTTCATTAAATTGGCTATTTCAAGAGATCTCTGTATATCGTTTCAAGTGTAAAATTCAATTTTGAACATTTTGGGAATCATGGATTTTAAAAAAATGTTACATGGACCAAATTTGGTGGTGTAAAACAAAAGCATAAAAGAAGCATAATACATGAAACTAAGAAATAAAATGGAAGAGGAAGAAAAAAATTTTCTACAAGTATTTTTTATGAATCATCAGATGTGAAAGATATAAAATTGTGATTATTTTGAGTAAAGTGTCAGTTGATAGACTAGAGAAAGGAAAGTTATCAGAACTGAAAAGATGCATTAAATGATAATAAAAGGACAAGTTTTTGAAGAACACAGATGAACCTTTAATGTGTATTCACCCCACTCAGTGACACCCATTTAAGCAGGAACCCCCACATATGATATGAAGGTCACCACAGTGAATTCTACCTAGCTGTGCAGCTGTAGATCTTTGCTCAAAATCTGGTAGGTCCCCAATAGGAAAACCCAAATAGTCAGGGAGCTTTGGTGTGCCATGTGGCATGAGCTGAAAGCCTTCCTAGTGTACTGTACATATCATTCAGTCTTAATACAGCACTCAGAACTTGGTATGGCATGGCCCAGTGACTTCAAGCATCCTGGAAGCTTCAGTGAGCCATGTGAGTAATGCTAAAGGTCCACACAACATATACCCATCCCAGATAAGCACCAACTGTGTGCATTAGGGACACAGAGAATACAGAAAAATGACAAAAAAAAAGAGCAAAACGCAATATCAAAGCTGTAGCCCATTCCATACATGTTTAAGTAGAAGACAGTGTAAGTCATATACCTGAAACTTCTAAAATGATTACAACTGAAGCAAGCAAATAACTCCATGAAGCTATAAAGGAACTCAAATCAGAAATAATCTCCCAGGTGAAAGATGAACTGACAAACATAATCAAATAGATATTGAATGCAGCTAAAGAAGGAATAGTTATATAATGAGAAGCACTACAAAAAGATGTAAACCTTGCATGAAAAATATAAGAAAGCAATAGGATGCATGAAACAGATACAAGGAATTCCAGGAAATCAAAAATTCCATTAAAAGCTGGCAAAACCACTGGAATGAATGTGAAGATAGTCTTTCAAATCTAGAAGACAAGATTTCAGCTAGTTAAAAAGGAAAGATATTTTAAAAATAACAAATATTCAGGAAACAACAATTCAATAGTTGCACGATGATGCAAAGAAAAACAATATAATATTAATATGTGTAAATGAAAAAGAAAGTGAGAACATACATGATATCAAAAGGCTACAGAAATAATAGCAGAAAAATTCCCAAATGTGGAAAGAACCTGATATACAGACAAGTGAAGCATATAGAACATAACCAAAATAACCAGCCACAACCAAAATGCATATACACACAGGCATACAATAAGCAACATGCCATAAATTCAACATAACAGGAAGTTAAAAGCTGTTAGAGAAAAGAGACAGATTACCAATGAAAGAAAGCCCATCAAATCAGATCAGACTTCTCAACACAAACAATGAAGGCAAGAAGCACATAGAGTGAAATATTTCAAATCGTCTTAGCTGCACATGGCACCTTCTTTTAAATAGGCCATATACTAACCCACATAATATGGTTCACTAAATACAAATGAATTGAAATTATCCAATGCATATTAAGTGATTATAGTGCTATAAATCTAGAAATAAATGACAAAATAAATTTCATAAACACTATAAACACATGGCGATTAAATAATACACTTCTGAATAATCAATGGGTCACAGAAGAAAGTAAAGAACAAATTAACAATATATAAAAGTGCAAATACAGGATTCAAATAAAGCAGTCCTCAGAGAGAAATTTATTGCAGTGAACTACTACATCAGGAAAATAGAATGAACACAGATATCTTGATGCTAAACCTAAAGTGTCAAGAAAATGAAGAACCAGTGAAGCCCAACGATTAAAGAAAGGAGAAAATTATAAAGATCAGAGCAGACATGACTTCAATAAGTACTAAGGAACAAAGAAAAAGAATTAATGAATCAAAGAGTTGGTCTTTTGAAAGAATAAAAAAAAATAATGAGCCCATAGGCAACCTTATTTAAAAACAAAGCAAAACAAAACAAAACAAAAACCCTCAAAATCAAGAAATAAGGAATAAAGAAGGCAAAATCACTACATACTGTATGAAAATACAGAAAATCATCAACATTTAACTCAAAAAATTTAATCTCACAGATTTGATAGCACAGAATAAATGGACAGACTCCTAGAAACATATGAATTCTCAAAGCTGAATCAAGAATATGTGAAAATGCTGAATAATTCAATTTCAGATAATGAAACTGAAAACCTACTTAACCTTACCAACAAAGAAAAGTCCATCTTCTGATGGATTCATTGCTAATTCTACAAGAAATTCAAGGAAAACTTAATGACAACACACTTAAATCTCTTCAGTGATATCAAAAGTGAAGCATTTCTCCCTAACTCATTCCAGGAAACAATCATTACCCTACTACCAAAAGCAGAGAAAGATCCAAGTAAAAAAAGACAAGTACGGGCCAATTTTCCTAATGAACATAGATGTAAAAACCCTCAATAAAATTCTGGCAACCACTCCTTTCATAATAGAATCCAAAAAAAAGAAAATAATAATTTGGAATCAATCTAACAAAGGGCATAAAAAGCCTATTCAGTGAAAATTAAAGCACTGTGAAAAAGAAATCAAAGTAATCTCAGAAAACAGAAAGATATTCCTTGTTCATGGATAGGAAGAACAAAACATTATGAAAATGACCATATTCCCAAAATTGTTATACAGACTGAATTAAATTGCAAACAAAATACCATTAGCATACCTCACAAATGTAGAGATATTATTGGTAAAATTCGTCTGGCAGCAGAGGAGAACTAGAATATCAAAGACAATTCTCTTCCAGAAATGCAAGACAGGAGGCATTACAATCCTTGAATTGAAGTTAGACTTCAAAGTTACTGTGGTAAAATCAGCATGGTACTGGAACAAAAACAGATTTGAAGATCAGTGGAACAGATTAAAATATGCAACCATAGCTACACACACACTCATCTACCCTGTCTTTGACAAGGGAGCCAAACATTCTCACTGAAAGAAAGCCTCTTTTATACATGATACTTCAAAAAGTGAGTTTCTATATGCCAAAAACAAAACCTAGAACCATGTCTGTCATCATGCACTAAACTAAAATCAATATGGATAAAAGATATTAACATTAAAACAGAAACAGTGAATCTAGTGGAAGACAAAGTACGCAGAAATATATTGAAGAAATAGTGGTCAACAGAGAATTCATGATCAAACATCAAATTGCGTGGGAAATACTTCCCAGAATCAACACCTAAAATCTTATCTTATTAAAAAGTTTTTTCATGTCAAATGAAATCTCCAATAGAGCAGAAAGAAAACCCATGAATTGGAAAAAAAAAATCTTAGTTAACTTTCCTTCAAACAAAAGCCTTCTGTCCAGAACATACAAAGATTAAAAAAAAAAAAAAAAGACCCCTGAAATTCAAAGATCCAATCCAAAATTGGGCATCTGAGATGAATACAATCTTCTCAGTTGAATAAATGGTAAATAAATACATAGAAAAATGTTTAACATTATTGGTTACTAGAGAAATGCAAATTAATGCAATACTGAGATTGCATCTCACTCTAGAAAGAATAGCCAGTATCAAGAAAACTACCAGTATCAAATGGTGGAGAGGCTACGGTAAAAAAGGAATACTTCTGTACTGTTAGTAAGACTGTAAATTGGTGCAACCACTTTGGAAATCAGAGTGAAGATTTCTTGAAAAGAGGTGTTTGGAGATCCCATTTGACTCAGATACTCCACTTATGGGCATATTCCCAGAAGAACTGAAAACATCATACCATAGTGATATATTTGCACCCATATTTACAGCAGCACAATTTGTTACAGATAAATCTTGGAAACAACCCAAATGCCCATCAACTGAGGGGTAGATTTTAAAAATATTTTTTGTATAATATAATGCTACTCAGCTATAAATAAGGACCACATTGGCTCTTTCATAGGTAAATGGATGTGATTTGATAAAATACTAATAAATGAAATAAATTAAACTCACATGTGTAAATACCACATTGTCCTCTTAGTATAAGAAAGTAAATAAGTAAATAAGATACAAAATCTTCAATAAATATGAAACGGAAAGAAACTGCTCAAAGTGGAAAAATGGTTCAGACAACAAAAAGGAAAAAAGAAGGAAGAAAAAAAGAAATGCTATCAATTTGCATATATACATTTAAGATTAATAAGATTATTGTACTACTAATTCTTTTACTTCTTGAAACAAAATAGTTAATGTCCATAGGAATAGGTCAACTTTACATGACTGTACCTGGTATTTCGAGTAAGACTTCTAAAGATAACTCTGCAAAACAACAAAATTTATTATTTTCCTACCACCTTGTTTTGAAAACCTTCACTGTTATTGCTTTGGGCTCTTAGTTATAATTGTTTATTTGTTGCTTTGTTTTTCCTTCTAATACATAAATGATATAAATACATGTATAGGCTTATATATGCCTAGAACTACATTTAAATTATTTACAAGAATTGATTTTATTATGTTATAATATATACAACTACATTGAAGAAAATGAGACATCATGGAAGCTGTTGATTATTTCCTAACATTTTGTTTCAAAGTTCAATAATACTCTTATTCTTGGTTTTGATTTAGTCTGTTTGCAACTATTCGATTTCAATATGTATGAAGGTATGGACAGTTATTTTGAAGAAAACAAGAGACATTATGTTAGCCATTATTGATTTCCTAGTGCCTTGTCTGGAAAGCCCTTAAAACTCACATTCTTTTATCTTGATTGCTTTTATACTACTCTGATTTGCATTAACTTATTGTGTGTAAAGGTATGGACAACAATTTCGAAGAAAACAAGAGACATTATGGTGGACACTTTTGATTTCCTGTTGTCTTTTTCTGAAATCCTGTGTTAATAGAATTGTTTTACTCTGGTGTACTTTCTTCTATTTTGCTTTGATTTTTTATATTTAAAATAAAAATGTGTATTCACATAATAAGAGAGCAAACAAGTATATCATGCAAAACCTAATAGAAAAAAGTAAACACACTATACTAGGTGGAGATTTCAGCAGTGTTCTATCTGCAAATTTAATGGGCAGAAAATTAGAAGAGTTATTTGATTTATCCATTTTTTGTTGCTAAAATAACATACTTCCAAATGTTTAATTTTTAATGAAGCCAATTGAGTTTTTAACAAAAAAAAGTTCCCTGTGAAATTTCTGACATTTTGTGGTGTCTTTCTTTCTGCATCTTCCCATAAGAAAAAAAAATAAAAAATAAATAAAAACAAGATTGCATAAGAGAGCAAGGAAAAGCAGGAAAATAAATGCATAGACACAAGCTCTTTAATAAGACTGGAGCATTCATTACCTAAGTATATCCCATTAGTCCCCAATTCCTAATACTTCCATACCTTTTAGAGAACATGTTCTAATCACAGCACTCTTCTCATGGATTCTAAAATTCACATCCCACTCACAAACAAGTTTCGTTCATTCTGTCTTAATTGCTCCAGAAATTAATTCCAGTGTCGACTCACAATTTTGAAGTCCAGAGGGATCAGATACGGATGAGTATTATAGTATTATTTTTCTCAAGCATAACTGGATCCAGAAGGTAATGATTAAACATGGTTGTCAACTTGACTAAATGAAGAGATACATATCATATTAGTAAAAAACGTGTGTGTGTGTGTGTGTGTGTGTGTGTGTGTGTGTGTGTGTTCAGGGCTGAAAGGATTTCCAGTGATTATTGACCTGTATACCAGTAAACTGAAGAGAGAAGACCTATGTTGATTATTAGTGGTGTCATTCAATAGATGTGTATCATGAATGCAATGAAAAGGCAAAAAAGAAGTAAATTGTCTTGTTTTTCAAAAGCTTCATTATCTTTAAATGGGTGCCCCTTTTGTTACTGCTATCACTTATGAACATCAAACTACAGCTTCTTTGGCCTTTCAGGATAATTACACACCAGTATCTCTCTAGGGGGCTTACAGGCCTTCAAACTTGGACTTACACTGCATCCTTGATCCCTCTTGTTCTGAGGCTTCCAGGTTCCTGGATAAAGCAGCTTTGGCCATGGTCATGTGGTCATTCTGGACTGTCTTGACTGTGCTCTCTAGATTTTTTTTTTTTATTTCCAAAATACCATGGTGGAATAAACACAGGATATATAATCTTATTCTAAAAGAGAAATAGGGACAAGAAGAAAATGATAAGTCTCGTACTCAACAGTTGAAAACATCAGGTCATAATTTGAACAATAATCTTTCATTCCATGTCCTTTTTCTTGGGCACACTGATGTTAGGATCAGGTCCTTCAGGCTCATCTCATCCAAACACTCACAGTCAGCCACTCATACTTTGAAATCTGGGATTTGTAACATTGCCAGTTTAGAATTGCACATGAGTAATTTTTATCTCTCAGGTTTGGAGATAGCCTAATTTAGACACACCACACTAGTGTCTACTCTTTGCAGTAACCATATTTTCTTGTCTACAATTGTCATTTCTTAGTGAGCACTCTATGTAGAGAACTTGCTCCTCTGATATGTTTATGCCTGGGCCTCTAGGCTGTTGTCAATGCTTTTTTTAAATCCTGTTGGAATCCAGTCATCCATATCTCTTACACAGTTACTGCCACTCTTATAGGGTTTTTCTCAATGGCAAGTTCAGATAACATGTGGTTCCTTGAACTATCTCTGGAGAATAGCAAAGGTACATCACTGAAATTAAATAAGAGCCCTAGAGTCGCACAGGACTCTGAATACCAAAGTCTCACCCTCACCTGTTTAAAATCTTTGTCACCCAACTCCTAGCTTATGTGAATGAAGTTACAAATGCTTTGTATGAGTCACTATCTCATTTTTCTCATAAGCAGAACCAAACTGCTTTCTCTCTATATTATTCTGTTCAGAAAGTTGCCATTTGGTAACAATTATAATATTCTCTTGGAAGCATCGGTTTTTGTTATTATTTATAAAGCCAGGGCAATAATTTTTCAAATATTTCCATGCTTCTTCCTTTTTAAGTATTAATTCTACTTTTAAGTTATTTCTGTCTTATCTAATTTTAGTGTAAATAGTCAAAGAAAATACTGCTGCACCTTTGATATTTTGTTGCTTAGATGTTCCGTCTACTTGCTATCTTAGTTCATTGCTCTTAAATGTCTTTCTTTTGTAAAGTCATAGGCTTTGTACACAATTCAGCTCAGTTCTTTCACACTATACTGCAGGAATATGTTTCATCACTATTTCCAGTTTCTTGGTTATTATTTCCATTTGAGATTTCATAAGAATTGCCTTCACTGCTCATATTTGTAGCAATGTTTTGATTGTGGACACTTAAATAATGCATGAGCTCAAAACAGGCTCTCCTTGCAATTTCTGTCTTCTTCTGAGAGCCCAATATAATTTCCCTCAATGTTCTATTTTTACAGAATGTAGGCTTATATTAATCTGTGATTCCGAATTCTCCCAGCTTCTATCCATTACCTAGTTCCAAAGTCCCTTCTGCTTGTTCAGATATTTATTAAAACTGCAACATCAGTTCTCAGTTTTCTATTTCCTAGGTCTATTTTTATTGATATAATAGAATACTATAAATGTGGTGATCTGTAAAAATAATGTCTATGTTTCACAGTTATGGAAGCTAGGAAGTTTAGTATCAAGATACCAACATCAGGTAAGACTCTTACTGTTGTTCTTTTACATAGTAGAAGGTAAGATGGTTAAAAATATAAACATAAGCATTTTTATAGTCAGCATGAGCTAATATTGTTTGATCAATTTTTCTTGTCTATAACTTGAAACCTGAAAACTTACTTTGAAGATGACAATATACAATGTATTAACATTTTGCTACTTTCATACTCTCTTGTTTTTAACCACACTTTTGTATCATGATTTTATTGTGTTTTCTTGCTCAGTAAGTGCAAGATCACAAGTTCAACCCCCAGTACCAAAATAAATAAAATAAAATAAAATAAAATAAAATAATTCATTTATAAATATAGACGGCTTATGTTAAAAATACCTCCTTTTGTGTCCCATTTTTGAATACCATGTTATTGGGTATTAAATTCAACACACAGGTTTGGGGGCCACAATTAAAGTCATTGTAGATGTCATGCTCACTTCAGCAGCACATATACATAGGAACTGTAGTTGAAATTATTTATACCATCAAATGACAGGATATAAGTAACAGCCATAAAGCAGTATATTGTAAAACAGCAGAATATTTATTATGTTGAAACCCCAATGGACCATTCATCAAGGCAGAGCCCATTTATACCATATATCACACAATAACAATGTGTCCAATTAATGAGTTAATAATTTTAATAAAATACATTAACAAATTTAAAGGTATTGGTATGCAAAGTATGTTTTTAGACCACAGTGAAAATAAAGTAGACAGAACAATAAAAAAAAACTTAAAAAATCAGAAAATATTTTGGGAATATGCAACACATTTCTAAATGACACATGGGTTCATAAAGGAAGATGAAATGTTGGAAGAGAAATACATTATCAAGTGTCTCTGTCAGTCAACAAGCATATGATAAACTACATTTCAAAGAAAGCAAGAGGAGAAAAACTCCAGAAAGAGGTACCAGGAGAGCTAAAGAGCATGAAAAAGAACAGAATCACCTCACAATAGTACTATGCAAGCAATTCTCAGATTTAACCTTGGCTTCATGGTGGTGGAGAGGAGCCTGTTGCTACTAGCAACAGGAGTGTACTAACAGCAAACTTGCAGTCATAGGTGCAGTACAATCTTCCGTTTCTTACAAGCATTAAAATTATGAGTTTTTGGTCTTAAAGTAGCTCCACCTCAAAAGCAAGCTAGTTTTAGAAACAGAAGTCATTCAATCACTCCACGAACTCTGAGTGCTAAAATTGAGCATTCTTTTGAGAACAAGCACATTTTAGGAAATAAGATACACTATGGCTCACAAAATATGTACCAAACATGAAATAATGGTTCTAAGGATAATCTCCACACAGTGATGGGATTAGAAGCATCTCTGAGACAATTGTACAGAGGAGGTACTGCAGCAAAGTTTTTGAGAGGTTCAGCTAGTGGGGATCACAGTATGTGGAGGGCATAAGAAGGAAGTACAAGATCAGCTATGTGCGGAATCATGTAAGTGCTGATTTTGAGAACATTGCTTAGGTGACTGATCTGTCCTTTCCTCTGCCTAACACCCAAACTAAAATTTTCATGGTTTTAATTGTTTCCTGAATTCATATATGCATTCAAAAGATATATCGTTATGGTTCTCATATGTGTTATGCCCACAGGCACATAGTTTGATGTCTGGAATGAATGAATGGACACTAAAGAAGTCCCTATACTGAGTCAATTACAGAAGCTCACTGGCAGCTCTCACTATAGCTGCTTCCTCTGTACACAAATAAAAGCCTCCTGAGTAAACACAGCTTTGCCACTGACAATGGTCACTTGATCCTAGTTGTCAAGGTAGGTATGCCTTGATATGGATTGAAAACTGGTGGTCAATGTAACACCAGATGAATTACATCAGCATGGTACTGAGTGTAGATGGCCCACTTGAGAAAATTTGCCAGCATTAAAGTAGAGGCAAAGAGGAACAGTGGGATGTTGTGCAATCTCCTAAGTGTCATTGTTTGGAGACATTGGAGACATTGTTCTGGAAGTGGTTTTCATGGCTAGCTTCCCTAATATGAGTTAAGCCATTAATGTCAGAGGAGCTTTGGACTGTGTCACTGAAAGTTGCTGAGATTTATTTTAGAGGATTTCTGATCTGTACTTGGAGTATTTCTTCCTGGCTCTAAAGTGGAAAATGTTTGCTATTTAATCTCCAGGAAAAGTTGTCATGCTGGATTCCTGACAAGTACTAGACTGTTCTCATTGTTGGAGGAGTTCGGAACCTCATTGTCACAGAGGATAGCTGTGGTACTTTTCATGGGTGCCCTGGTCCTTATTTTTAGTGTCTCTTCTTGGCTCTGGTGTAGAACCCTCAACGTACTAGACAGATTCTTCATCATACTAGCATTGATTTTCTAGCTTCCAACTGCTTTTGGTCCTTCCCAGTGCAGATCCATAAAACAGACTAGCATGAATTCTTGTTGTGGGCTCTAGACCTCCAGCTGCATTCTTGGGAGGCATTGTCACACACTGTAGTTCTTCAGCCAGGCCCTTGGCTGAATGTTATAGGCCTTTAGTGCCATGAACAGATTCCAAGCACTTTCTTGTATTGAACTCTGGGTGACCATCATAAAATAGTAATACAAATTCTGTATCCTGCATGTAATTGTTCTCCTTGTAACCCTTGACTACAACAGCTGGCAAACCAGCTTAAATATTTTTTTTTCTTTTTGTCTCAGTATCACTGAGACACAGTAGCCAACACCCACAACTCTAAAGAGGAAAGATTTATTTTGTCTCAGTTTATAAAGATTTCAGTTTAGAACCAGTAAGGGTGGCATAACAGAGTCATGATATAAGAATGACAGCTAATGAAATGCTGGCAGGATGCAGTGAGAGACCAAAGGAAGAAAGAGGGAGATATAATCTGTCAGGCCACACCGAAGTGACACATTTCCTAAGAAATGTTTCCACCTCCCAGTATCACATTTAGCTATAAATTCAGTTCATTAGTATCATTTCCCCATGTTCCAGTTACCTTCCAAAAGCTCCACCGATGAGAAAATGAGGCTTTGGGAACATATATAGTTATAAACTATAGTATCCTCTTTGACTGGATCTAAGAGCAAAGATATCTAACTACTGCTATGTCCCACTATCCATCCATAACAAATGGATTCCAAATTTAGGTATCCTGGACCTCACAGACTCAATAATTGTTTCCAAATGCCTCAATAAAGAAAAAAAAAATATATCTTTTTGTCTGTTGGTTGATTGGTAAGTTTTCTCTTATTTTTAAATGATTGTCTAAGTTTGTTTTTTCTACTTTTTTCATTGATTTTTCCTTATCGCTTTATAGTTTTTTTTATTTCATAAGAGGATGATACCAAGGGAAATATATAGAATAAATCCAACCATCTAAACCAATATAAATGATACAGGACTTCAAAACTTTATGAAATGAACAATAGTTAACATAAAGCCTTTTGTTTTTTGTTTTTTTGTTTTAGAATAGCTGTAGATATGTTCAGACATAGTAAATATTGAACTGAACAGAACAGAATAGAAACAATAAAAATAAAATAATGAATGGAATAAAGGACTTCAAAACAAGCCAACAGTAAACGCAAAATGGTTACCATAGTATGTATACTACTCTTCAAATAGCTGCCTATGCTATCAGATTTAACATAATCAAATAAAAGAAAAGAATAAAACCCAACTCAACAAAACAATGAAAATGATATGATTTCTAGGAGGAGATAATCTCCCAGTGGGGGGGCCTATTTCTCTGCCTCCACAGTCTGTGAATGGCAATGACTCATGGAGAAAGGTGTGGGTGTGGTTGTCCTCACTAAGGCAGTAGCCCATACATGGTGCCGGTTTCCAAGCCAAGATCACTTCCCAGTGAGAACTGGTTGTCTCCCTCTGCAGTAAAAAATGGTGCTGACTCACAGAGGGAGGCTTGGATGTATCTCCTTATCTGTTTTAATCTCTCATTTTATTTCTTTGTTATCTGTTTTCCTTTTCCTTTTCTCTATTAATAATTTTATTGATATTTTAAATTATAGATTCTGTATTATTTTTCCTTTAACTTTCTAGTTATTGGTGGCATACTTTTTTTGTATTTATGCTTTGTTTTTAAAATGGTTTTATGCTTGTTTTCTTTTTATTACAAAAGATGCTGTGAAGAATGAACTGAGTCCTTCAAATACACTGGGTGGTGGTAATGCAGCTACACTACATCTAAGTCCCAGTTGCATCATACAACATAAAATACCTACTTTAAGAAATACGAAGAAGTCAGTCTTTGAAAAGGTGAAAAATTAAAAGCCAATTAATCCTAATAATCAACAGAAAGATAAAGAAAAACTGCATAAATGAAATTAAAATTGAAAACAGATTTACAACAGATATTTCTTAAATCCAGAAGATTATATGGGAGAATGTAAAAGTTATATGCTAATGGACAATCTAGAATAAATTGAGAACTAGAAAGACATGACCCATCAAAATTGGAAAAAGGGGAGTATGAATATATTGCAGAGATCAGTAGCAGTAAATATGAAGAAATGTGAATAAAAGTTTCCCAAAGAAGGAAAATTTAAGAACAGAAACATTTGGTTCAGAGTTTCACAGTCTATAAAAGAAATAATACCAAATCTCATCAAAATATTCTACCTATAAGAAAGGGAGGAACTCTTCCAAATTCTTTCTTTTGTCTCTCATATATTTATTTATTTAGAGTTTTGAAGCTATCTCTAACTGGCCCCATCTGTGTGACACACACTAATATGATGAAGACTGCCAGTAGTTGACCAGCTCATAGAGGAGGGGCCAGGTTGCCCCACCCCTTCATACTTCAATGATCATCAGCAGACTAGGGAGGGCAACAATCCCTAGCCAGCATGCTTCACAGTAATTATAGCCAATACAGGAAAGGCCAGGGATCCTTACTATCCACTTGTCTGGAAGAAACCAGAAATGTGACAAGAGGAAGAAACCAAAGGAAGTCTCCAGCATCCAACCCAAACAATACTGGCCCAGGAGAGGTAAATACAGAAGAGATCGGGGGTTGTACAACTGTGGCTGGTGAAAAAGCAGCATCTGACATAAAGAATTATCTTTGTGACATGATAAAAGAACTAAAGACAGAAATACCACAAGTAAAGGAAGATATAAGAAAAAATAATAAAATAAATGCTAAGTATCTCTCAAGAAGACACAGATAGAAAAATGGAGGAGCAGAGAAAAGGATAGAAACTGATGATGAAGAATAGAAAAAAATCTATAATATGAAAAACAGATTCAAAGAGATTATGAAGAAATTAAAAACTCCATTGAAAGTGGGAAAAATTGCTTGAAAGAAAGTAAAGACAGACTATCAAACCTTGAAGACAGGTTTGCAGTGTGTGATCATGAAAGGAAAGATCTCCAAAATAAAAAGGGACAAGGCAATAGCAATACAAAGCCTAGAAGATGACAAGAATTAAAAAAAAAGTGAGTGAATAAGCAGGTGTAAACACAAATTAAATACAACGGATGGAGCAATAAAATACTTCTATGACAAAGAACATCTGTAGAATTTCATGCCAATCAAACCAATCCTGCAAAGAATACTGAAAGATATTCCAGATAAACATAAAAATAACTGTGGCTTCAAGAACACCAACAGAATAAAAGCCACTAAGCAGGGAGAAAATTAAGGAGAGGGCAAAATATAAAGAAACATCAGCAGAAACATAACATCACGTAAATGATCCAGTGTACATCAGTTATAACCATTATTATAAATGGCCTCTGTTCAACAATTAAAAGAAAAAGGCTGGCAGAATACATCAAAAAACAACATCCAACCATATGCTGTATAAAAGAAACTGATCTAACCCAAGAGGATATTCATGAATAAAAGTCAAAGGATGGAAAACAATATTTCATGCAACAGGAACGCCTCCCCCCCCCAAAAAAAAGCAAAGTTAGGTATTTTGCGAGCAGACAATGTGAACTTCAATCAAAGAATAATCAGAAGAGATAAAGAAGGTCACTACATATGAATTAGGGAAAAACATCTAGAGAACGAAATAAAAACTTTAAATATATATGCACCAAATATGGGAGCACAAATCTTCATCAAAAAATATTAATAGAAATGAAAGTTAACATAAACAGTAAGACCTTTATAATGGGAAACTTCAACACCACATTGATACAAAGAGACAGATCAACTGTACAGAAAATCAAAAAATAAATAACAAAACTGAATCAAACTTGTGAAAAAAGGAACTTACTAGACATGTACAGAGTGTTCTACCCAACATCAGAATATGCATTCTTCTTAGCTACACATGGGACTTCTATAAAATACACCACATACTAGCCCATCCAACATGCGTAACTAAATGCAAAAGAATTGAAGTTATCCCGTGCATATTATCTGATGATAGCATCTTGAAACTAGAAATTAATGATAAAGGAGCCTTTAAAAACAAATAATCACATGTAAATTAAATTATTAACTTCTGAACAATCACGGGGTCACAGGGGATTTTGAAGAAGAAATTATACAATATCTACAAACAAAGAAAAACACAAATAAAACTTACTGGAAGCTGTGGAATGCAATGAAAGCAGTCCATGAAAGGAAATTTATTTTGGTGAACTCTTACATCAGGAAAACAGAAAAAACACAAACAACATGTTGCTACACATCACGTATCTAGAAAGACAAGAACAATTCAACCCCAAAGATTAAAGAAAGGATAAAGATTAAAGAAATATTAAAGAAACAATAAAGAAAGGAGCAGAAATCACTGCAATAGAGACTAAGAAAACAATAAAAAGAATTATTGAATCAAAAATTTGGTTTTATGAAAGAATTAATAAAGCTGATAAGACCTTAGCCAAGACCTTATTAAGAAAAGGAAAGAAAAAAGCTCAAAATCAGGAAATAAGTAATGAAAAGAGCTAAACCACTAACAACTCTCAAAATACAGAAGATCACCAATACTTACTTTGAAAATATTTCTCTCATAGATTTGATAATAGAGAACAAATGGAGAGATTTCTAGAAACATAAATACTCAAGCTGAATCAAGAAGTTATAAAACTGCTGAGTAACCCAATTTCAGGTAATAAAAGAGAAAATGTAATCAGAACCTTGCCAACAAACAAAATTTCAGGTCCTGATTGATTCACTGCTAAATTCTACAAGAAATTCAAGGAAAAATTAATAGCAACACACCTCAAACTCTTCAATGAAATCAAAAGTGAAGCAATTTTCCCTAACTCATTCCTGAATAAACATTACCCTAATACCAAAACCAGAGAAAGATCCAAGCAAAAAAGAGCACTATATGCCTATATTCCTAATGAACACAGACGCAAAAATCCTCAATAAAATTTTGGCAAACAAAATGCAGCAAGTCATCCTGAAGATTACACACATGATCAACTGGGATTTATCTCAGGAATGCAAGGATGGTTTAACATATGTAAAGCAATAAGCATAACATGTCATAGCAATACAACCAATGATAAGAATCACATGAAAATCTCGATAGCTGCAGAAAAATCTTTTGAACACATATTCATGATAAGAACCTTATGGAAAATTGGAATAATTGATCACTTTGCCAGTCTGATAAAAACCATCTATGAGAAACCAGCAGCCAGCATCATATTAAATGGTCAAAAACTTAAAGCTTTCACTCTAAAATCAAGAACAGCACAAGGATTCCATTATCACCATTCCTATTCAATACAGAGCTGGATATATTAGCCAAGGCAATTGGAAAAAATAGAGAAATAAAAGGACTAAAGATAGGAAAGGAATAATACTATTCACAGAAGAAACGTTACTCTACATAGAAGGTTCCCCAAAGCTCCATTGAATGATTTCTACATGTAATAACCAAATTTAGTAATGTAGCTGGATACAATGTCAGTACTCAAAAATCAGTAACATTCATGTACAGAAACAATGAATGCACTGAGATGGAAATAAGAGATACTACACCCTTCACAATAGCATCCAAAAAATGAAATAATTAGGAATAAATCTAACAAAGGAAGTAAAACATCTATTAGTGAAAATTACAGTACATTGAAAAAGAAATCAAAGACTATCTCAGAAAATGGAAAGATATTCTTTGTTCATACATAGAAAAAAAACATTGTGAAAATGCCCATTTTGACAAATTGTTATACAGAATTAATGCAATTTCAATAAAAATATCATTAGCATATCTCATGGATATAGAGATATCATTCATAAGATTCTTGTGGAATCAGAAGAGTACTACAATATTAAAAACAATACCTGACCAGAAATGCAAGGCAGAAGGTATCACAATCCCTGACTTGAAGTTATGCTTCAAAGTTACTGTGATGAAATCAGCATTGTATTGGAATTAAAAACAGATTTGAAGATCAATGGAATAAATTAGAAGATACAACCACAAATACAAACACATTCATCCAACTTATCTTTGACAAAGGGACCAAACACATTCACTAGAAGAAAGATAGCCTCTTTAATAAGTGGTGCTGTAAAAACTGATTTTCCACATGCCAAAAACAAAACCTAGAGCTGTGTCTATCACCATGCACTAGACTAAAGACGAAATGGATCAAAGATCTAAATACTAAAAACAGAAACATTGAATCTACTAGAAGACAAAGCAGGCAGAAATCTTGAAGACATAGGGTTTGGCAAATAATTCATGAACAAACATCAAACTGCAAGGCAATTTCTTCTTAGAATCAACAAATGAAATATCATTATTAAATTATTATTAAAAAGTTTTACATGTCAAAAGAAATTTTCAACACTGTGAAAATAAAGACCAAGAATTTGGAAAAACATCTTAGTCAACTGTCACTCACACAAAGAACTTCTGTTAAGAACATACAAAGTATTAAAAAATGCAGATCCTGAAATTCAGACACAATCCAAAACTGGGTATCTGAGATCAATAAACACTTCTCAGCTTAAGAAATACACATGGCAATTTAAATACATGCAAAAATGTTCAACATCATTGTTTATTAGAGAAATACAAATTAAAAAACTGAGATTCCATGTCACTCCTGAAAGAGTAGCCAGGATCAAGAAAACTACCAATAACAAATGCTGGAGAGGATGTGGGGATAAAGGAACACTCCTGCACTGTTGCTAGTAGTGTAGAATGGATGCAGCCACTAAGGAAATCAGAGTGCAGGTTCTTCAAAAGTCTGGTATTGGAAGTCCCATTTTATGCAGATATTCCACTTCTGGATATGTTTCCGAAAGAACTGAACATATTATACCGTACTGATATATGTGCATCCATGTTTATAGCAGCACAACTTGTAGTAGCTAAATTTTGGAAACAAGCCAAATGCCTATCAACTGAAGAATGAATAAAAAACGTGATATTTTTATATAATGGAATTCTGCTGAGCCCCAAAGAAGTATCACACTGAGGCTCTCATAGATAAATGAATGCTACTGGAGAACATACTCAAAAGTGAAATAAATCAAACTCACATATATAAATGCTATATTGTCTCCCTAGTGTAAGAAACTGAAAGAGTAAATAAAATACAGTATTTTATTAAATACTTTGAAAGGATAATAATCTGCTCAAATAGGAAACAATGGTTCATATGGGGAAAAGAAAGAGGGATGGATGAGAAAAAATAATATAATTTTGTTTATATTCACTTATGATAGGTTCTTAGGATCATTGTACTACTAATTCTACTAGTTCTTGGAACAAAAAATTAACAATCTTAGGATTAGATCAACTTTTCAGGTTTATATCTAGTAATCTGAGTATTTCTTTTGAAGATAAATACTCAAAATAACATTTTTATGATCCTACACCTTGTTTTGAAAGTCTATATTGTTATTATTTTAAGCTCCTTGTTATTTCTTGTCTCTTTTCTTGTTTTCCTTGTATTTTGTTTTGTCTTTCCTTCTGAAAAACAAAGAGTATATATGCTTGTATAGGCTTGCATATATCTAAAACTTTCTCAAAGAATTTATAGGAATTTATTCTATTACCTGTAATGGTATGAATAGCTACTTTGATGTAAATTAGACATTATGGTAGCTATTGCAGATTTTCTATCATCTTATTTTGAAGTCCAATAATGCTTTTATTCTCTGTTTTTATTTGTTTTAGTCTATTTTCTATTATTTGATTTCTATATGTGTGAATATATGGGCAGCTATTTTGAAGAGAACAAGAGATATTATGTTAGACATTGCTGATTTTCCAATTGTCTGGTATTGAAGGCCTGTAATGTTTTCATTCTTTTGTTTGAAACCGTTTTATACTGTTTTGTTTCATTTGAATTCACTGTGTTTGAAGATATGGACAACTATTTTTTTGGAGAACAGGAAATTGGTCGTAGTCACTGTTGATTTACTCATCTTGTTTTTAAATCCTGTGTTGCTTCGTTGCATTATTTTGTTTTGATCTGTGTTCTTCTGTTGTTTTGCTTTGTTTTTTCCCTTTGAAACAAGAAAAACATATTGCCTGTTTTATGATTAATAAATTTATGTTGACAAATGTCTTAACCTACATAATTACATATCAATTCATTAAAGTTAACATCTACTAAAATCCAAATTATAAATTTATTAATGAGCATAATAGAACCTAGGTTAGAGGAAACACTTTTATTTTGCAAGAGATTATTCTTTAGCAAGAGGGAATTTCACCAAAAGAGGGAGGGAGATGGAGAAGTGTTGAATGGGAAAGGAAATGACAAATAATTATGGTTTGTATTATGCATGTAACAACTTCTTACTGTGGATTACTCTATGATGTATTGCAAAGGTATAACAAAAATTAATTTTCATAAATTATCAAAATATACACATGGAGGGAATCAATCTGAATAGCCTTAGATATATTAAATATATTGAAATAATAATTAATAACATTCCACAACTTGAACACAATCATAGATGGACTCCCTGGTAAATTCTAGTAAGCAATTAAAGAAATTATAACAGCTATTAAAAATTTGTTCTACAAAATAACAGCAGGGGAAATTTCTTATTTCTGTAAAAGCATACATACCCAAATTACAAATCTATATGAAGACATAAAAAACAAAAGCTAAAAACCAAAATTTCCCATGAATATAAATGTAAGATATCTCAGTTATCACTATTAAATGAAGTCTAATGTGTACAAGGATTGTATACCACAGCTAGTAGGATTTATTCTCTGTATCCAAAAATGATTCATTATCCAAAAAAAACATTGATATAATCCATTTTATCAGCATTTTAAAGAAGGAAAATCATATAAACATACTAATAAATGTAAAATTATCTACTGAAAAATCCAACAACTATTTATAAAATATTTTAGCATACAATAAATATAGGAGGAACTCCTCAACTTTAGAAATAACATCTACAGGGACTGTGGATTCAGTTTCATAGGATAGTACAGGCTTAACCCTTATGAAGCACTATCTTTTAAAAAGTGTAAAAAATCCATCAAGAACAACAACAAAAAAAAAACTATTGCTAGAGTCATACTTAATGTTGAAAAATTCCATAATTTCTTGTTAAATTAATAAATCTGAACAGAAACCTTACACTTTTCACAATGAGTATCCAGTGACTGTAGACTTAAATGTAGCACTTCAACCTAAAATATTAGTAAAACCTAGTGCGGCAGAAAATTTATATAACTTGAGATTCTTAGCTATAGCACCAAGAGAACAATGAAAAAACTGAAGATTGATAAATTTGATTTAAATTTTAAAAATTCGCTCATAAAGACAATGTTAAAAGAATGGAAAGACAAGTTGTAGACAGGTGAAAAATTTCTTGCAGAACAATGTGATAAAGTAGAAATTACAAAGGTAAACAAGGTACTTTACAATTCAACAGTAAAAATAAACACTTATTTTAAAAAATAAACAAAGTATCTGAATATATACCCCCGCAAAGAAGATGTATGGTTGCAAAAAGTCATATGAAAGAGAGATATGGGCTGGGGATGCAGATCAGCAGTTGAGCTCTTGACTTACATACACAAAGCCCTGTGTTCAATCCTCAGAACCACCAAAAAATAAAAAGACAGATAAACACAAAACATGAACAAGGAATTGTAAAATGAAATAACAAAGTAATACAAAGAAACACTTTCAATACTAGCCTAAGAACAGAATATAACAAGAACAAATGCTGCATCGAGTGTAGAGAACAAGAACTCTCATTTATTTCTGATAGAGAAATGTGATCGTTAATTAATTGTCCACTTGAGTGAGAATGTCCAGCTAAATTGAGCCAGTGTGGTTTTGGGTGTGGACCGATCTAAGGAGGTGTGCTTTGGAATGGTATGAAAGGACAGTGAAAAACAAAGATTTCCTGTTGATTTTCCTTGAGAGAGTTTTGATCAGGCTGATTTTCATTATCAAGGCTTTTACTTTTGTCTTCCTCTGAGTTCTACGTCTTATCTTTGCCAAGGATGGCTGCTGCTCTCTTTGGACAAGCTCTGCTCTTCACCTTGGCCTTTGGCATTGTCTCTTTGACTTAGGTGCAGATTTTTAAGCTTCCAGTGCCTGCCTTTCAGCCTGAAAGCACAGATTCCCTGCCCTTCAGTAATTGCCCTTGGTCTTTCTGACACAGACTGTTCAGTCTTCCATTGCAGATTCTTTGGTCTCCTGATATGGATTCCTATGAGATGTGGCTTTAGGTTCTAGGTCTTCAGCTCAATTCTTCAAATCTCTAACATGAGCAGATATCTTGCAGTTTCCTACATTTGATTGTGTGGCTATATGCTGTTAGACAAACTTGTAAATGTCTGTGTCCTGCATGAAGTCTGTTTTTCTTGAGAAAATGTCTACAATAGAAAGCAAAGTGACAAACCAAAAATTTGTACATAATTTTAGCATCCATAATAGTCACAATTTTCTAATCTTTAAGCAACCAATATTCCTTCAAAAAGTGAGTAAATAAAATGTTTTATAATTCCACAATAAAAGTGAATAAACTATCAGAGAAAAGATGAGCAAAAACTTTAAAGCATATTGCTAAGTGAAAGAAGGTAACCTGGTAAAGAAACATATTGTATGATACTAAATATAGAATAATATAGAAAGATCAGTGGTAGCTAGTTACTCTGTAGGATGGAAGAAAGGAAGGAAGGAAGGAAGGAAGGAAGGAAGGAAGGAAGGAAGGAAGGAGAATGGATATACCTTAGGCAACTTTTGGGGCATGAAATCTGTTTATAATGATTTTGAAAATTTTTATACATTTCTATATATTTGTCAAAACTTATAGAATGAACAAAAACAAGAGTGAACCCTATTTAAGTACAGATATTTATTAATAATTATGTATCAATATTGGGTTAACTGTAATAATTATACCTTGTTGGTGAAAATTTTATTTTTCTAATTCTGAGACAGGATCTCCAATGTAGGTCAGGCTGAACTGAACTCATGATGAACCATTTTTCTTAGCCTTCTGAATGCTGGGATTACAGGCATGTTCCACTATCACCAGCTTCATGCAAGATTTTCATAATGGAGAGAACAGGCAGGAGTACAGGTTATGGTGGAGTAGAAAGGTGAGGTGATGCTTGGTAATTCTCAACATTTTATTCATTTTTTTCTATTAATCTAAAACTCAAAAAATTCTATTTTGGTTACTATATGTATGTAAATAATGTTTTTTTTTAAAAGAGAATATTTGATTTCCATAGTGGAAATAATAGATGGTGCATATTTGAAACAAATATTTCAAAGATTAATCCATAGAGTACATAATAAATACAGAATTCTGTCATTTACAAGAAGAACTTCAATCAATTTTATTACCACAAGCTTCTTAATCTTATCTATACTCCAAATTCTAATTGATAACATGAAAAAAGGTCAGCAAAAATGTAGCATTCTTTTTATGTTCTTCTTTACATATTGTAAAGATACTAAATATTACAGGACATCTAAAGTATATTGTTAAAATGCTATATGAAATATAGCTGAGGTAGTTACTATAATTATTATTTCTCTAATAATTTATTCTGAAATGTTATTTTTTATTTAAAATTATTTTAAACTCAGCTGATAGAATAGATAATGAAATATGTCTTTTCTCTTATACAGGAAACATTGATATAGAAAATTCTTTGAAAATATTAATGTGAGATTCAAATTAACGCATGTCTATCTATATTATTTGAGATCTTACCATACTAGAAATAATAATCAGTTGGCCATGTGAAGTACATACTGGAATGATGTTAGAGTGTTTTACTTACTCCTTCTTTACACTTAACATAGCAACTATTTTGAAGATGACCAATAGAAAAATCAACACTATGGACTTCCGGGAGAACATGGTGGACAGATAACAGCAACTATAGAGGCTCTCTGAGATTGCAAGCTTAGAATCCAGGAATGGTGTGGTTTGAGGAGCCCTAAGCAAGGGGAGATATACCCTGCTGACCCAAGAATGATCTAAGCTGAGAGAAATCAACTGGAAATGGAAACCCAGTGCTATAACAGGAACACATAAAATCTCAGTGCTGAAGCTGGAACTCATGCCTCTGGAAGCCGTGACTTGAATTTCATGCTGCCGTTGCTGCATCTGAATCAGCATGGCAGGGAGAGAGAGGCAAAACCTCTGAGAGCTGGAATCAGCTAACAGGGTTGAGAGCGGGACTGGCGAGGAACCCTGCATTGACCTGTGGTGAGTGAGAGGACAAGGGACTCTTCCATAGACTAGGACACTGCAACAGAGGACATTCTGGGACCAGGCAGTCTAGACGGAACAGGATGCTGCAGTGACTTCAGTCGCATACGCCCCTCTCAAGTGGGATTGGTGGGGAGCACTTGGCCTGGGTGACGCCACGGACTAAGACCCAGCAGGCTAGCCCAAACCAGCTCCCAGCGCTTGGCGGTGCACCCTAGCAGTGAAGCCTTCAGAAGGTTGACTGACCTGGAGAGGGGGGACCAACAGAGGCTGCCCAGGTCTGTATCTCCCTAGTACACTGCAGTGGGCAGGAACACCTAGCTGATGGATTCAAACAAATTGTAACTGACAAAAAAAAAAAAAAAAAAAAACTGGGCCTCCTATATACTCTTGTATGGAAGGAATAAAAACTGTGGGAAGAGGGAGCAACAAGAAAGGGTCCTCAGTCCAAAATCTGGAGAACACTAATCCAGGAAAGGTACATGCAAAGGAGAATGAGGACAGAAAACATCCAAAATCAGGCACGGCACCAGTAGACATAAAGCGATATCTCTGGAGCCTCATAGATGAGTTCAAAAGTGAAATATTTAATAAAATAAAGCAAGATATAAGTAGAATAGTTAGAGAAATGCTAGGCACTTCCCAAGAAAAAACAGAGAGTGGAATGGAAAAACAGAAAAAAAAAAAAAAAAAAAAAACAGAGTTGTTTGGAGGAGAAAATAGAGAAAGCATAGAATACATGAAGCAGATTCAAAGAAATTATTAGGAAACTAAAAACTCTACTGAAACCTGGCATAACAGCTTGAAAGAAACTAAGGATAGATTATCTGAACTGGAAGACAGATTTGTAAGGTGGGAGCATTAAATGAAAAACTTCTTAAAAGTAACAAAGAAACAAACAGCAATAATACAAAGGCTAGAAGATAATAAGAGGATCTATAACTTAATTATTAAGAACATAAAGGAAGAAGTAGGGACACAAACAAATGAACTACAAAGGCTATTCACAGAAATAATCCCAGAAAATTTCCCTAATTTAGCAAAAGGTAAAGATACTCATATGTATGAGGCATACAGGACCCCAGCCACCTACAACTCAAACAGAGCTACACCCTGGCATATAATAATCAAAATTCCAGAAATCCAATATAAGAACAGAATATTAAAAACCATCAGAGACAAGAAACGGATCACTTACAATGGAACACCCATCAGAATTACAGCAGACTTCTCAGCACAAACCATCAAATCACAAAGAGCATGGGGGGAAATAATTCAAGCTTTGAAAGACATTAATCTCCAGCCAAGATTGATATATCCTGCACAACTTTCCCTAGAAATTGATGGAAAAACAAGGCGCTTCCGGGATAAAGAGGAACTAGAGTAATTTGCAATCACCAGTTCAACTCTACAGAGAATACTGCAGTATATTCTAAAAAGGAAAAATACCAAGATTCCAGAAACAGTGTCAGAGAGGCCATAATGAATGGAGTAGAAAGCAAAGTGAAGAAGAGAAACTGACAACTAATGACAGAAAAAGAGCTCACCAGAAATGAGGCAGAGAAGGTTAAATGGTAGGAACAGCTGTTTTGGAGAAAATGACATCATTATAGCTAGTGCTGATTCAATATCATCTTGTTTTGAAGTCCCATCAAGCTTTTGTTCTTCTGTCTCCATCGCTCTTAACATGTTGTATCTTTTTGGATTTTATTATATGTGATAATATAAACAAAACTTTTATAGACAAGGAGATTATACAGAAACTATTGTTCATTTACTGTTAGTTGATTCTAAATATCCTATAATATTGTCATTCCCTTGAATGGTTTTACATTGTCTTGATATGTTTGTTGCTACAGTATATGAAGTTATACTCAAAGATTTCAAGGAAAGAGACACTATGGTAACTACTTTTATGTTGGGATTATCTTGTGGTGAAACACTGCTTTGCTTAAATGGTTATTTTTTGACCTGTGCTGTTGTTATGCCCTCTTTTATCTCAATCTTTTTCTATTATTATTTCCTTGTTTATTTTTATCTTTTTAATTAAGGGAAAATAAATAAATAAGCAGGATATATTATAGTAACCCACTTTGATTTCCTATTAACTTGATTTGAAACCTTGTATTGCTCTCAGCATCTTGTTTTGACTGATTTTCCTCTATTCTGTTTTGCTTGTTAGTACCAAGTTCGAAAGTATAGGCAACAACTGTGAAGACAGTAAGATTCATTATAACGCCCCTTTTGGTTGACTATTATCTTCTTTTGAATACCTGTAATGTCTCCAAAGTTTTGGTTTTATTGGTTTTGTTCTTTACTGTTTTTTTTTTCAATTTTATTATATCTGATGTTACAGGCAGTTCTTTTTAAGATAGCAAGAGGCATTATGGTAACCATTGTTGATCACCTTGTATTATGTTTTTACATTATATATTAAGTCCATACTTTGATTTGACTGACTCTGTTCTGTTATGTCACATTTGGCTTTACTCTCTTCAAAAAAATTATAAGAACTGTGGGAACAATAAACCCAAAATGTGTAATTGTCATTGTACAAAGAGAGGAAAAGAAAGTGCTCTAAAGGATATAACTGAATGTACATTTTAGTGTATAAGATAGATAACCATATTACTGAGTTTTGTTGGATCATTGAATAGAACTGTTTGCAGTCCCACTGTTTGAATGTCCACTTTGTATGCTTTAATTTTGTAGCTTGAACAACTATTTCTAAGATGGCAATATGCAATCAATTGACTAGTGATTTCCTATGGTTTATTTTTTCTGAGGTTCTGTATAACTTGTACCCTTTTTCTGCTTTTTTTTCTTTTATTCCTTAAATAAAATAAAAAAAAAACAAAATTCAACACTCCTATATCACTATAAATGTGAATTTTAGATTCTTCAGCACTGAAATATGTTTTTTTATTTTTACTTATCTATTTTAATTTAAATAGGGTAAGCCTAAATATAACAAAATAGAACAACACAGATCAGAAGGAAACAATGTAAGTGACACAGATTTCAAAAAAGACAACAGAAGATCTACAGTGGCTACAATAATGTCTCTTGTTTTCTTCTAAATAGTTGTCCATATCTTCACACACATCAAGTCATACAAAACAAAATGATATGAAACGGATCACAACAGAGTGATGAAGGCATTACAGGCCTTCAAAACCAGACAACAGGAATATCAACAATGACTGCCATAAGGTCTCTTTAAAATAACTGTCCATACCTTCATTCATGTTGAAACTAAACAGTACAAAACAAACTAAAACCACTCTGAACAAAGAATAAAAGCACTTGATTTCACATCATGAGGATAAAGAATCAGCAGTGGATACCATAATGTCTCTTTTTCTTCAAAGTAGCTGTTCATTTCATCATGCATAATATAATTGATACTCATAAACTGTTTGGGAGAAGTTCTGTGCATCTATGAGTCTTTGAATGTATACTGATCCTTTCTGTATGACAGGGAAAAACAAAATAAAACACATTTCTTCTTTTGACTTTGGGCTTGACTTGCTCTTCTTTTTTTAGATCTTTGATGTGTTATATCAAGTTGTTTATTTGTGTTCGTGCTGTATTCCTGATGTGGTAATTTAACATAATAAATTTTCCTCTGAAGACTACTTTCATTGCATCCCACAGGTTTCAGTAAGTTATATTTGTATTTTCATTTGGTTGTAGATATTTTTTTAGTTTCATCTTTAATTTTCTCTGTGGCCCACTGATTGCTCAGGTGTATTTTTTTTCAATTTCCATGTGTTTGTAGGGTTTTTGCAATTTCTTTCATCATTAATTTCTATTTTCATTTCACTATGATCCAAAAACATGCATGGGGTAATTTCAATCCTTTTGCTTTTACTTAACCATGTGGTGTGGGCTATTATAATACTATAATGGTATATTTTAGAGAATATCCCATGTGCTGCTGAGAGGAAGGTATATTCTGATGTTGGGTGGAACACTCTCTATACATCCACTAAATACATTTGTTCATAGGTATAATTCAGTCCTGTTATTTAATTGCTGATTTTCTGTCTTGTTGATTGCTCTGTTTGTGTTAATGGGGTGTTAAGCTCTCACATTTTAATTGTGTTACTGCTTTTTGATTTTATTTCTGTTAGTATTTGTTTTGTATAGCTGGGTGCTCCTGAATTTGGTGTATATATATTTAAGACTGTTATTTTCCTCTTAAAGTTTTCTCCTAAGTAAAATGTAGTGACCTTTTCCTCTTTTGATCATTCTTGGATTGAATGCATACATAATAGCTAGCCCTACTTTTTATTTAGTTTGCTGCTGCTTTCCATCCTTTGACTTCCCATCTATGAGTTTCCTTTTTGGTTAGATGTGTTTCTTGTAGACAGCGTATGGTTGGATGTTGTTTCTTGATCCATTCTTCCAGTCTGTTTTTTTAATTGATGAATTGAGGCCATTTTCAATAATGGTTTAAACTGATATATATTGTTTTATTTTTTGCATGTTATTTTTCTGCTATTGATTCTTTACCTTTCCACTCTACTTAATAGATTACAATGCTTAGTGGTTTTTCCTACGTTTATCTAGAATGTATTTCAGTATACTTTGTATGGTTGGTTTGGTGGTAATGAAGTTCTTCAACTGTTATTTGTCATGGAATTACCTTATATCTCCATCAATTTTAAAGGACAATTTTGGAGGGTACATCAATCTGGGTTTGAAGTCATTTTCCTTTAGGATTTTAAAGGAAGCCAGTTCCATTAGGATTTGAAATACTTCACTCCATGCTCTTCTTGAATTCATTGTTTATTTTGCAAAGTCTGCTGTGACTCTGATAGGCTTTCTTTTATATATGATCTGCCTCTTCTAACAGCTTTTAATATTCTGTTCTTATGTTGAATTTCTGGGATGTTGATTATTATATGTCTAGGTGTAGTTTCATTTTGGTTATGTCTATTTGGAATTCTATATGCTTCACTTATCTATATTCCAGTTTCTATTCTCATGTTTGGGAAATTTCCAGCTATTTCATCTGTATATAACCTCATGATATCATTTGTGTTGTCATACTTTTTTTTTTCATTTTTACCTACCATATGTTGTTTTTCTTTGCATCATCTTGAACTGTTGAAATGTTATTTCCTGATTCCTTGTTATTTTAAAAGATCTTTCCTTTCCTGCTTAATAGTTGCAATCTTGTCTATTTAAAATGATAACATGCAGAAACCAAATGCAGTGCCATAAGTTCCACCCACCCAAGTAAAATCCAGTGAATAAGGACATAGAATAAAGCAGAATAAATCATCTAAATGATCTGGAATAATAATAGACAAAGATTAAAAAAAATATGAGGCTATACAGGAAATCAGAGAGAAAATAATCTTCCAGGCATTAAAAGAGATGATGACCATAATGATAGACTTGCTCAAAACACTAAAGCAGACATACAAAAAATAGGTGCATAATAACATGTTAGAAACCATGAATATCCATCAGAAGAAGTAAATGCAATACACTAAACAGATTCAAACATATGACTAGGAAGTTAAACATTTTGTTTAAGTTTACAAAATCAACCTAACAAAGGACAAAACTTCAGACTTAGAACATAGGATTTCTGTTAGTGATCACAGAAAGAAAGATTCAATAAAAATTGCAAGATATCATCAAACAATAAATCCAACACCTGCAACACAATGCAATGAAAAACAACATGAGTTGACCAGAGTCAATGAAAGAGGAGGAATCAGTACAAATGACATAAAAGACCTGTTCACAAAAGTAATCAGAAAATGTCCAAAGAATAGAAAAAGATTTAGACATAGAGATAAGTAGGGGATATGAAAATCTAATCATTCCTGGCCCAAATAGTTCTACACCAAGATATATAATAATCAGAATTCAAGAAATCATGTTTAAAAAATAGTAAAAGTTGTTTAAAAAAGAAAGTCCATTCGAATCACAGTAAACTTACAAAAACAAGTGCTTAATTCAAGGAGAACACAGGGACAAGGATTTCATATCCTGAGAGAGGAAAAACTTGCAACCCAGATTAATGTACCCTTCAAAACAATCTTTAAAGTCATTGGAAAAATTAGATAATTTCATGACAAAGAAGCACTGAAGAAATGCATAACCATGAAACTAGTCTGCCACAATACTTACAAGAATATTTTAGAAAGACATAAACAAGAATTCAAAACTAAAATGGTAAATAAAAGAAACAAATAGACAGATAAAAAGTTAGAGATGAAAGAAGAAACCAACATGAGGAAACTAAACTGACAAGGATTAGTATATATATATATATATATATATATATATATATATATATCTTATAACCATTAATGCAGATGAACTCAATTCATCAGTAAAAATACATAGAATGGTAGAATGAATCAATAAAGAATTTTCAACAATATGCTGCGTTATAGAAACATGTTTAAATCAAAGAGAAATTCATAGACTAAAATTAAAAGCATAGAAAACAATATTTAATTTCACAAGACAGCAAAAAAAGGTGGGATAGCTATTCTCTTTCAAAAAATATTGAACTTCAAGCCAAGACTGAATAAAAGTGACAGAGAAGATCATTATATACTTCTTAAGGGAAAATTCCAAGATAAATGATAATTATCAGTAAGAAATGTAGGAGTAATAAAACCCAAAATACGTAATTATTATTGTGAAAAAGAAATAAAAAATTGCTCTAAAAGATATGACTGCATCTATGTTTAATCGTGTAGGAATGATAACGATATTACTAAGCTTTGGTTGGATCATTGAACAGGACTGTTTGCAGTCTCACTGCTTGAATGTCCACTTTGTATGCTTTAATTTTATAACTTGAACTATTTCTGAGAGGACAATTTGTTATTTATCAACTAGTGATTTCTTACTGCTTATTTTTTTGAAATTCTGTATTATTTTTACTCTTTTTATGTTTTGCTTTTTTGTCCACTTTAAATGAAATTTTTAAAAGAATTATCATTTTCATCTTTTTCTTCCTACTCCTCCTCCACATTCTCTTTTTCTTCTTGAGAACTGCTCTATGGAATTGTATTCATTTGAGTTAAACAACAGAAGGCTTTGTAAGTTTCCTCAATATTCAGACATAGGATTATATGGCCAATCACTTATGCAATTCTACATATGCTAAAATAGTTCGAATAGCTGAGATTTTACCAGATATTCTACAGTCATGTTCAGGGCATCATTATTCAACATAGCCAACAGGAGGCAACAACTCATATTTCTATCAACAGATGAATAAGGGAAAATGAAATGTGGTATACAAATACAAAGAATTATCCAGAATAAAAAGGGGTAAAATTTGGATATATGCTGTAAGATAGGAAAACCCAGAAATCATCAAATCAATGAAATAAATCACACACGCACAAACACAGACATACACACACGTGTATGACTCCACATTTGGAGGCAATTAAATATAGGCAGACAAAATTTTACTTAGATATTAACTGCAGGTGGGGAAATGAGAGTTAATATTTAATGGGTCTGATGAATCTGCTTCTGAGTATAATTAAGACCACTAATAATGTACCTTAAAATGTTTAAAAGTTAATTTAAAAACATGAATCTCTCTTATAAGATAGAATATAGTTAACAAAATCAAATCTATTATAGGAACTTATGTTTTAGATAAATGCACCTAGAAAGACACTCAAATAGGTTAATCTCATTGCCAGAAGAAATGTATACGTATATAACTCATTACTCAGAATATACTGCCTTATGTAATCCCAAAATATGACACCTTACATAATTTCCATGGCCTTGTCCATATAAAATATTAAATTAAAATGCTTTGAAGTTACCAAAAAAAAGCAAAGGTAAAGGAAAATTGATATTATGTCAATATTTATATGTATTCAATTTTAATATTAAAATTATTTTTTCACCTCACATTATAATACTTTCAGGTGCTTAAATATGTAACAAACTAATATTTCCAAAGGTGTGTGATAACTGACCACTGGTATGTAACTAATAGAACATAGAAATAACAATATAATTATTATGATTTACTCTAATAATAATTCAAAACCACAATCTTGTTTTTCAATACCTTGTTACCTTGTTTTCGCTAGAGAAATCTTGAAACTCAGTATGTGAACTTTTCTTCTTCTGTTTTTAACTCTGTGGATTTTTTTCTAATTCTGCTTTCTTTGCACACTTGAAACTCAAAGAAAAATAAAATAAATCATAAAGAATTTCCTGCAACAAATTATATAACATTTTAGAAAAAGCATACCTTTCTGTGCAATTCTAAACACAAAATCAAATAATTTGACTATTCTATCAGACTTCTAACTGAAAATTTTAATGCCAAGGACCAACATTATAAGGTATCCAATGAGAAGATCTGAGTAGTAAAATAGACGAAGTGCCAGCTCCTACAATCTCAACATTATGCAGATTGAGGCAAGAGGACTGCAAGTTCAAGCACAACCTAGAAAACACAAGGAACATCTGTTTCAAAATAAAAAGTAAAAGAGGGCTAGGAATGTAGCTCAATGTAGACCTTAGTATCTTCAAGGAAAAAATTATGAAGTGGTATCGGAATTGTTTTTCAGGTGTGACAGAAGTGTGCATTATATATAAAAAATACTATTGCTTAAAAAATTACAAAACTCTGGTTCTGTGTTCTTCTTAGTAGGTCGCAAGCACAAGAAATCAGAGTAAGAACCAACAAATTGGATTGAATCAGACCACAAAGCTTCTGTATAACAAAAAACAAAACAAAACAAAATAAAAAGTATAGTAGAGTGAAGAGAAAACACAATGGGAAATTTTTCCCTGATTTTTCGTAGACAGATGAATAATATCTAGAATATAAAAGAGTTCAAAAAGATTAAACCAAGCAAAATTAAAGATTTCAATCAAGAAATTGACAAGAAAAATGGACAGAAACCTCACAGGGAAAGAAATACAGATGGTTAACAAGTATATGAAAAAATGCTCAATGTCTGTGGCCATCAGAGAAATACAAAGTGCTAAAATGGTGAAATTCCATCTTACACCAGAAAGAGCAGTGATCATTAAGAAACAAAGTAATACCTGCTAAGCTGGCTGTGATGAAAAATATATCCTCCTTCACTGTTGATGGAAATGTAAAGCAGTACAAACATTACAGAAACGAGTAAGGAGATTTCTCAAAGAATGGAAATTAGAAATTGCATATGCCCCAACCTCATGGTAAAAATCCTCCCCACAAAGCTTAAGGAATTATATTACAGCATTACTTGAATACCAATGTTTATAGCAGCAATATTTATAAAAGCTTAATCCTGGAAACAGGCTGTATACCGAACAACAGATTATTGTATAAGGGAAATGTGATATCCTCATATAATGGGCTACTGTCTTCCTATAAAATATAAAAATTTCAGATAGTTATAGAGAAATGGATGCACCTAAAAACTATATGAAGTGAAATAAACCAGACACACTTAAATAGCATATGGTATCTCTCACTGAATTGTTGCAAAGTACCAAAAAAGGGTATAAGAAGGATGCACAGAACGGGACACGGAAGTGGATTTCTTGCAGTATGGTTCAATGGTCAAAAGAGTGAAAGGTGAGGAAGGGAAGGAAAAACAAGTAGCATAAAGATAAGCCATGTTCAAGAACCTAATTATCTCAATTACTGTAACTACTGTATGCCTTAACACTAGTTAAGATTAATAATATCAAGAAGAATAAAAATGATTTGGAGTAAATGAAGCATGAGGGAGGGACAAGGAGAGAATGGGAAGGGGACTAAAAAGAGAAAGAGGATATGCTATGTATGTAACAACTCCCCAAGGTGACTGAAATCCACAAGAATTCAGAATATGTAGTAATAAAATAAAAATTTAACAAAAAGATGGCAGGGGCCACAGCAAATATATAATGGAAAACATTGTTTAATAAGTATAAAAGACTTTGAGTTTTATAAGATGAAATAGTTCTGTAGGTTAGGATCAAAAACAAGTGAATTTGTTAACAGTACAAAAATATAAAATTAAATTACATTAATCTAGAGACAACACAGAGCTGTAATGGGTACATTAGACTTTTTTTAGGAAAGGCGATAAAAGTTGAGGCCATAATACAAAGTGAAATAAAGCAGGCACAAAAGCTTAAATACAATATCACACATTTTTATCATATATGAGAGGACCAAAATATAAATATTTAAAGATCAAACGAAAAGATAGATGATAAGAAACTTGAAAGGAATGGTGCTGGAAAAATTGGCTTTCCACATACCAAAGACTAAAACTATACAGATGTTTGTCATCCACATTAAACTGAAGTTAAAATGGATCAAAGATCTACATATTAAAACAGAACACTAAATATATTTGAAGACAAAATATAGCCAGACATCTTGAAGACATACACGTAGATAGAAACTTCATGAACAAAAGACAGATCACACAGGAAATACAATAAATGGGTTCTCACCCTATTAAAAAGCTTTGCACAACAAAAGAAATCACCAGCAAAGTGAAAAGACAATCTACAATTGGTAAAAATTATAGCCAATTATCTCTCAGACAAAGGACCTATATCAAGATCATGTAAAGAATTGAAAATATCAGGCCTCCTAAATTCAAAGATCCAACACAAAATGGGAATCTGAGAAGAATCCACACTTCTGAGATGAAGAAATACAAATGGTAAATAAATATATGAAAATGTTCAATGTGTTTGGTCATTCAAGACATGCAAATTAAAACCACTAAAAATTATATATCATTCCAGAAAGAGAGGCTATGACAAAGAAAATTACTAAAAGAAATGTTGGTGAGTCTGTGGGGAAATAGGAACTCTTCTCAAATTTTAGGGGGAGTGCAGACCAATGCAAACACTCTGGAAATCAGTGAAGAGATTCCTCAATAAACTAGGATTGGAGGTCACATTTGACCCAGCTGTGCCTTTCCTGGGTATCTTCCCAGAAGAATTAAAAACAATGAACAACAGCAACATATGTGCAAGTTTATAGTATCACAGTTGGTAATAGCTAGATCTTGAAAACAACCTAAATGCCATCAAGTGATGAATGGTTAAAAAAGATTTTACATGTATACATATATATATATATATATGCACACACACAGACACGTGTGTGTATGTGTGATTATTACTCAGGCATAAAAATAAACTTGAGAATTTGAAAGGTAAATGGAGGCAACTTAAGACTACAGTTGTAAGTGAAATAAACCAGATCAACATCTATAAACATCATACAGTCTCAGTAGAGTGAGAATCAGAAAGAATAAACAATATCCAAATATTACAACAGATATTGTGAATAGGGAACAAATTCTTCAAAACACAAGAAAAACTGTAGTGGAAGAAAGGTGAAAGGAAGGAAGCAAAAAATATATACAAACACAAGAGAATTAAGCTAGTTATAGAGCTTTTGGTTTATTGAGTGGACAGTTTTGTGCTACAAATTCTCTGGTCAGTGCTTCATGCCTGTATCTTGTACTTTGAGCAATTACTATGAATATAACAATATGCAATATGTTCATTATTATTATTCTCCTACTAGCCTGTTTTGAAACTGTGTTGCTGTTGTTGTTGTTTACTTTTTCTATTTGAAGAAAAGAATTCTGGCATAAGCCAGAAAATTACTCAGAATGCAGTGGCTAAGTTAGGACCAGTCAGTCCTAGGGACAGAGAGGAACAAAGTGCACTTTCCTGTCAGGGAGGTGGAACCAGACATTGAGTGATCTGCATGACAGCGAGAATCACAAAGGGTTGCTGGAAGGAACTGTGACCAGTGGGAACAAAAGGTGGAAAGAGGACACAGGTGAGTTGTCAGAGGAGTTTCTCCCCACCATTGTCCTAAACTCTAGTGTGTTCTGGGTCTATGTGAACTCTCTCCTGCCCATCCACAGTCCACACTGAAATCTATGTGAAAGGGTCTTTTCTACCTATCATCACTGAATTCACAGGGTGGAAACAGACCCTTTGTGAAACTGAACATCTGGGAAATGGAATCTCCAAGAGTAGAAAACAAAATTTCAAGTCACTGTCCATGGAGACTATTTCCTGCTGAACCATAGAAACCAGTAAATGCCCCAGGTATAACTGAAATTCAAAAGAGGCATGGCAACTAGCCTATGTCTGTAAACCTAGCATTCAGGAGGCTGAGGAGGAGAATCATCATTAGTTCAAGGCCAACCTGGGCTACATAATTGAGTTCAAAGCTAAATAAGTGAGTTCTCCTGCTTGACCACAGGGACCACTGAATTTGCTGTCCAGAAAAACCCTGAGTGGAGCTGAGACACAACTGCAAATGAAGAACATGAGAAGTTGATACAGGTGAACTGAGTGGATCAGATACCAGAGATGTGGCAAAATCTCAGATGGGGAAACTGAGTTTTCTGAAGTTGTTATTTGTCAGAGGGAAGTACACTGGCAGCTCCACATTCTGAGAACACCTGCGACTCATGAAAACAGCCCTTCTATGATTGCTTTGTGAGGGGACGTTTGTGTGTGTGTGTGTGTGTGTGTGTGTGTGTGTGTGTGTGTGTGTTTCAGTTGTTTGATTTTTGGCTTTAAGTATTGTATATATTCCTCATAGTTACACTAATGTGTATACATTTTCTAAGGTTTTGTGTAAAACACTCCAGGTGAGTAATTTCCATGTGCCTACTTCAAAGTTTTTTTTTTTTTTTTCTGAATATTTTCTAAACTTTCTTGATCATTAGTCCAATAGTTGGATACAATCTACCATTTCATTTCTCAATTCTCATATACAAATCTCATTCTTATCTTACCTGTGTTATTTTGCCCTCACATCTTATCTCTGATCTCTTCCTCCCTATTATTTATTACTTGTCTTTTCCTATTCCTTTCTATGTATTCCTTTCTTTTATACATAACCTATTAAGATAAATCTAAATGCCACAGCATGTTACCATTTCACTGTAGGTTTCCCTTCACCAGAGGTGCCTTCATACGGTTTCTAAAATTAGTTCTTCTGTTATGATATTGATTGGACTAAATCTACCTGTATCTCTTCCACTATCTATTTAAAACCTCTCACCCAAGTCTCTTCTAACTTAGCCTCTCATACACTAATAATTCTTCCCCCTTTCCCTTACCTTTCTTTTTTTTTTTTTTTTTTTTTTTTTGGAGTTAATTAGCTTTCTTTTTTTTAAAAAATTTTATTTAAGGAGAAAAGAAAAAAAAGCAGGGAAAGGGTACAAGTTATACAGATTTACAGAAAAAAAATGAACAGTAGGAAATCACTAGTTAATGGATTACATATTGTCATCTTAGAAATAATTATTCAAGTCACAAAATTAAAGCTTGTAAAGTGGACATTCCATCAATGATACTGCAAACAGTTCTGTTCATTGATCCAATAAAACTCTGTGATATCATTTTCTATCTTATACACTTAAATATACATGCAGTTATATAGTTTGGAGCACTTTCTTTTCCTCTCTTTTGTACCATGACTATTACACATTTTGGGTTTCATTGCTCCCACGGTTCTTATTACATTTTTGGAAGAGAGTAAAACCAAATGTGACATAACAGAACAGAATCGGTCAAGTCAAAAGGGTGGACATAATAGATAATGTAAAAGCATAATACAAGGTGATCAACAATGGTTACTATAATGCCTCCTGCTATCTCTAATAGAATTGCCTATATCGCTAGTTATAATACAATTGAACAAAACAGTAAAGAATAAAACCGACAAAACCAAAACATTGGAGACATTGTAGGTCTTCAAAAGTAGATAAAAGTCAACAAGAATAGGCGTCATAATGAATCTCATTATCTTCACAACTGATGCCTAAACTTTCGAACCTGATACTATCCAGCAAAACAGAATAGGGGAACATCAGTTAAAAACCAGATGGTGAGAGTAATACAGGGCTTTAAATCAAGGTAATAAAAAGTCAAAGTGGGTTACTATAATATATCCTGCTATTTTTTTCCTTTAATTAAAAGGATAAAGATAAAAAAGTAAATAATGGAGTGGAGATTGAGATAAAAGAGGGCATAACAACGAAACAGCGCAGATCAAAACATAACCATTTAAGCAGAATAGTGTTTCACCACCAGATAATCCTAACCTAAAAGTAGTTACCATATTGTCTTTCTTTGAAATCCATGAGTACAACTTCATATACTGTAGCATTAAGTATATCAAAGCAATGTAAAACCATTCAAGAGAATGACAGCATTACAGAGTATTTAGAATCGACTAACAGGAAATGAATAATGGTTTCTGTATAATCTCCTTGTCTTTACAAGGTTTTTGCTTATAATATCATACATAATAAAATCCAGTAAGATACAACCTATTTAGACCACTGGAGACACAAGGACAAAAGCTAGATGAGACTTCAAAACAACATGATACGAAATCAGTATTACCTATTAAGATGTCATTTTCTCCAAAATAGCTAATGAATGCTATTATAAAATTACAATTTAATTTTCCTTCTTTTATATTTTAGCATGCATATGTTCATGAGCAATTGTATATGAATGCTAATGATCACTCTTGTTTCTATACACTGACCAACATATTTTCCATCATCAAAAGTCATTGTTTTAGTCTTCTAACATAGAATTTCTTCTGGTCAATAAACTGGATACAATCACCATGAAGACTTTCCTGCTTTCTATTCAAAAATCCCTCACCTTCCCTCTACTGCCACACATATCTTTCCAAATTCCCTTGATCTTTCCAGATATAAAAATAATATCATCAAAAACTACTACTTCTTTCATTCACTTTGTTACTTTTTAGTCTCCCTCTGTTTTTCTCAATTTTTATTCTTTCTTTTTAAAAATTCGTTTTTCTCTGTTATCTTTTCTTATGTCCCAGAACTTTCTCTACCTTAACTACATCTTGGTATTCCTGGGTTACTGAAAGAATATAAAACTTGCTATACAATTTTAGCACCCCGGCACTTCTAAAGTATATATCAAGATACGACTGATTCTCTGGATGTTAATATTGCTGGAAGCTGTTCTCTCCTTGCAATTCAGTGCTGGAAAACAATCATTATTGTTTAAATAAACTAAGTAGGTGTCTATGCACTAAATCTCACCCAAAGCTAGAGCCACATCACAGGGAGAAATGCATTTACTAAAGAGATCTCTACTGTAGTAGCAGAGATTACAAATCCTACAATGTTTAACCAAATACAAGAATCTTGAGAAAAAAATAGAAAAATGATGCCTCAAAAATTGATGAATGTCCAAGTGATCATATCAGGAGCGCCACATTGCAGGGAAATCTCAGGCAAAGATCTCAAAAGCAAAATGTTTGAAAATATCAGAGAAGAATATATGAAAAATGTACCAATATACTCATGAGCTCAAAGAAAATATATGCACATAAATGATATAATTTTTAAGATTATAAGAGACTAAAGAACACACAAAAACTGAATTAAAGACAATGACAAGGAATATTAACTACTACTTTAGTAAAGATTTATAGATTCAGCCTGGCATATGGCACAGGCATGTAATTCCAGCACTTGGGGAACTGAGACAGGAGAATTGCCATTTATTCAAGGCAAGCCTAGCCTACATAAATAAATTCAAGTCCAAAACTAACAAATCGACAAAATAAGAGCTAAAGATTCTAGCCAAGTGAGTTGGATCAAGCCTCTAGTCCAACTTCCAGGAGGCTGAGGAAGTTAGATGCAAGTTCAAACCCAGCCTTGGGAGCACGAGGACTGACAAAGACACAATTTAAAAATAATAATACACAAGGAAAAACTGATGTATTGGGCTGGAGATGAGGTCAGTGTGAAGGCCCTGAGTTACATATTAGGACCAAAAATATATATATATATATATATATATATATATATATATATATATATATTGGTTATAGAAAGGAACCTAGCAGAATTCCTGGGAATGCAAAACATTAGAAAGTCACAGCTGCAGATAATACAAATTGTGGAGACTGTATCAGGATCTGATTACAAGAATAGTGTCACTAATGCTTTGGTACCCGCCAATAGTTGCTCTTGGAAAGCACGGGTATCAAAAACAAACTCTTTTGCTGAAATGGGGTAGCAAATTACCAGAGAGTCAACAGCAATAAGTTCTAATTTACCTGTCAAGAACTGAACAAATGAATAAGAGAATGAACTTTTGCATCAAAATGTATCAAGAAGCAAATGCAGTACGTTCAAAAACACTTGCATGGGGCTGGGGATTTAGCTCAGCGGCATAAGCGTCTGCCTTGCAAGCACTCAGTCCTGAGTTCGATCCCCGGTACCGATAAAAAGGAAAAAGACAAAAAAAAAAAAAAAAAAAAAAACAAAAAAAAAACCAAAACACTTGCATACCAATGATGGCTTTTGTAGTTCACTTAGTGATGCTCTAAAAACAAAAATCCATGAAAGGTGGATACATGCGCTAGGTGAAGCTATCAAACCAATGAATTACTGTGTCAAAGAAGTTTTGGAAAATGAAACCAAAGTTATAAAAATCTATTGGCTAATATCGTTGCAGACAGTATTCCAAATCTAAAAACTTTATTGAACACTCAAGTGAATGAGGTATTTAGGACCTCAAATAAATATGGTCAGAGAGAGACGCCATGAAACCTCGTAGTCAAAATTCTAGAAAGTCGTAATAAAGACAGAATGCAAGCCAATAAAGGCTGATGTCACCAAGGTCCCCGGAAGTGCCTCCTCAGAAAGTGGAGGCGGCGGAGGCCCAGGCCGCAGAGCCAGAGGCCCCTGGCGTTTGTACCGTGTATACTGGCGGACAGAAGACATGACATGTGGTCTAAAGGACGACATGACAACCAAAGACTTACTAGAAAACGAGGACCACCTCAGAGTCTTCCCAGGGAACGCTACCTTAGCATATTTAACAATGTGCCAAGGCAGCCACCACAGCTGGGAAGCCAACGACCACTACGAAAGACACCACCGCTGTGTGGGGAGAAAGCACGACTGCTAGACAGTCCTGGTGAAGGAAGCTACAATAAATATTACCGTTTTGCCGGTCACCAAGAATTTGACAAGGGCCAAACATCTGCTCCTGTTCAAAGAAGTATTCCACCTCAGAAAGGAGATGAAGCTGGCAATCAATGGTCAAGATACAATCCTTCTGCAAGCCACCAGAGTTATAACAGGGACGAGAGAGAGAGCTGGACAAGACAAAGTTTCTACGCTTCCAAGTATGCCAAAGACCCGTCTCCTCATACAAAGGATCCTACATTTTTTGGAGAGTCACTCTTAGGCCAAGAAGCTTCTCCTGTCAGTAGCAGGTGGGCCACTCCAGTCCAAGGAGAAAATTACTCTTTTGAACAGCCTCAGCATAGAAGAGAAGAAAGAAGGGTCGTGAAGTTGGACACAACAAGATACATTTCTCTCCGAATTTCTGAACCAGCTATTTCATCAATGGTGTTAGAAGAAAAATCCAGCAGGCTAACTGAAAAGGAGCTTTGTGAAGCTGTAAGGGCGTGGGCTGCCCAAACCTCTGAGGCAACACAGGAAAGCGGCATCTCTGAATTCGAGGAGGAACTTACAAGACCATTATTCAGGAAGCATCCAGTCCCGCCACCAGCAGATGCAGAAGACAGCACAGAAGGATCTGAAGACAGTCAGCTCGGCAGTTCCTTTAAATCAATAGACTCAAAAGTCAAAGAGATTGAAGACCTTTACCAACTATACAGTGAAACTTATGGGATGGTGGTGAGAAACTTGATGGAAAAGGACTGTTCACTAGAAAGTCCTATACAGTTTGCACTGAGTCAAAATTTACAAGAAATAGGTGCCCGGCTTCTTAAAGATCTCAAAGACTTTATCGCAGAGTATCATGCTAATGAAGATATTGCGGAGTCTTCTTAGGGGCTATAGTGGCCAGGCAGGGAAAAAAATTCATTATTTTATTCCTGCAATGTTAAAATCCTTAATGTATGGACTGTTTGCAATGAAGAGAAATATTTATGAGTTTCCCATATCAAATAAAGATCTAACACAGTCTGTTTAAAAATATTTGACTTTGTTTTTTTTTTCCCCCACATGTTATATCTACAAATGTATATACCTCTTCCACTCCCATAATGATAGTCAGTTAATTGTTTACACTTTGAAGAAGCCATCCTGGAGGGCAGTTTTCTATACTTTCTCATGTTGCATAATCTCCCAAGTGAACACATGTTCTCATAAACATAATCTCCCATTTGAACACATGAGTGTAATTTCCAAGTTAGAAATCATTGCACCTGAACATTGGTAGTTTTTTTTTTTTTTTTTTTTTTTTTACATTTCATAGTGAGTGATGCCATGTGGGAATATTGGAAATCTGATTTGTGATTTTTATTAACTTGTTGCTTATCTTAAGCTTCAGGAGATATGATATGCGAAAAGAAGGCCATCACAATAAACTGAACACATTAGTATCTTAGAAAATATTTACTCTGAGAATAATTCTCATTGTGTTAACAGAAAAATTAAAATCCCTGAAATACTTCAGACTAAAATGTGTTTTTCTTAGTAAAGAAACACATGTCCCTTCTATTAAAATAATGCTGAAAATTTTAACTATCCTGATTTCTTTGTTTCATGTAAAAGACTAAGACAAAGAGCAATCTGAGATGGAAAATGAGGAATATTTGACAACCTTTTTGAGTAACTGTAGAAAAAACTTTAAATATATAAGAGTAGTAGGCTTTTGTTTTTATAAACCCAAATCTTCTACCTCAGTCATGATTACTACAATGCTTGGAATGAAATCACAGATTTGTGGGGTGACCTTTTAATCTTTTGAATTCTTTGTTCTGGTAACTTTGAGAGGTACTGAATCAGTCTTAAGTGTTCTTAATAATCACATTATTTAAGAATCTTAACTAGGATCTTTGGAACAGTTCACTTATTTTCTGGCCTCTTCCAGCAACCCAGTGGCACTCAACCAAAATATATAATTTATGCTTAGTGCTTTGTGAAGGTTCTTTGGAGAAAAACATGTCAAAATAGACAGTAATCCCTGCACATAACCCTTACCAAGACATCAGGATAAGTAGACATTCATGAGTGAGCCAAAAATCAGAGATTGCTTAAGAATCTTAACTGGGATCATTGGGACAGTTTACTTGTTTCCTAGTCTATGCCAGCAACCCAGGGGCACTAAACCAAAATATATAATTCTGTGGCATCAGAAGAAATCATGTTTTTATCATTATTTCTCTACTTTAATCTTTTTGTCTATCCATTTCTACTCTTTTGATATCACTTTCAGTGGTCCCTTGATATTATGTAACGAGCTACTAAAAGCACAGTAAAATTATATTAAAATTGAAAAGAGCAGTATAGTTTTAATGGATCCTATGCCGCAAAATAATTGTTATGCCATTTCACAAATTTAGAAACTAATTTAAAGCAAACTTTAATTTTTAAAAGTTTTCTGAGATTAACGTGAACTTTTATTTTTGCCAGTAAGCTGTTGTACTTATCTTTTATAAAACAAAAGCTGAGTGAAATTCCATATATTATTTCTCATAGTCTTCTTTCTAGGTGTAAGACCTTAGACATCGTCTTTAGAAAAAACTGAGAAGGTACCCTCAAGAATTTTTTTATACATATATTCTAGTGCCAGAATTTCGTTCCTTTAGTCAAGATGCCACAAGTTTAAAAATAAAACTAGAGAAACTAACAGAGGTAAAATAATTGTTCTCCGTGTTAAAGTTTATTAAAAATTCTTGTAACATGCATTTAGATATACGTTAAACAGGTAATTTCTTCTTCCATTAACTCAAATTACACTTAGTGTGAAAAGTTGTTTATATCGTTTCGTCACCATTATTCTTCTAGGCCTGTCAGTGGTAATGATTTTATTATGTATTTTAAAACCTGATTTTAGGTGAATTCAGAGTTGAAACAGAGTATGTATTTTGTAGCATATTCTTGAGCAAAGACATTTGTTTGCAAATTATTCACTGTTTTTGCACATACTCAATTGATGGTCAAGCTGATACTGTAAAATATTTTGCGACTTTTAAAAGTGCAAAATAAAGCAACCATGCTTAAAAATTAAAGCCATTTGCGAAAACTATAACTGATAAAGGCAAGCTTTTCCGAATAATGTCAGATTTCTCAACAAACACCTTAAAGTCAAAAGATCTTAGAGCCACTGAGAGACCAGGTCCAAGTCAAGATTGTTATAACCTAAATAATTAGCCTTCAAATATGATGGTAAAATGAAAACTTTTCCAACAAAGAGAATCTAAAGAAATTCATGATCATTCTTTTGGATTAATAACTGGTAGTCAACTTAGTATTAGCTGATTAAAATTATCATGGCTGAGCTTACATGTTTCACCTGAGGAAAGTTGTCTGCCTAACTAGAGACTTTGAGAAGGAGAAGGGAGGCATTAAAGCATTGATCCATTGTGGGTTCTACTACATGCTACTTTTTGAGCAATTGGTTCTCTTAGAGAAGCTCTAGTCCTTATATGCAGCATTGTTTCTTGGCTGGGGTGGTGGGGGGATGTAAGCTACCTATTTTCTAGGGTGTCCTAGTCATGTTGGCTTTCTAGTATGTACTCGACCCTGCTAATCGTTGGAAGAGCTGGGAACCTCTGTATAGCTGAGGTTGGCTGTGGTGCTTTTCTGTACATCCCTGGATGTTGTTTTGATCATGATTTCTCAGCTCTACTGCAGAACCCTCAACTTACAGGCATAGATCCTTCACCTCCCTGGCATAGACATTCTAGCTCTTACTGCTCAGCTTTGGGCCTTCCATGCACACATCCATGAAAGAGACTGGTGTGAGTCTTTCTGGTGGTCTGTAGACCTTCAGCTGGACTTGAGGGAGAAATTCTCATGAGCTCTGGGTCTTCTTCTAGACTCATACAGGTCATTGCCATGGGATTCAGGCTCTGGATGAAATATTCTATCTTTAGTGTTGTGGATAGATGTCCTGTACTTTCTTGTGTTAACTCTGGGTGACTAGCATAAAATAATGATATAAATTACGTGTCCTGATTCTAATTGCTCTCCTCACAAGCCCTGACTACAACAACCACCACAACAAGCTTTGTAGGTACTACTCATAAAGAATTTAAACAGATGCATCAAGATACATATCCCCAGAGTGCAAAGGACATAACACAGCAAACTGTAATAGTAGTGAAACAAATTGAAAGAGAAAGGAAGCAACCATGAAAAATTAATACAAATAACAGGAATGACATAGCCTGACATACTGGAACAACAACAACAACCAAAAAAAAAAAAAAAACTAGCTGTATGCTGCATGTTAGAGACATATGTCATCCATTGAAAAATCAAACAAACATAAACTAAAAAATAAATAATGGAAAATCATTCTCCAGTTAACCAGTACAGAAAAATAATGAAGGAGTGTAGATCCTAATTTCACACAAAGTAGACTTCAACTCAAAACTGATCATCAGAAGAGACAAAGAAGGTCACAGTACACATTGGTAAAGAGAATAATTACTAGGAAGAAATAATTTTAAATGCATTTGTTCCAAATTTGGTGCACTCAATCAATGAAACAGAAACTAATAGGTGTGAAAGGAAAAAAAAAAAGAATAAACAAAAATACATTCATAGTGGAAAACTTCAATACCCTTCTTTCACAGATAGTTCAAGCAAAAAATGCTCAAAACACTTTAAAGTTTGCAAGTACAGATAGATATCTGTGTAGACATACACATGCAGTTTCACACAAACTTGAGTAGTGTGTTCATTTTTTAAACTATAGAAGAGTCTGGGGAAAATCTTTGATTAGAAGTGCTGAAAAATGCTACACATAGAAGCAAAATTTTGTATAATTAGTAATTCAGATCAGTAGATTCACATGGTATGAAAGAAAATACATCTTTATTACTCTTATTTTAAGATAAATGTTAACTTACTGTGTTAATAAGTTAACACAATAATTAATGTTAACTTATTGTGTACTTATCAGGCCCACAATCTCCCAAATGAGTGGATAGCAAAGAATAAAAGAAATGAGTAGTATAATATTAGAGATCCAGGAGAATCAAACCCTCTAGCAGAATTTGAAGTTTTCTGTGGCATTAGACAAAGACAAATTTGTCGGGCAGCTCACATTTATTTGGTTTTCTTAAAAAAGGAAGGAAATACTGAGGAAAATGGGGAAATTGAATAGAACCTTGGGAGTCAGTTTAGAGACTCTTTCAAGTAGTAAATTATGCTTAGTGAGGAGAACTGCCTTAACTCTATGTTGATATTTATAGCAAGAATGGAGCCTGCATCTGCGATCTATATTTAGGTAATTGATGTTGGAGCTACATGTCCGCAATTGTGGTTCTATCTTGTCTTTTGAGGCATCATGGTATCCAAGCCAATACAGCCCTCACTCAGGACCAGTGATTCATAGTTTCATTTACTATTAATCTGCTTCCCATCTCCCAACAAGGCATTTATGCCTTGGAAAGACTTACAAGTAAACATAGAAGGCTAACTGGTTAATTTTAAATCCTGCTCAGAGCAGCTTTGTAGTGACCTCCATCACTAACTGACAAGTAACTATTTTCAGTGTTGACAGTTATTAGCATTTTATTTGTAACATCTCATTTAAAACTACAATGTACAATCAACATATGAATATTGTAATCCTTGATTTTACAATTATCAAACTGATACATAAAATATTCAATCAGATAGAAAGTATTAAAACCAGAAGGTAAATTGAAGGACTCAATCTAAAAGTATCATCTACTACACTGTGACCTTCTCCTATAACAACCAAACATTTCAGTAAATAGGGAATTTGCACAGAGAAAAAAAAGCTAGCTTTGAACACAATAGAAGTATATTTGAAATGAGTTTTCACTTTTTAAATTAATAACTTTAAAACTGTTTCAAATCTAAATATTGTATAATGTAATTGTTAACTTTATTGGTTATGATGACTATCCTTCAGGTTATTTAGAAGCACAATAATTCAGGTAAGCTTGGAAAATTTTTGAAAATCAGTGCAATATTGACCTTGTTTGGGGTCATTTACCTTATTGCTTATAACTGATATGTATTGGTTTATTTTTGATATGTTATCTTCCTATTGATTCTTTATGTTTCCATTCTGTTTAATTGCTTGACTTATTTAGTGTTTTTTTCCTATGTCTGTGTACAATGTCTTTCAGTATTCTTTGTAGGGTTGTTTTGGTGGTTATGAAGTTCTTCAGCTGTTCTTTGTCATGGAAGTATCTTATTTCTCCAACCATTTTGAAGGACAGATTTGCAGGGTACATCATTCTGGATTGGAAGTAGTTTTCATTTAGGATGTGAAATGCTTCACTCCATGCTCTTCTTGGCTTTGTTGTTTGTGTTGAGAAGTATTCTGTGTTTCTGACACGCTTTCCTCTGTACGTGATTTGTCTCTTCTCTCTAACAGCTTTTAATGCTCTGTTCTTATGTTAGAATTCTGGGGTTTTGATTATAATATGTCTGGATGTGGTTTTACTTTGGTTATGCCTATTTTGAGTCCTTTATGCTTCACTGATCTGTATGTCAGATTCCATTCTCATGTTTGTGAAATTTTCATCTATTACTTCTGTAAATAATCTCTTTATATCATTTGTTTTTTCACCTTTTTCATTTATCCCTATCAATCTTACGTTTTTTTTTTCTTTGCATTATCTTGCAGCTGTTGAATTGTTATTCCTTATTACTTGTTATTTTAAAAGATATTTTCTTTCCCATCATCTAGCTGCAATCTTGTCTTCAAGTTTTTACAGCCTATCCCCATCTTTGTTGGGGCAGTTTTGCCAACTTTTGATGGAGTATTTGATTTTCTGTATATTTCTTTGAATCTGCTTCATACATTCTGTTTGATACTTATATTGTTCATTCAAGGTTTCCAACTTTTTGCATTGTTCCTGTAATTTTTAAACTATCTCTTTTTTAGATCTGTTCAGCATTTCTTTAATAACATTTATAATTTCTTCTTTTACCTGTAAGATTATTTCTTACAGGTAACATTTACCATAGACAGGTAAATACAAAGGAGAATGAGAACAGCAAACATGCAGTATCAGATACGGCAATAGTGGATACAAAGAGATAAATTCAGAACCTCATAGACAAGTTCAAAAGTGAAATATATAGCCAAGTAAAGCAAGATACAAGTAAATTAATAAAAGAAATGCTAAGAACCACTCAAGCAGACACAGACAGAAGAAGGGAAGAACTCAAACAAAGGAGAGAACCATTTGATGAAGAATAAAAAGAAAATATAGAATAAATAAAGCAGATTCAAAAAGATCACCAGGAAATTTAAAACTCTATAGAAAGATGGCAAATCAGCTTGAAAGAAACTAGGGATAGATTATCCAAACTGGAGTACATTTTTTTTCAGTGTGGGATTATGAAAGGAAAAACTTTTTAAAAATAACAAGAAAACAAGCAGTAACAATACAAAAGCTAGAAGACGACAAGAGGATCTACAATTTGAGAATAAAAAATGTGAATGAAGAAGCTGGGGTACAAACAAAGGAACTACAAAGGGTATTCGGAGAAATAATTAAGGAAAACTTCCCAAACATAGGAAAAGGAAAAGATATTCAGATGTATGAGGCATACAGATCTCCAGCCACCTACAACCAAAACAGAGCTACAACCAGGCATATAATAATTAAGATCCCAGAAATTCAATATAAGAACAGAATATTAAAATCTGTTAGAGACAAGAAAAAGATAGCCTATAAAGGAAGACCCATCAGAATAATGGCACACTTGTTGTCACAACCATCAAACCAAGAAGAGCCTGGAGCAAAATATTCGAAGCCCTGAAAGAAAATAACATCCAACACAGATTGATATACCCTTCTAAACTCTAGAAATTAATGCAGAAACAAGATGCTTCCAAGTCAAAGAGGAACTTTGGGAATTCACAACCACCAATCCAACTCTACAGACAATGGTGCAGGGCATTCTAGAGAGAGAGAAGGGACAGTGGCAGAGAGACCTCAATAAATGGAGCAGGAAACAAAATGAAGAAGATAATCAGACAACTGATGGCAAAAATACAGCATAACAGAAATGAGACAGAGAAGATTTATTATAATCTCTAATATAGATGGCCTTGATACACTAAATTTTAAAAAAAAAAGTAACACATGAGGAGTACATCAAGAGGCAGGGTCCACTGAGATGCTATTTATAGGAAATATAATTAACATGAAAAAGAGTACATGAACCGAAAATCAAATTTGAGACAACAATGCTCTATGAGACAGAGAATCAGAGAGTAATAGGGGCAACTAGAACAGTATTTATGGATAGGTTGTAAAGACAAGCTTTTTATGTAAAGGAATGCAAGTAGAGATCAACTCCAGGAGATAGAAGGCCCGGAACCACTTAGGTAAATTGCACGTTGTCCCCCACTTCAATTTAAAACCAACAGTCTTGGTCAGACCCACCAAATACACAGTGTACCCTGGGGAAGTAAAAGGGGAGAGGAGAGTCTTAGAAAAGATTACAGAATATATTGTTAATAATGTATCAGGATGTAAAACCCACATTACTTGCACCATTCTGCTTAGAGAGATTTTATTCTCTTTTTGGATAGATTTTATTCTGTCCCAGTTTGTCTGCTTGCATTAGATTTGAGGGCACAGACAGCTATCCCAAAAACATCAGGATATAGCACTGTAATTATCTTTAATTTCCAATTATCTTAATCTGGAGCCCTTTATGACTCATACTGTTTTATCATGACTGATCTTAGTTAAATCTGATTTGTTAGATTGCTGTTTGGTATCAATAGATTTTATTCAAAACTGATATGATAGTATCAAGTCTGAGAGTATAGGCAACTACACTGAAGATGACAAGACTCAATGATACACTTTCTGGTTTGATAACTGCCTGTTTTTGAAGTTTTATACTATATACAAAGCTGTGTTTTATTAATACTGTTATGTACTGATATATTCAATTGTACTATGTCTGATGATATAGCCAATTCTATTGAAGATAGCAAGAGACACCACAGGAACTATGGTAGAACTCCTTGTACAATGGTCTTATATGCCTTTTTAATTTCATGTGTTTATAGGAATATGTTTTGTTTTGTTTTGCTTTGTTATGTTTCTCCCCATAATATAGAAAGGACAGAAATACATGTTAAGGCTCATGAATGTGTAGAATAAACAGTTTGTGAGAACTGATCATATGACACATGATGAAATGAACAAATACTTTGAAGAAAAAGAGGCACAAAAGTACTCAGTGCTGATCCTGGAGTGTCATAGTGTGAAACCCAGCAGTAGTATTATTCTTGTTCAGGGTGATATTAGCCTGCTTGTGGTTGTTTAATCTCAACATAATTGAAGATATGGATAACTGCATGTATGTTTAAGCGTATAGGATTGATAACCATATTTTTAAGTTTTTACTGGAGAGTTGAACTGAATTGGATGCAGTCTCAACTGTTTGAATCCCCACTTATATGTACCACTTTAGTGTCTTGAATACCTATTTGTAAGAGGACAATCTGTAATCATCAACTAGTGATTTCTTACTGTTTATATTTTTTCTTTGAAAGTATGTATTATTTCTATCTGTTTTCTGTTTTGTTTAGTGTTTCTTTAAATAAAATTTTAAAAAAAGACACTACAGTATCCAGTGCTGATCCTGGAGTATCATGATGTGAAATCCAGCAATACTATTATACTTTGTTCAGAACGACTTTAGCCTGCTTTAGTTTGTTTAATCTCAACATAAATGAAGATATGGATAACTGCATGTATGTTTAAGTGTATAGGATTAATAACTATTCTACTAAGGTTTTGTTGGATACTTCAACATAACTCTTTGTAGTCTCGCTGTTTGAATTCCCACTTTATATGTTTCACTTTTATATCTTGAACAACTATTTGTAAAAGGACAGTACGTAAACATTAACTAGTGATTTTTTACTGTTTATTTTTTTCTCTGAATGTATGTATTATTTCTACCCATTGTCTATTTTAGTCTTCCTTTAAATATAATTTTTTAAAAAGTTCTCTTATTCTTTATTTAACTCCTACTGATTTGCTGTAGTATGCCATGCATCTATGTACTCTTCTACAGCTGGGATGAAAGGTTAAGAAATATGCCTTACTGTAAATATATATCTAAACAGTAAGAGTGCCTCAAAAAAGAAAAGAATTAAGGAAGATGGGTATGGGATTGCTTTTTCTGCCAGTCATTAAAATTATACTATTCATGTATCTAAACTACTTTAGAGATATTCTCACGTTAAGGAAAGAAGACAGACTAAAAGAACTCTCAAGATAGCTTAGAGTTTCAAGTTCATAAATATCAAGCGATATAGACATTGATCTGTGTGTTTGAACCTCATGGATTCAAGCATAGAAATAAAAACATTGCCATTTCAATTTATAGAAAAAAATATTTTGATATCTTTAGTCTCATTTCATCTATCTTTTCTCCAGTTGAATTTTAGTCACTTGCTTATATAGAAAAACCATGACACTAAATTCATTTTTCTTAAAACTATTTTAAACAATATTGTGATGGCTCAGTAGTTCATTTAGGTTTAAATTAATTTTTGCAAGTTCAGCATGTTAGAGTTCCCCAAACACCTCCATTTAAAGTTATTTATTTGATTATTTAGTCCAGGAGATAGTAAAAAAAAAAAGTAAGTAGTAAAAAATACAAAATTCTAAAAAGGAAAGCAAACTTCATAAGATTCTAAGTGATTATCAATATCAATTCTGTAAGAAACAAAATTGTTAAGAGTCTCATACTGTTATGCTTAGACTGTAGCAGAAATAATGGAAAATTTAGATATACCTGTCAATTAAATAGTACCTTGATTCTATTTGAAATGTATCCTATGGGGTTTTACTGAAGTACCTCAACATTGTGGTTAAAAGCATAAGAATTTTTATCTGTGCATTAAAATTTCCAGGGTTCCTAAAAAGTATTTTTGTTTGATTAGCCTGATTTTACATTACTATTTATTTAATATTAATTCCTTCAAGACAGAAAAGGCATATGAAATCTCAGTTTTCTAAACCTGAAAATTAGTGTAAATTTTTTGATAGTTACTTTTCATTTAAATTTCAAATTGATGTAGCCTTCATGCAGGTATTTCACATAAATGCAGAAAGTTTTGTTATTTTGAAGTGATGTTTTTCTCATTCAAAAAATATCATATGAAAGTTCTATTTTGAAAGACTAATGATGTTATAAGGTTTTAGAGTGTAAACAAAACCATTCCCAATAACAACTCAATATTACTACCCCTTTATTAAAATATGGATTATTTTTCAATATCTTTAAAAATAGTAAAATAAACTATGGCATGAAAACACAAATAATCATACACAAGAAAATTGTGTGGCTTGTACTACTATGTGTTCTTTATGCCACAGCAATGTATATGGTTAGGAATTTCACCATGGCCAAATAAGGTAGGAACTAAGTTGTAGCTGCTTGGAGGAAATCACCTAAAAACATAAGTAATTGTAAGAAAGGAGAGATATACATCCTGATGCTGTAATCAATCTGAAATGAGATCAAACAAACCACAGATATATAACTTAATAGAACATGATCCAGCTCACAGGATTGCCAGTAGGACTTCTACCCACAGGCAAAACAAGAGCACCAATTTGAAAGTTTCCACCAAAACAAAAACAAAAAAAAAAAAAAATAAAATGATGAACTGAAAAATCGTCAAACTAACTAAGGCCACACAGGATAGAGTTGGGATACGAGGCCTCTTGCCTTTTTTGGTATCCTCTGAACAGAGGATGCTACAGCCTGGCAGCAAATTTTGCCATCACACCTAGGCACAAGTAACTAGAGAACAGAGAATAACTCCCTTCCCAATAGGTATCCAGGCTTTTCATGTTGTATTGCTAGTATGATTCTTTGTTTGTTTTTCCCCTATGACAGAGTGGCTAACTCACTCCTACAGGAACAACAAGGTTAGGGACCAGAGCAGCAGTGTCAGTGGGGGTACTGAGTGGAGCATAGCATGATCTTTCCTTTCCCATAATCAGTGGCTTGTGAGAGGAATATAGCCACATGCAATTTAAGCAATCGTGGGCTATGTTGCATCAAGTGAGAGGTCAGCATTCCACTTGCAGGAGAGGAAACTGCAGGGCAAGCAAGTATTGCTGGGTTGTCTCTATGGTGGTGGCAGAAGCAGTGAAGCTGCAAAAATTAAGGATTACAGCAACAGTATAAAAGTAGTGAGTAGAGCATGACCCTCTCTGCACCTCAACCAGTGACTTGAGAGGGGGAGCCTGGTCCATGGTAATAAAGCAACCTTGGGCCATGATAGACCAGTGGGAAGTTGACACTCACCCCACTGGAAAGGACATTGAAGTGGGACTGAGCAGCCTTGGGTTGTCTCCACGACAGTTGCAGAAGCAGTGAACTAGCCCACCATGCCCTACTCCACAACACCCTACCATGCAACAAGTGGCATGAAAAGAAAGAGATGAACAGGTATAAGTGGACCAGAGGAGGCTGTGTAAGGACTTGGAAGAGTCAACTGTACATAGGTAGGGATCAACCACAGGCTGTCTATGCTTGAAGGTGCTACAGGAACTGGGAGGCTGACACAGAGACAAACAGGATAAGGAGACGTGGGTGGGCTGCTAATAAACATACAAATGTTACAGGCTTAAACTAGCTCAGTCCCCATATCTGGAGGACAATATGAAGCCAACACACAGCACTAATCCTACTGCAACAAAGGCAGGGTTACCCAGCACATATCTCAGCTCTGATCTGGTCATTATCACAGAACTGTGAACACCAGAAGAGGTTCATTTTTTTTTTTTTCTGTCTGTTTTTTGCATTATCCTTTTTCTATATAGTTGTTTCTGTTAGCTTATATTTTTACTTTTACTATTTGTTTGGCTCGCCACTGAGTTTTCTTCTCTTTCTTTCTTGAATTTTTGAATTTTGAGATGAGTGAACATTATCTCTAGTCTTTCTGTTCACTTGGATATTGTTTCACTTTCTTCTTTAGTCCTTCTCGCCTGTGGCCTTCCGTAATTTCACAAAGCTTGGGTAACTATTCTTTGTCCTGTGGACTTGCTTCTACTATGTTCCTCTTCATTTATCTCTCTGCTTTGTTTCCTCTACCTCTTACATTCCAACCACCACCACCCCCACCCTCCCACACACACAGTGTAAAATCACTCAACTAAGGGGAAACTCATTGCATGCAAGTTCCTGTGTTATGTCGGATTTTATTATATATCTATAGATCATGTTCCTGTGGTTAAAGGCACAAAATTAATAGCACAGTTTGTTAGTTTCTATGCTGTGCTTGATGCTAATGCTATTGCAATTTTCACTATATGAGTCAAGGTACCAAACCTACTGAAAATGATTTCCTCCCCTATATGACAGAACTGGGGTTGTCTGTTGAGAATCATTCTATAGAATTTTTGTGGAAATCATTTCATAATTAAAGTATGATTATGATTCTCTGTGACCTAGTATCTTGCTTTGTGAGCCACATATGGTATGCAGAAACATAATTCCATGTGCCTCTAGTCACATTTGAGGCCTTCAGTGATCCTGTGATGCTGTGACACCCCTGGACAAGATTACATCAGCTAAAGGTAACCTGTGTCCTTGAGAATTTAGTAGTAATAAAAACAGAGCTGTACTTTTGGATAATGACAAATCCCTTTTTCACCTGGAATCTCTCTATACTGTCCTTTTCAACATAAAGATGCTCATTAGTGTAAGAATGCTGATGCCCTCTAAGTTATCCAAAATGATCATCAGCCACATGAGACTTTCTTAGCATAAGATCACTAACACCCTCTGAGTCATCCTATACTCCCTTAGATTATGGGTACATCAAATTAATGGTGGCTATCCAGTAGTGTCATTGACTGTCCATCCTGAGGCACTGACCTTCCAGAACCCTGTATACTTTAAAAGTGCGTCTCTCTGTCTTTCATTATCCCTCACCATATGCCCCTCTAGGCATATCAAAGGACTGATTGACCCATGATAGTTTTCTGTTCTCATCACCATAGTGCAGTCCCAAAGAACTGGGTATTGAGCCAAATTAGTAGCAACTACTCATACTCAATAAATTTGGGAAGTAGACTTTTTTTAACCAGAGATTGAACCCAGACAGGCACTTATGCCACTGAGCTAAATCCTCAGCCTATGGAATATAGACTATAGAGACAGACATCAAGATTCAGCTAGTAGAAATTGCCTAGAGAAGCACCAATACTAGTGACCACACTACCTACCATAGTGAATTTATAAGCATCAATGCCAATAATAAATTACACTTTGAAAATGATGAGATGGAGAAGCAAAATGAAGCCACAGACAAGCAGCCCACCTAGGGAAAGTTCATGGATGATATAGAGAAAACCTTCATGAAGGAACCTTTGTGAAACTTCTGAAATGACAGCAAAAGAAAACAAACAAACAAAAACTAATGAATGACGCTACATAAAAATAAATTAAAAATAATCACACAGATAATAAAAAAAGATAATGATAAAAATGAAAGAACTAGCCAATGAAACTAGAGTACACATGTAAAATGTGAAGAGCTTCAGTAAATGATAGTAACTATGAAAGGCCAATATGGGAAAGAAATATAATCTATAAAACAAATTCAAACAAATATCCAGGAGTCTAAAACTTACCCTGAATATATTTGAAACAGATTGAACTAGGATGAGGACAGAATATCAGACCTAGAAAACAGGATTATGATTAAGGTCCACAAAGAGAAATGTTTCTTGAAAATAGCAAGGGGCTATGAAAAGTCAATCTAAGAACTCTAAGATGATATAAAGAGGAACAATATAAGCCTTGTTAAAGTCTGTGAGAAAGCAGGAGACAATATATATATATATATATATATATATATATATATATCCATCCTAGAGATCTTGTTCACAGAAGTAATGGCAGAAAACTTCCCAAACACTGAATAAGAATTTAACACAAAAATAAGTGAAGCATATATAGCTCCAATTAGCCATGAGCAAAATGAATTTACACCAAGCATATACAAATGTACATTCAGTTCATTTGTATTACATAGCCATTAAGAAAATTTTAATATCTGCCTTTTCTGCAAGTTAACTTTTTCTAATTTTGTTAATATTTTAAATACATGTTAGAATCATCCTTTTTATTTCCTACTTTCCAAATAAATTTTAACTTGTTTACTAATAAAGGAAGATTCCAGAAATTTAGCACAAGAACAGATTAAAATCAGAGAAAAGAAAAAAGTCATCTATAAAGGAAAGACAAGCAGAATCATTATAGACATCTGAACACAAACCTTAAGTCAAAGTGAGCTTGGAATGAAGTATTTCGATTCTTGAAAGAAAAACCCAGATTTATGTAGCCTGAAAAACTATTATTCAAAATCATTGGAGAAATAAGATACATCCATGATGAAGAACAATTGCAGAAATTCATGGCTACTTAACCAGCTCTCCAAAATGTTCTGAAGGATATTTGTGAAAAAGATAGTAAAGAACACAATCCCATGAACACCAGTAGAAATAATCCACCAGGAAAGGCAGATGATTAGAAAGAAGAGAAAGACAGGCAACCATCAACACAAAATTATGTGATAAAGCAAAAGTAACACAGTCAATGTAAAATGTATCAATTTACCAGTCAAAAAAATACACTGGCATAATTGATCAGGACACAGAAACCAACAATATGCTGCACTCAATAAATACATTTAACTCAAAAGGAAATCCACAGACTGAAAACTGAGAGATGGAAATCAGTACTCCCTACCACAGGAATGCAGAAAAAGCAGAGGTAGCTATTGTATTCACAGAAATGTGAATATTAAGCTAAGACTGATCAACAGGGATTTAAAAAATAAAAGTACAGTACATACATATTAAGGGAAAACATATATATATATATATATATATATACATATATATATATATATATATTACAGGGTAACCCACCTAAGTAAAACAAATATTAACAGACATAAAAAATCAAATAAGCACTAACACAATAGTGATGAGGGAACTTAATACCCCATTGTCACAAATACATAGATCAACTAGACAAATAGTAACAAAGAAATATCAGAACTGACCCAGACATGTGGAAAAAAATTCATTTAGTAGATGTTTAGTGTTCTATCACACTACATAAGAATACATATTTTTATTAGCAATGCATGCAGTGTTTGACAAAATGTAACACATACTAGTACAGAACATGCTTAAATAAATACAAAATACTTGAAATTACCCCCATGCATATTATTGGACCAAAGCACAATGCAAATAGAAATCACTAGGAAAAGAAACTACAAAAGCTCCGTAAACACGTGGAAATTAAATAACACTCTAATGAACAACCAATGAATCACAGATGAAATTAAAAAAGAAATTAAACAGTACCTACAATTAAATGTTAATGCAGAGACAACATACCAGAACTTATGGATGCAATGAAAACAGCTCTAATGTTAAAACAAATAGCACTGATCTCACATCAGGAAAACTGAATGAGTTCAAATAAATAACCTAACAATGAGTATTAAACTTCTAGAGAAAGAAGAGCAAATCAAAACCAAAGCTCATAAAAGGAAAGAAATTATAAAAATCAGAGCAGAACACCACTCAATTGAGGTTAAGAAAACAATATAAAGAATAAAACTTTGATTAAGTAAAATTGACACATCATTGGCAAATCATATCAAAAAAGAAAAGACTCAAATGCATTCAAGTAGGAATAAAGAGTGAAACCACAATGGATCCTGTACAAATCCAGAAAATCATCAGTACTGATTTTTGAGCCTTCATTCCTTATTAGAAAATCACAGAACAAATGGAAAAAATTCTAGATATGTATAAATTACTAAAGTTAAGTCAAGAAAATATAAACATTCTAAAAATTTCAGTGTCAGTCAACAAAAGTGAAGCAAGCACTGAAGTAATCACTACTGAATTTTACAAAATATTTAATGAAGATCAAATGTCATTACTCCTCAAGCCCTTAAAAATAAGGAAAGGACACAATACTGCCGAAGTTATTTCTGAAGGGAAGTATTACCCTGAAACCAGAGCCACAGAAAGATCCAACCAAAAATATAATGACTTGTCAATCTCCATATTGAGCATAAAGACAAAAATTTTCATTAAGTTATTTGCAAATGGAATACAGCAAGTCATCAAGGTAATGATACACCATGGCCAAGTTGGATTCATCCCGGGGATACAGGGATGCTGTCACACACACAAATCAATAAATGTAACGCACCTCGTCTACAAAACCAAAGACAAAAATCGCATGATTATCTCAACAGATGCAGAAAAAGCATTTGATAAAGTCTAGCAGTCAGGCCAGGGATTTAGCTCAGCAGTTATAAGTGCCTGCCTGGCAAGCATGAGGTCATATTAAATGATCAAAAACTGAAAGTTTTCATTCTGCAATCAGGAAAAAGACAGGGTATCTACTAGCAGTAGTCATATTCAATATAGTTTTCAAAACAGCCAGAGCAGTTAGACAAGAAGAATTAAAATGAGTAAAGACAGAAAAAAAGCTTACATCATCACTATTTTTAGATGACATGATACTCCATGCAAAGAACTCTGAAAACTGCACAAAAGCTCACTAGATTTAATAACAAGATTCAGTAATGTAGTTGGATATAAAGTCAACATTTAACAATCAGTAGGACTGTAAGAGAAATTAATGAAAACATCTTTCATAATAACATTGACAAAAATGAAATACTTAGTGATCAGTCAGACAAGGAAAGTAAAAAGTACTTTTAAATTGGAAAATGAAGTACTCTGTGAAAAGAAATCTAAGAGAATATCAGAAAGCATTAAAAATCCCTTATTTACCAACATAGAGAAAATGAGCACACTTCCCAAATTGTTATATAGATTTAATGCAATCTTGATCTAAATACCTACAACATACTTCACAGATTTAAAGGAAGGAATCCTAAAATTTGTTTGGAATCAAAAGAGCTCAAAAATAGCAAAATCATTTCTAGGCAACAATGGCAAGTCAGGAGGCATCACAATCCCTGACTGGAAAATTACACTACAGAGCTAATGGGACAACAGCATGGTACTGGCAATAAAACAGACCTGAGGATCAATGAAGCAGATTAGAAATTGAAAAATCAACTCTAAACACACTTAGCCACCTTATCTTTGACAAGGGGGCCAAATGCTTTCACTGAAATAAAGCTAGTCTCTTCAATAAATGGCACTGGAAAAACTGGCTTTCCACATGCCAAAAAAAATTAGACCAATGTCTCTCATGGTGCAATAAAGTAAAATAAAAATGAATCAAAGATCTAAATATGAAAGCAGAAACTAAATCTGCTGAAAGATAGCACACTTGAAGTCATAGATTTAAGCAGATACTACGAACCAAACGTGGACAACAAAGGAAATATTACAGAGAATCAACAAATGTGATCTATTCTTATTTAAAAACATTTACATAACATAAAAATCAGCAACAGAGTGAAGAGACAACACACATCATGTGAAAAAATTGTGCCAACTCTTCCTCAAACCTACAATATATAAAGAATAAAAATTTCAGACTCCCCCAATATTCAAAATGGTCATTAGAAATTAATGAACACTTCTCAGATGTAGTTAAAAGTGACAAACAAATATGTCAAAAAATATTCCATATGACTGGGCACTCAAAACATGTAAATTAATGCTGGGATTCTGCTTTACTTCAGAAAAAATTGTGGTTATCAAGAAGTCAACCTATAGCCAAGCTGGCAGGACTGTGGGAAAAAATGGACTCTCTCCACTGTTAGTGACTGTAGAATGTAGCAACTACTGTGAAAATCAGTTTGCAGATACCTTAAAGCATTGAACCTAGAGAATTCATTCGGCCTAGGTATTTCCCTGTCTTTCCCAAATAGATACAAACATCATAGCATAGCGATTTATGCACACCTATGTTTACAGTGGTACAGTTTACACTAGCTAAATTTTGAAACAGTTCAAATGTCCATCAACTGATTAACAGATAATGAAGATATTTGTTATACAATGTAGCACTACTCACCCATACAGGGCAAACTTGAGACATTTATAGGTACATGGATGCACCTTAGGACTATATTCTTAAGTGAAATAAATCAACACAAATTCCTCAATACTGTGATGTTATTCTGGTGTGAGAAACAGAACATGTGAAGACCAGAATGAACGACAGACAGAATGAAATAGGAAAGAAATGCTCAATTGGGAAGAGTGATATTGGAGGGAGGGTAATCAAGGGAAAAGAAAAAAAAATTAAAAAAAGAAGAAAAGAAAGCTTTTGTAAATGAGAAGACTGATTGCAGGGAGGATAAGAAAATTGGGAACAAAATAAAACTGAGATACCTCACAATTACAAATTTAAAAATAAGTTATAAATGCGACTGTAAAATGAAGTGTATAATTAATTTGAATATGTTTAACACATTTATAAATATATTCAATAATATGGTAAAAAGTAAAAAATTCAGAAAAAGTAGACATTTGATGCATTCTCTTTTTTCAGAGATTGAATAGAATATGAATACAACACAGTATGGAAGATAAGTAACATGTGAAAAATTGAAAATGTAAGCATTTAATTTGAAAATAAACAAGTTGAGATGTAGACTACTGTTCATAAAACAGAAATCTAACAGTTATATTTGGATGTTGCATATACTTTTGGGGTTTTTTTTTTGCTCATTTTATTTTATTTATTTATTTTGGTACTGGGGATGGTGCTCATGACTATGCTATTGCAAGGCAGGTACTTATGCCACTGAGCTAAATCCCCAGCTCCGTTTTTTTTTTTTTTTTTTTTTTTTTTTTTTTTTTAAAGTTCATTTATTTATAACCTCTCTCTCTGACATTGTATTCTCTTTACAATTTAACATGTTTTGAGAAGTTACTATGTTCCATACAAAAGAAACCAAATATGAATCAACTAAAAGTTAAAACAGAGATGAATCCACATATTATCTACCCTTTCATATGCATAATACCAATTACCATGTACAGTGCTACTACGTTCACTTTTCATTTATTTTTATATTCTTCTTTACTTTTTTCTTATTATCATTTTAAAAATCAAAGAAAAGGGATATAAATGATATAGAATTTCAAAAAGGAAAAAAAATTACGGAATTAACACTAGTTAATACATTGCATATCATTATCTCAGAATTAGTTATATAATCTAAACACAAAAGTGATCATTCAAACAATATAGGTACATTTTTATGCAGCTTTGTTTATTTTAACTGATTTAAAGATGACAATGATGAAGGTTAGATCAATCACTAGAACTCTCCAGGGAAGAAAACCATTAAAATAAGACCTTTCTTTATCTATGTTGTGATTTCATTAAGTACAGTGCACCTAAATATTAACAATATTACCATGTTTACTATGCTTGCATAAATTTTAAAATCAATTTTTAAATTTAAAAAAGCTTCATTGAGATATACTTCACATATAACACAAACTGGCCATTTAAATTATAAAATTGGTTATTTAATGAATTCATAAAGTAGTGTAATCATTATCACCAACTTCAACATCAGAATATTTTAATCTCCCATCAAAAAGACACTATAAGGGCTGGGGATTTAGCTTAGCAGCATAAGCACCCGCCTTGCAAGCAGGCGATCGAGAGTTCGATCCCCGGTACCGATAAAAATGAAAAAAGACAAAAAAAAAAAAAAAAATGGGGGGGGGGGCAAAAGGGGAAAACAAACCTCTTTCTGTCTCTTAAAAAAAAAAAGACACCATAACTCTGACCAACCATTTTCCATGGCTCTTTTTCCCTTTCTGTTCTCACCACTCTCCTCCTTTTCATATTCTCCCAACCAAGGAAATAATTTATCAACTTTCTGATTCCATATGTTTACCTATTCTTATCATTTTGAAAACCTGTAAAACGCTTGATATTGTACATGTACATATCTGCAAAAGAATTCTTAGGAGATTGTGGACTTCTGATGCTTTCATAGTAACTTACAAATGAATAAAGAGACCAATGGATTAATAATTAAAATTTGGAAGATCTATTATGATTTATGTAGATATCAACTCCAATTCTCATATAAGCATAGGTGATACTTTTTGTGGATAATTGTATCCTAGGAGCTGATATTTATCAGTGGATTATTCTACAGATGAGTTTATGATTAAATGTGATGTTGGGATGTTAAGGATGGTCAGAAGATAGTTATCTGGGGGTGTCATGCTGGTATCATCTACGATGGTCCTCCTGCTTTTTCTCTGGCAAGTCACTCAAATATGCCACGCTGCCTGCAAATTAGATGATTATGGATTAAAATGTCTACAAACTGTAAGCCAAAATAAACATTTTCTCCTTAGAGCTATGAGTGTTAAATATTGTATCTCAGCAATGAGAGAAGTAACTAATGCAGATTTTGGTACACACAGTGAAGTTCATGCGGCCATACTACCAGGCCATATGGAACAGAAGTCATATGGAAATGTCTTGAAGGAAGAGTTTGTAAAGTTTTAGAACTGCGAGACATGCTAGCAGGAGAAGCAGCCCTAAATCGTTTAAGCTTAGGTGTGTGGGAGTTCTAGTTAGAACTCAAAAGATTATGACTCAAGGGTGGAAAAGACAAAGGATGGATGAGATGGGAGTGTGAGGGCACTGTGCTCCTGAATGTCAGCAGTTAAGGAATGGGAACTGATTTCTCAGGATTCATTTCACTATAGGTAGCCAGTAAGAGAGCTCTGTAACCAACAAAAACATGCAAAAGGGCTATCTACTGCTCAAGGTGATGTTGGACCTTAGAGTCATCTAAGTGATGCTAGTTTTACACACAGGAGAAATGTATGAGTTTAGAGTTTAGAGTGTAGAGTTTAGAGCAGGAAGGCTTCTGCTCAGATATCAGAAGTCCTAAGGGGCCAGGCAGTATTTACTTATTGTTTGGGAAATTTCCCAAGCCAAGCCAAACCAAACCAAGCCAAAAGGAAGACTCTTTGCACCAAGAAGATAAGAACACAGCCTTTTATCATTCATACCAGTGGACTGTTGCATGGATAATACCTCTCAAACAATCTCCCTGAATCAGGAAGAAGGGTATTCTATACAGAATTAGAAGTGAGAGGTACAAAGCCAATGGCTGATTGTTACATGATTTGTTACCTACATTGAATCATGTTTTGATAGGCTAGTCTTTTCTTAATGAGGACAGAGTTTAATGGAATATGTTTTTTCTCTTTTTTTTTATTTTAAAGAGTTTAAGACAAAAGAGGACATAACAAAGCATATCAGATCAGAACAATGCAAATAAGACAGCATTTTACAACAAGACAGTATAAAATCATTCAAGAGAATGAAAGTATTACAGAGCTTTCAGAACCAAATAGCAGAGAATGAACAATGGCTACTATATTATATCATTTTCTACAAAAAATTTGTTTATACTATCACACATAAAAATATCCAATAAGATATAATAGGATAGAACCAAAGGAAACAGAAAAACAAAATTATAGTAGGACTTCAGAGTAAGATGATATTAAATCAGCACTGGCTAGGTTACTGTCTTGTTTTCTTTAAAATAGCTGATTATACTATCACAGATAACAAAATCAAACAAGCTAGGATAAAACCGTTCCAACTAATGAATGCAGACATTATATAGACTCGGAGCAATGAAATGGGGAATCATGATTACTATGAACTCTGATGTACACTTTACATTTTTTATGCCAGGGAGACTAAACAATATGTATACATGTGAGTTTGGTTTATTTCGCTTATGAGTATGGTCTCAAGTTGCGTCCATTTACTTATAAATATATAAATGTGATCATTCTTTTTTTTTTTTTTTTTTTTTTTTGTCTTTTTCATTTTTATCGGTACCGGGGATCAAACTCATGACTGCCTGCTTGCAAGGCAGGCGCTTATGCCACTGAGCTAAATCCCCAGCCGCTAAATGTGATCATTCTTTATCGCTGAGTAGCACTCCATTGTATAAAAATACCACAACTTTTTTATTCATTCCTCAATTGATGGACACTTAGGTTGTTTCCAAGATCAGACTATTAAAAATTGTGCAGCTATAAACATGGGTGCACACATATCACTGTAGTGTTATGATTTTAGTTCTTCTGGAATGTGCCTAGAAGTGAAATAGCTTGAACAAATGGGACTTCCAACCCCAGCTTTTTGAGGAATCTCCAGACTGAACTCCACAATGGCTGGACCAGTCTACACTCCCACCAACTGTTTGGGAGTTCTCTTTTTATCACAGCCTCTCCAGCATTTGTTGTTGGTAGTTTTTCTTGAGCCTGGCCATTCTTTTAGGAGTGAGACCGAATCTCAGTGTGGTTTTAATTTGCATTTCTCCAATGAGTAGTGATGATGAACATTTTTTCAAGTATTTATTTGCCATTTGTATTCCTTCATCTGAGAAGTGTGTATTCATCTCAGATGCCCATTTTTGGATCAGGTCTTTGAATTACAGGGATCTGTTTTTTTTTTTTTTGTTTGTTTGTTTTTTTTTTTTTTTTTTGTTTGTTTGTTTTTGTTTTTTTGTTTTTTTTTTTAATTCTTAATATGTTTTAGGCAGAAGTCCTTTGTCTGAGGGACAGTTAACTAAGATTTTTTCCTAGTTTGCAGGTCTTCTGTTCACAATCCTGTAGATTTCTTTTGACATGCAGAAACTTTAATAAGATGTGATCCCAGCTATTGATTCTGGTAAGCATTTCCCGTGAAGTTTGATTCCTGTTCATGAATTCTCTACCTAACGTTGTCTTCAATATTTTTACTTACTTGTCTTCCAGAAGATTTAGTGTTTCTGTTTTAATATTCATATCTTTGATCCATTTAGATTTTAGTTTAGTATACGGTCATAGGCATGGGTCTACTTCTAGTTTTCAGCATGTGGAGAGCAGGTTTTTCCAGCACCATTTATTGAAGAGACTGTCATTCTTCCAGTGAATACGTTTGGCCCCTTTATCAAAGATAAGGTGGTTGAGTGTGTTTGTAGTTCTGGTTGTATCTTCTAATCTATTCCATTTATGTTCACACCTGTTTTTAATCCAGTTCCACATTGATTTTATTACATTTGCTTTATAGTATAACTACAAGTCAGGCATTCTGATGCCTCCTGCCTTGTCTTTGCGGCTTAGAATTGCCTTTGATATTCTAAGTGTCTTCTGGTCCCAGATGAATTTTAGGATTGATTTCTCTAGATCTATGAGGCATGTTGAAGGTATTTGCATTGGGATTGCATTGAATCTGTGTAACAGTTTTGGGAGAATGACCATTTTTAAAATATTTATTCTTCCTCCCCATGAGCAAGGGTTATCTTTTCATTTTCTGAGATCCTCTTCAGTTTCTTTTTTCAGGGAATTATAATTTTACCTGTATAGTTCTTTTACTTCTTCTGTGAGATTAATTCCTAAATATTTCACTTTTTTCAATGTTAGTGTGAAGGGTGGGGCTTCTTTTATTTCTCTCTAAGTGATTTTGTTGTTAGTGTATAGAAATGCTATTGATTCTTGAATATTGATTTTGTATCCAGTTACATTGCTGAACTTATTTATTATATCTAGGAGTCTTTCAATGGGGTTTTGGGGGTCTTCTATGTAGAGTATCATGTTATCCACAAAACATGGTAATTTAACTCCCTCTTTTCCTATATATACCCATATTCTCTCTCTTTTCTTATTTCTCTGGCTAGTATTTTCAGTACTATGTTAAATAAGAGTGGTGATAAAGGACATCCTTTTCTTGTGCCTATTTTCAAGGTAAAGACCTTCAGTTTTAGGCCTTTTAATATCATGCCGGCTGTTGGTTTGTCATACAAGGCCTTTATCATATTGAGGTAAAGACCATCTATTCCAATTTTCTGTAAGGTTCTTAGCATGTATGAATGTTGGAACGTATCAAAAGCTTTTTCTGCATCTATAGAGATGATCATGTGGTTCTTACTTTTGGATTTATTGATATGGTTGATTACACCTATTGATTTAGGTATGTTGAAACATCGCTGCATGCCTGGGATGAATCCCACTTGGTCATGGTGTATAATCTTTATGATTTGTTGCATGCTGTTTGCCAATATTTTATTGAAGATTTTTGCAACTGTGTTCATTAGGGAGATTGGTGTATAGTTCTCTTTTTTAGTTGGGTCTTTCTCAGGTTTTGGTACTAGAGTAATATTTGCTTCCAAGAATGACTTAGGAAGGATTGGTTCTCTTTCTATTTCATTAAAGAGTTTGAGGAGTTTAGGCATTAAATCTTCTTTGTATTTCTTGTAGAATTCCACAGAAAATCCGTTTGGACCTAGACTCTTCTTTGTAGGTAGGGACTTAGTTACATTTTCAATTTCATTAATAAATATTGGGTTATTCAGCAGTTTTACATCTTCTTGACCAAGCCTTGTCACTTCATATGTTTCTAGGAATCTGTCCATTTCTTCTGTTATCGAAACTATGAGAGTAGAGGTTTTTGAAATAGGTATTGATGCTCTTCTATATTTCCACAGAGACTGCAGTGATTTCACCTTTTTCATTCCTTATTGCATGAATTTGAGCTGTTTCTTTCCTTTTTAAAATAAGGTTGCTTAGGGGCTTATCAATTTTATTTATTCTTTCAAAGAACCAACTTTTGATTCGATTATTTTGGATTGTTTCCTTAGTCTCTAATGTATTAATTTCTGCTCTGGTTTTTATAATTTCCTCCCTTCTTTTGCCTTTGACTTGACTTGCTCTTCTTTTTCTAGATATTTTAAGGTGTAGCATCAGGTTATTTATTTGTATTCTTTCTGTATTCCTGATGTGGGAACTAAGTGCAATATATTTTCCTCTGAGGACTGCTTTCATTGCAACCCACAGATTCCAGTGAGTTGTATTTGTATTTTCATTTCAATGTAGGTATTGTTTAATTTCTTCTTTAATTTTATCTGTGACTCATTGATCTATCAAGAGTGTATTGTTCAATTTCCATCTGTATGTGGGGTTTTGGAAGTTTCATTTATCATTAATTTCTAGTTTTTTGGCACTATGATCTGATAACATTCATTGATAATTTCAATTATTTTGCATTTTTAAAAATATCTTCTGTGATCTAGTATATGGTCTATTTTAGAGAATGACCCATGTGTTGCTAATAAGAATGTATATTCTGGTGTTTTTGGATGGAACACTCTGTATATATCTACCAAGTCCATTTGTTCACAGTTGTGATTCAGTTCTGTTATTTGTTTACTGATTTTATGTCTGGTTGATCTGTCCCCTGGAATCAATGGTGTGTTAAGGTCTCCCTTTATAATTGTGTTATTGCTAATTTGATTTTTCATTTCTATTAATATTTGCTTTGTATAAGTGTGTTCTCTGGAATTTGGTGTATATATGTATATTTAAGATAGTTATCTCTTCCTCTTTAAGTTGTCCCCTAACTAGTTTATTGTGACCTTCTTTATCTCTTAGGATCATTCTTGGTTTCAAGTTCACATTATCTGAAACTGAGTAGCTACCCCTGCTTTTTTTTTCCCGTTCCTGTTGCATGAGGTATTGTTTTCCATCCTTTGACTTTCAGTCTGTGAATTTCCTTTTGTGTTAGATGGGTTTCTTTTAGACAGTGTATGGTTGGATGTTGTTTCTTGATCCATTCTGCTATCCTGTTTCATTTATTTGGTGAATTGAGACCATTTATGTTAATGGTTATAACTGTTGGGTATTGGCTTGTTGCTGAAATGTTATCTTTCTGCTGTTGCATCTTTATCTTTCCATTCTGTTTAGTTGCCTACCTTACTTAGTGTTTTTTTTTTTTTCCTAGAATGTCTTTCAGTATTCTTTGCAGGGTTGGTTTGGTGTTCATGAAGTTCTTCAGCTGTTCTTTGTCATGGAAGTATCTTATCTCTCCATCGATTTTGAAGTACAGTTTTTCAGGTTACATCAGTCTAGGATGCAAAGTATTTTCTTTTAGTATCTGAAATACTTCACTCCATGCTCTTCTTGACTTCACTGTTTGGTTTGAGAAGTCTGCTGTGATTCTGATAGGCTTTCCTTTGTAGGTGATCTGTCTTTTCTCTTTGACGGCTTTTAGTATTCTATTCTTATGTTGGATTTCTGAAATGATGATTATTATATGTCTGGGGGTAGTTTTACTTTGCTTATGGCCATTTGGAGTTCTATATGCTTCACTAATCCTAATGTCAGTTTCCATTGTCATGTTTGGGAAATTTTCTGCTATTACTTCTGTAAATAGCCTCTTGATATCATTTTTTGTTTTTCCTGTCTTTTTCCTTTATCCCTATCAATCTTATGTTGTTTTTCTTTGCATCATCTTGAAGTTGTTGAATTGTTATTTCCTTACTGGTTGCTATTTTTAAAAGATCTTTCCTTTCCTGTTCACTGGCTGCAATCTTGTCTTCGAGGTTTGAAATTCTATCTTCACTTTCATTGAGTCGGTTTTGACAACTTTTGATGGAATTTTTGATTTCCTGTATATCTCCTTCAGTCTGCTTGATGTATTCTGTTTGTTTCTTAAATTGTTCATCCAGGGATTCTATCTTTTTGTTTTTTTCCTTTAATTTTTAACGGTGTCTTGTTTAGATGTGTTCAGTATCTCTTTCATTACTTTTGACATTTCTTCTTTTACCAGGGAAATTATTTCTAGTTGGAATTCATTTAACTCTTCCTGGAGTTGCTTCTTTATTTCAGTTGCTATTACATCAGGTATTTCAGGTTTATGGCATATATTTTCTTCTATGTACATGGCTGCTAGGCTTTCTTGGGATGGGCTGGATGTTTGAGATTGGATTTTGGTCTTTCATTTTGTCCTATGCCCTAAGCTCCTGGGACTGAATGGAGGTTGCTGATAGTGGTCTATTCAGTCCCTCAGGCCCTCCCATGCTACCTTCAGTGTTGCAGGTAGCAGGCCAGGCACTGAAACACTGTGGATGATGGGTTAAAGCTCTCCCTGGGCAAAGACCAGTACGCTGAAACTCACTGCACCTGCTCTCAACTTCCCTAATTGAAGAAGGTCACTGGGTGTAATATTGTCAGTCCACAAAACCAGCCAAGGATAGTCCAGTGAGGCTAGGCTCTTTGAAAGTCCTTGAGCTTTGGGAATGATGATCTTAATGTCTCCTGGGGCTCAAACTCACCCAGGCTAGTATTGAAACAATAGAAACACTCCAGCACTCAGGGGAGGGGACTCTTACAGAATGAGCACAGATAAGGGCATTACCATAATATAGAAATATTCCAGAGAGAGTGCCTTTACCGAATGAGCATGAATCAGCTCAGGGTATAAGGTTTAGACAATTACTCTGATTATAGGCAGTTACTCTGATTTAGTGCTCATCTGCAGCTGGGTTGTTGATATTGTCAGGGTCAGCTGAATTTAGCATAAACAGCAGAACAGCAACTTAGTTTAAAGCCTCTAACTTATTATGAAATATCTATAAGTTTACCATCTCATGAATGTCTTTCTATAGTATAACTCTGCCCCAATACTATAAGGGCAGTGTGTAAAGCTGTGAGAGTTTAGTGGAAAGCTTAGTGGTGACTCCAAGATACTAGAAAAGCCAGGAATATTGAATGTATGAGAAAACCACATGTAGTGAATAAAGCCAACCCAAGAGAGAGGCCACAGGCAGTGGTTTAAATATCACCATATATTTTATTTGAAATAGAAAAAAAACCACAATAAATCTAACGGGAATTTCATAACAAGATAACAAGACACTAAGAATGGTTAATATAGTATGTACTGTCTTCAAAGTAGTTGCTCAGATTGCAAGATATGGGCATGCAAAATTGATCAAACAATATAAGTACAAACCATTCTTTTCAGTGCCTTAAAATAAATTAGTTGTATAGTTATCTTACCTATCTTTTTAATTTTTATTTAAAGAAAGAAATAAAAGAATATAAATATAAAGAATATGGAGAGGAAATATAAAACTTTTACCAACTAAAATATCTCTTAACCATGCTTTAGAGGCCACTAGTTATTTCTGATAAATTCACATCCAATATGACATAGAATAGCAAAGCACTGACATTGACATCACACCATTGAATAATTTGAAAACGTTGTCTTCTCAATGGGCTTATGTGGTTAATTAACCCATTAGCTTGCTCAGTTTTCTGATGAAGAAAAGTAGTTGTGTAGACTGAATCTCAAGGAGACTTTGAACTTTACATGATCTTATACTGAAAGGTTTTTTAAAGACAAATGTCCTAATTGAATTATGATAATATGGAAATCAAAATATCCTAGACTTTATATTTTCTCAAAGAACGATTGTGCTTCTTTAAATGTTTTCTATTTAAATATTACAAGTACTTGTTGCATAATATACTTTAAAATCTTTGTATTTCCAAATTATCCAGTGTAGAATTTTTTTGCCTTTTTAAAATTGATTTTATTCATAATGTTTATACAATATTTATATTGTATCTTGTTAGTAATTTAATATTATCATTATATCAATTTATTATATTAAATGGATAAAAAGTACTCTTAAAAAGTGTACCAAAATTCATGTGTGAAAATCTCAGTACACATTAAGCTAAAGACCAATGTGTAAATCCATACTGAGGACCTCTTTATCATATAGATACAGTAATATTGACTCAGGAAATTTTAATTCACCCACAGTGAGATAGAGTCATTAAATTTGTTTTAAAGTCATCTAGGGTTTCTAATGAATAGTTATATTTCTAAACATAAAAAGAATTAGTGATGATTTAACCATGTAATAACTTACATTGAAGGTCACTGAGAAAGTATTTACAGAGTGACTATTCTACGTGTTGTTTGGGCAGCAATCCTTTCAACCAGTCAGTTCTTGTGTTGAATAAATTTGATAAAATTGTTTTTATATTTCTGTTGTATTACTTTATAAATTGATATAAATGAATTTTTGCATCCTATATTTGAATAAGTGGACTGGTAGGTGGTTAAATTCATTTGAACAATGTTGTATTTTCATTTAAAATTGATTTTATATGTTTCTGTCTTATGTTTTAAAAAATTTATTGAAACTCCACTAAATTTAGTCTTATTCTGAGGTGCTATATTATTTTATTTCTAGAGCAGTTACTAAGTAGAGAACATGATGCTTCACTTCTTCATTTTATTTAAACATAATACATTTATTTAAATCATCTCTAACTGGTGTCTGTTAAACACAAGACCAATATTAAATGTCAAATTGAATAATGCCAATATTCTATGAAATATTTTATCTCATATAGTGTATAAAAGAATAATTTAAAATAATTTAGTAGAGAATCTGGTAGCTTATACAGAGAATCCATCACACTGGAAGAAAAGTTCCAATATAGCATAGCTCCATTTATCAACATAGTGCTAAAGATCTCCATTGTAAAGATTTATCTCAGTAGTAGGCATTGTAGCGCAGGAAACTCCAATATCTATTTCCCAATCCTTGATATTCTACTTGTCTCAAACCTAGATGAGGTAAAAAAAAATACTAATTTTTTATCCAAGTTTCATGTGAATATGAATGCAAGTAACAAAATTCTGGATATTATATGTATTTTAATAGAGATAGCATGACTAGAGCTGTGGCAACCAATTTGTAAATTGTAGTACCCAGTAACAGAATCACAGTAATGATAAAATGACTGTATTCAATCAGTGAAAAAACTCTTACATCAGGTAGTATAAAATGTCTTATTATTTGAGAAAAACACAGTCTAGATTCTTACAGAACTGTTATTTGGGTCTTATTTTGCAAATGCAACTTTTGCTATCTACCATGATATTAAAAAATCCCTAATTTATTCCACTCAATTACATCTGAATCTCAGGAATCTTTCACTATTTAAAAGCTACTATAATGAAATAAGCATAGTAGTGGAATAAAAACAGACCTGAGGATCAGTGTAACGGATTAGAAGATGTAGACACAGCTACAAACACACTTACAAACTTACCTTTGACAAAAGGCCCAAAAATGTTCATTGGAAGAAAAATAGGCTCTTTATTAAGTGGTATTGGAAATACTCGTTTTCCATATGCCAAAAACGAAAACTAGACCCATGTCCATCACCACACACTAAACTAAAATCAAAATGAAATCAGATATAAATATTAAAACAGAGACACTAAATCTGCTGGAAGACAAAGTAGTTAGAAATTATGAAGACATAGGTGTTGGTAGGTAGTGCATGAACAAAATGTGGACTGTATGGAAAATTCTTGTGAAGATATGGACAACTGTTTGGAAGAAAAAAAGAGACAGTATGATAGATAGTGAAGATTTCTGATGGTCTTGCTTTGAAATTTATGTCTCTTACATTGTTTTCTTATTTTCTGTCTTGTTCTGTTTTGTTGTGTTTAATTTACTCTCTTTAAAATAATTTTTTAAATGGAAAAAAAGAATCAACAACAGGAATCTCATCTTATTAAAAAGGTTTTGCATAACAAAGAAATTACCACCAGACTGAAAAGACAACCCACAGCGTGGGAAAAAATTTAATCAGTTGTCCTTCAGACAAAGGACTTACATTAAAACATATAAAGAACTGAAAAAATGTCAGACCCTCCAAATTCAAAGACTCCAACCAAAAATGGGCATCTGAGAAGAATATACACTTCCCAGATAAAGAAATACAAATAGCAAATAAACCTATGGAAAATATGTTCAGCATCATTGGTCATTAAAGAAATACATATTAAAACAACACTAAGATTTAATCACACTCCAGAAAGAATGACTATCATTAAGAAATCAACCAATTATAGTAGCCATTGTTGATTTTCTATTATGCTGTTTTGAAATCATGTACCGCATTGTTTTGTTTTAGTTGGCTTAATTTTGCTTTACTTTGCCTGATTGTATTCTCTTTAAAATAAAAATAAAAATAAAAATAAAAATCAACTAATAACATATCCTGTTGGATCTATGGGAAAAAAAGAACCCTTCTCCACTACTGTGGGAGTGCAGACTTCTGCAAAGAAATAGGATTAGAGATCTCATTTGACCCAGTTTTTCCTCTTTTGAGTATGTTCTCAGAAAAATAAAAACATCATACTATCCAGAGTCCACTCCCTTCATCTAGAGGACTCTTGCAGGCATGCAAGAGTCCCAGTGATCCATCCCTCCATTTGGAGGACGCTGGTGGTCTTTCAAGAGCCACAGTGATCACTCCATTCAAAGGACCCCAGCAGAACTGCAAGAGCCCCCATGACTCCTGCTTCTATCCAGAGCACTCCAGAAAGCCTTCAAGTGGCCCTGGTGATCCCTCCATCCATCCAGAGGACCTCTGTTTGCCCATGTCTTTGTTGGTGATCTTTGACTCCATACACAGAGGGCCAGAGCAGGCCTGCTATACCCCAGTTACTCACATACATAAATATTGCAATTCAACCCTAATATGTAAAACAGAAAGAATAAATAACATCTAAAATATTGGCAGCCATTGAAGCTGGAAATTGAACACATGAAGGGCTAGGGCATGGCTGACCCAAGAACAAAGAGATGCCTCAAAAGGCAAGATATGATCACAGCTGACTACACCTACTCCAATCCCAGTTAACAAGATACAGATTGTAGCTACAGGTATTTTATTCCTGTAGTGAAAGTCAACCTGGAGACTTTATCCTAAAGTACTTCTCCTAGTTAACATAAAATAGTTCTTCTAACTTAGCATAGTCTGTTGCTTTGAAAACTCCTTGAACTACTCACAAGGTCCTGCTGTGTTTCCAGCATTTTACACTCTAATTTCTTCCTTATTTGAAGACTAAATAAATACAGGCCACCCCAGAAACATTCTTGGTCTCTGTCCCCAGAGTCTCAAACTCTGTTAAAGGATTTTGATCCTCCTGGAGCCATAAAATCATACTACGTGTCTCATTTATACATTTTTATACACTTATTTGGAATATTGGTCCTGGTCCCCAATACTTAAATGTACCATAGATATTATAAAACCAAAAGAAATTGTTCAAAAAGAAAAGGGAACCAGGATGGCAAGAAGCAGAAAGATACAATGATAAAGGGGAAAATACAAGTCACTTACATTGTTAATTTCTCTTAGTTTATTGAAAAGCAAAGTTTATACTAATATCAGTGGAAAAAATTTTAATGCCCATAGCTTTTATTCTGAATAACTACATTAAAGATAACATTGTGCAATGTATTAATATTGTTATTTTATTATTTTGCTATGAAAGATTGTTTTTTTCCATAAAATAAAAAAAATAAAAAATAAAAATAATGAAATAAATAGACTTGTACAGTAATTGCAAAGTTATGGCATGCACACCACAGCAGACATGTAGAATTGTCTCTCTAGGCAGGTGGGCTAAGTTGCCCCCAGCAGCCACGCATTTATTAATAGTTTTTTTCTGAACTAAAACCTTAGTATTAAGGTTTAATTGTGGTGTTGGCACTTTGTGACAAATAATTGGGTTTTCCCTTTCAGTTCGAGCACTTTATCTCTAAAAGATTTACCATGACTGGTATGTTTGATTTATTATATGAAACATGAAATACTGGTCTTATCTTTTAACAGCTGAATCTCATTTCCACAACTAGGTCGATAAACGAATTGCTCACCAAATAAGGATTCGCATATAGTATGCACATTACAATATTCAGAACAAATAAATTGTAAAAGGAAACTCTAATTTGATGTCTTTGCATTTGATGTCTTTACTTTTATTTGACTAACTCTTACATGGAGTACTGTAATGTATAACAGAACGTGAAGCTATAGTACTTTAGTATATGCTACAATCAGCAAAAATCACAGTATTATGTAAACAAGTTATACTGTATAAAAATACATTAATGATTTATAAGATAGATGTACAGAACTATACAAAAGCAAAAATAGAAACAGATCATAAGTCCAAGTGGTGGGTTGTAAGTCTGAACAGTCATAAAACATGTTGGCAAATAAAGTTGTCTCTAAATAATGTAACAGTCTTTCAACATTTAAAGTATTGTTTTTAAAGAACTCTTTTTAGTAATTAAGACTGACCATAAAATTAACATAAATGTGAGTGTGCCTGTAATCTTGGCACTTGAGAGACTGAGGCTGGAGGATCACTACAAGTCTGAGTCCAGCCACAACTCCATAGTTCAAGAACTTCATGAACTATATCACAAGACCTTTTCTCAAAGACAGAATGTAGCTCTCAATATTTTGATAATATGTTGTTATACAGCTTTTCTATGTAAAGTGTCTCATCATTTCATATAAAATCATTCTTTGCAATGCATATTTTATTTTCTGTGCTCAAGTATATGAATATGATTCAAAAGTTGTCTAAACTTTCAGTCATCAATTTTAGTATAGATATCAAGTATAATAATATGTATGTTGATATACTATACTAGTATATTAATATAGTAGTATAGTAATACTTATTTTGTTTTCAAAAGCCTATCTAACTAATGTTTTGATGTACTTCAAAAAGAAAATTATGAGAAATCAGTTCTGATACTTTAATCAACTTTTTAAAGCTAAAATTAATTTAAACAATATTTAAAAGAAATAGGGGGCTGGGGATTTAGCTCAGCAGCATAAGCGCCTGCTTTCTAAGCAGGCAGTTTTGAGTTCGATCTCTGGTACCGATAAAAACGAAAAAGACCAAAGAAATAACAGTCTCTTTTTGTTGTAGTTATTGATATCCATTTAAATGACTTTCATTTTTCTGCACCTTATTTGATAACTATAAAAGTTATTTTTGACACAAAAAATTCGCACATGCTAAATAAAATTGAGAGGTACTTAAGAATTTGACAAGATGATCATATGTAATTAATATTATATTAATTTTGTAGTAAATCAATAATAATATATCTCTGAAGCAACTCTACTCTCTCAAATAGGTAAAATGATCTATTAAAACAAAACATAATTAAGTGCTCATTAATTCGTAATTTTTATGCTATGTTTTTTCTCCTATTTGCAATAATGAAAAGAATAAACGTTTATAAAATTATCTAGACTGGTTGGCAAAATCTATGTACACATTCCAGGATTCATTCTCAGCATTGATATTCTCTTCCTAGATTACTGAGAGTTAACATTTTATTCTCTCCTTACAGGCATTATAATTTTTAGCATGAAGATGATTCAAAACTTTAAATTTATTGAGTTTAGATTAGCATTCAAATAGTATAATTGTTTAAACAAAATAGATGACCCCAAATTCCCTGTTCTAAATGAAGTAAATTTACTAAAATAGAAAGCAATTTATATTCTATCATTCACTTCATAGTCATGCTCAACTTAGCAACACCAAGGTTTACTGAGCAGCTCCAGAGTAAAGTTTGCACATTGTCCACGTTTTTTTATAATTTTAATAAAAGTTAAAACTATGTGCATTGCAATTGATGGGCAAAAATAAAATTTTCACCTTCTTATTAGTTTTGTAACTTGGACACAATATTTAACAATTTGTTTTCCATTTTATCAACTTCTTTAATTTATTATCTTCTTCCATTTGGCCAGAACAAATTCTCTGTAATTATAAAAGAAGTAGCAAACTCATACCATTAACAGATTATCCAAATAGGCTTTCACAAGGCAGTAGGAAAGTGGTTATCTTATCCTCCTTTCTTTCATTCTACGGCTATGTCAATTTTTTTGTATAATAGCAACTCAACTATTGTGCTCATCACATTGGAAAATCACACTGTTTTTAGCTTATTTATACTTGAATGAAGCAATAAGTCTGAAGTTCTTTAGATGTTACCTGACGTGGTGAGGAAAAAAGAACAGGAAATCATGAAAATTTGGATGATAACTTTAGAATGAAAGGTAGCATTGGAAAACCATTGTACAGCAAAACATCCCAGGCAAAGGGATCATAATATACATATACATAATGATGAAGTATAAGTAACTATGTGTATAAAGGGTATAAATTGTACTTGTTAGCATTTGAAGGTGAAGAACTAGGTCATGGATAGACTATGAAGGGCCTTGATGCTAAACTAAATAATTTACTTTCTGTAATAAGTGATTGGAACAGAACTATATCAGAACAAGTCAGATTACCTGAGATACAATTATAAAGACATAGATTTAAGAAACCATGGACTCAGTGAAAATTCCTTTATATATTTGGATATCTCTCATTAAAACACAGGTAAAATGGATGAGAACAACATACCGACAGTATTAATTACTTTAATAGATTAGGATACATAGGGATGGTAATAGAAGTTGTTATAGAAATATATTCCATAAAGTTAATGATATAGTATGAAAAATACTGTTAGTTGATTTTGTTCTTATGTGAACACTGTAAACTATAATTATGTGAGCTAAAAATGTTGCAGTAAAAACAGGTGATATAATGTTCTTGGAATACCATCTTCTGTTTGTGGCAAAGCTCAACTTTGCCAAAAACATTATAAATTAGGTGATACATGATTGTATTTGATTTGTTTTAGCAGCAATGTTTGGCTTTTCTCACAAGAAAAATGCTTAAAATATTATTGAATCAGGAACATTTAACTTTGCTGCTTAAAATATGAACATTATCTCACACTGAAGTCTCAACTACTTCTCTTTGTTAATATACACTAACAATAATCACTAGATATTTCACCACTTCCAGAAATACAGTTTAATCTTCAGGGAAGTTAAAATCAAATTATATCATCTCATGCTAGTAAAATTGGTAATTACACAAAAACAAAATACCAAAAAACAAATACTGGCAAGATGGTGAACTGTAAGTAACTCTCACGAACTGTTAGTCAGCATGAAAATTATTATAACAATTATGGAGAACAGTGTGGAGGTACCACAAAAAATAAAAACAGAATCAGTATGATTTAGGTAGCAAGTGTATGAGAATGTTTTAAAAAAAATGAAATAATCACATCAGAGGTAGAGTATTAGTTAAATATTGAATCAAACTGTGTAAACATTGATGGATAGATGCAAAAATTTGAAATACATACATGCACTCACACATGTGCACCTACAATGGAGTATTTGTTCAGCCATAAAGAACAATAAAACTGTTATTTTCATCAAAATATTTTAATATAGAGGACTATTTAAGTGAAATTAATGAAATACAGAAAGACAAATATTTAATAATTAATATAGAGATTTGGCTATAATGAATAAAGATTAAATTTGGACAGTGTTTCCTCTGTACATGCATTGAAACACTGAATCCCACTGATACGTGTAAGCAATATACATTGATTATCTTTTAAAAATTAGAACTCTTCTCTTTAAAAGAATTCTTGTTTACAGACAAATTACTAAAACTACATTAATTACAGGTGATATCAAAATATACTCTCCCATATTAGTGTGATTGGAATAAAATCTAGTTTTAACAAAACAACCTTTGCTTCCTTCTATTATTTCTACTATTTAGAAAAATATTTTATAAAGAAACATCTACAAAGACAATGACTTGGAGCTATTGAAATGGAATATATTGCATATAGAAACCATTTCATTTCAATTATATCCCCAATGTTTTAATGTAAGCAATTCTAAATTTTGAGTGTACATTAGATACATATGATAAAAACCATGGCACATTGCTTTTTTACATGCATAAAATTAACAACTCTTTTCTTCAAATACAAATATTGAAAAAGATATAGTCATATATATGTATATAATATATATACATATATATGTATATAATATATAATATATATATATATTGTTTTATAAATTATTTTCATTATTTGAAACAAAGAAGCTCAGAAATTCATAGTGACAGCTATTAAATATGTGTCCCTCTATCACATTATAATGAATACTTGTTTCTCTATTTAAAACAGATAAATTAAATTACATGAAATAATTAAAATCCGTAATTTGACTTTTCATTGTATCCAGATTTCTAACCGTATTTTCCATTTTCTTTATCAAAGACATAAGCAATGTATAATATTTCTTTATTTTCGAGTAGCAAAAACTTAGGAAAAAAATTTTAATACTGTTAACAGAAGCACTACTTGCTGTATTTTTTCTTTCAATGTAAAAATTGGTGAAATTACTTTATATGTATATTTGGCTCAATAATTTTAGCAAGATTAATGAGCCACACACCTTTTCGACTCAATAAGTATCAGAAAATTAATTCTCTAAACTTTAAATTTTTCAAAATGATTTGTTACTGAGTATACTGTAAATCCAATGAAAACTGTCAAATTATTTATAGTTGTCATTTAGCAAATAAAATTCCATGAAAAGAAATTTTATAGTGAAATGTGTTTTCATGTCTTTAATTTCTTCTAGAAATATGAAAGATAGAAAAGAGAATGGAAAATAGCTGAAAAATGACCTTATAATAAAAGTAAACCTCTTATAGTCTATAAGTAAACCACAAATAGTCTATATTACAGAAAAATAAGAAAGTGAACGAAACATATAATAAAGTCCTGAAATTTTGGATTTTTTTTGTTAAGTCTTTTAATGTTAATAATCAAGATAAAGGTAATATGGGAATTTCGCATAGGGTACCCTTTCCAAAGAAAATATTATAAGAAATCTAGGCATTGGATTAAAACTGGAAATATAATTTTCAATTTTACTTGTAAAATTCAGTAAACATTAGTTACTTTTGTTTTCTTGATTATTATTCACCCACTTACAATCCTAAGTGCCTGACAACCTTTCTCTGATTTATACAGATGCAGCACAAAAAAACCAACAAACATCTTGCATGTTTGACTTTTCTCAGATTTCTGATACCTCAAACTTTCATTTGTTTTTCTTTTACATGTGTATAAATCAAAATGAACAAATATTTTGTTATGATTCACAAAACAAAGAGTTAAATTTGGCAATTACTTACTGGAATTCTAGTTTCTGTTTATTGGCCATGCAGTAATTTCCCAGACAGGAGATAGGAGGACTCCAGAATAGGATGATTTAGTTGTTAAGAAGAAAGGACTTTGGTCTTCCCAGTGAAAATCAGTATAGTTAATAATTTAGCTTTACTACTTAAATCACATGTGTTTCAGTTTAAACAGAACCTGTAAGTAGAAGAAGGTAAAATCATCAATCTATGTGATGCATGTAAAGACAGCTCCTCATTATGATTTTGATATTGCTTATACTGTCCACTATTTAATCAACATTTTAGTTCTTGTGTTTTGTTCTTTAGCAATTTCTGTTTTTTTTTTTACTGTTTTCCACAACTGGACTATGAGCTACATGAGACCATTCTATTTCTTTAGCTTTAGCTTTAGTTTTACTAGAGCTACTTTATAAGAAAAAAAGAATACCAGTGCTATATATTCTCAATAAGGGCTATTCATATACTTAGTAATAAAACTACAATTTTCTGATTTTCTATTGCCAGTACCTTAATGAAAGAAAATATTTAGGTTATTGATTTTATTATGACCATATGGAGTTATGTAGTGCAAATACCATCTCTTCAACAATTTAATTATTGTAATATATACAAATATTTTGTCAGTAAATCTAGAAAAGAAAGTTCAGATCCAAGAGATACCATTAGCCTAGAAACAGTCATGTTATTATCAAAAATATATTTGGTGCACTAGGGATCATTCTATTTTGTGGTTAACACAAAACAAGTGTTGAGTTATGAATTTGTGTGGTGAGAAAATGTGTTTTTGCATTTTAACAATACCTTGAAAATATTTTAAATATTCCTAGTTTTGTGTGGAAATTTATGATTGCTTTAGCAGTGTCCATTATATCTTCTTAATAACCTGGGAATTGATGTGGTTCTTGGGACACCGACTCCTTGTACATCTGCAAAAATTAAGTGCATGATTTATTAATGTATTATAGCAAAGAAATTCTTCTTTTTAAAATAATACTATATTTTGCATATCTAAAGTTATATTATTCTATTTATCTCTACATATATGAGCACACTTGTTTGTGTGATTACTTTTCTACTTAAATTATTATAACTTAGTCATTTTTTCACAGTAAAAATATAATATGTTTTCATGTAAAATAATGAAATAAATAATTTATAATTTTTATAGATATCTATTTGGAATTATATTCAGTAACTAATTGTAGTCTCCCAACGTTTCAAACTCAGACAACATGAAAATTATGGATAGATTTTTTTCATTTCCATCATTTACTAATAACTTTAAGAATTGGACCAATATTTTACACAAAGGATCAATCAGATAAAATTATGAGCATCTTTCATTTCAAAATAACAAATACTGTCAATGCCTGGTATTGTTTTTTCCAAGAGCTGGGGCAGTTGCTTTTGAATAATTTTTAACTATAGTATTTATTCTTATTACAGATGGAAATCATTTATTTACACAGCAACTGTAAAACTTCAAATGGCAACCCATACTTTCATTATTATTAGTAGTATATTTTAAAAGATATGGCAGTCTGAAGCAAGACCAAATATGACAAGCTGTCAGTTTTCATTTAACCTGAATAGTAAGAACACAATTTTCCTTACCTATTCCCAGTAGACTGATTGGGGCTACCACAACAGATGTAATGTCACCAAACTAGTCACATATTTGCTTTTTACTCTGATGAATATGTTTTGGAAAGAAGTTAATTAGTTAATATTCAGAAAATACACTTGGTCACCTTTACCTGATATATATTTGCTGATGTCATTTATCCTTCATTGTTAATTAAATGAAAATAAGCAAAAATTGCTTTCTCCGAAAGCAATGTACTGCTGTGCATAAATCTGTTTTTGTAGAAATGTTAAAGCTCAAATGATGAGCTTCAACAAAGTACTAACTATTTAAATTATGTAACTGATATTTATAAATGCCCAAGCAAATTATAAGAAGCCTGAGTGTAGCAAGTGTATATTCTGCATGGAAGCATCTATTTATACAAGAATTTTGGTTTACCCTGTGGTTTGTGGCCTAAATACTTTTGAACAAATGTGGTCAAATTAATGTAAAAGACAAGAGACTAGCCATTCTCAATAGCAGATATGGTAAATGATACCTAATATTAAGTTTATACTCACCTTTTAAAAAGAAGAGAAATGTCAGCCACAAATGCTGTCAGTCACATGCTGCTTTGGTTTAGATCCAGAATATAATCTAATGTTCTTATGTGTTTACAAGCAGGACTTTTAGAAGGTGATTGGATCACAAGGTCATTTATTCAGCCATAGAATCATCTAAAGATTAGTAAAGCACCTGAGTGTGCTGTTGAAAATACAGCTTTGCCAGAAAAGGCAGGTCCCTGGCTACTTCTTTAGTTCTCACGGCATCTTGGCTGACATGATGTTGGCAGTTTTCCTCAGCAGCAAGCCCTTCCAACATATCTGTTCTCCTTTGGAGCCAGAAGATCAGCTGTAACTATGATCAAGAATAAATCTCTTCCCTCTTAAATTGTAGGTGTTAGGATAGCCTTCCTCAGTGACTAAGATAGATTTTACCACATGGAATAATTGATGTAATTACCTGATAATCACATTTAAAAGCGTTCAGAACTTATCTTGAGGAAGATTTTGGAAATATTTTCAGATGCCAACTAAAGTAAGTCTAGGATTCTGTAGGCTGAGATATGTGGAAGATATTGGCATCCAGAAGACTAGAATGATGATTAAGTCAGGAAATAAACACCAGTCTCAGGAGTTTTGGGAACAAGGAGTTTTGGGAACAAGGAATTCATAATTCATTGACAATTGAACCCAAAACCATGTGGATTGTACTCTGGAAGAAAATTTATATACATTTTGTTCAGATACTGAGATTTTTCAGAAGACTAAGAGTAAGTTTGGAAGAAAAATTAATCTAGTGGAGGAAATTTAAGCTTGCTACTCCTAGTGAGATTTTCAATGAAAAATAGCACCAAAATTTCCCTTTAACAGATTTCAGTTTTCCCAGAGAGGAAGCATTTGAAAAGCTGAAACAGAAGAGTTTAATTGATGAAGTATCAGTGTTAAAAAGAAGCTCATTAATTTAAATTTGGAAAATAGATTAGATTCCTTGAGGGTAAATGAAGTATCAGCAAAATCACACCATTCCCAGACTGAAGAGTAAAAATATGAAAGATTAGATTGGAAAAGAGATTCCCAAATGAAATTGCCCAAGAAAAGCTCCCTAGGGAATTGGTTTCCCAAAATTTGGCTCCCAGTTTTCAATCATTGATGGACAAAGAGTTCATCACAGCCACGATTCAAGGGGGCCCAGTTTGTGCTTTAGCTGGGAAGAGTTCTAGGCATGTGCTGTTGTATTTATGAGCATGAAGAATGCAGTTGTGGTGTCAGGTAGTTTTACTCTGATTTCAGAAGCCTTGGAAACCCAGGTAGTGTTCCCACAAAAGAATAGTGTGTGAAATGAGAAATGAAACCAAAATTTCAGTGGAGACTACATAAAGCTGATTATTCTAGGAATATGGAATGCCAGTTGAGGAAAATCACCAGCAGTGAGGGGAAATACCCCTTGATAATGGAAATGAGAGCTACAAACAGTAGTACTCGTGAAGTTCGACTGCCCAAGCCATTTTCAATTCACAACCCAGTTTATCTTTTCCCCTATTTGTCCTGGGTGCTAGAAATGGAGCTACAGGATTTATTCTCCCTGGGTTTCACTTTTTTCTTTGTTCTGATTTATTTCCATCCTTCTACTCCTCTCTTTTAGAATAAGAATGTTTATTATGTGCCATTGTGCATCAGTAGTGCTATTTTTTTTCCCATAGGGGCTTACAGCCAAGAATTTTCCTTGATTTTTCCTGGTTAAGAGCCAGGGACTGGTTAGAAGCAGTACAATATGACTGTGACTGGGAAGCATATTTATTCTTCTTTGGCATCTTTCTTTAATCAGTTTCCTAGATGCCATGGGTTGAACACATTTTTCTCTACCACCTCTGTCTACCAGTTCATTTATGATGTGGAATTTGCCAATCAAGACTGAAACTGTGAGCCAAAATAATCCTCTCCTTCTATAAACTGTTGGTATTGGATATTTTGTCCCAGAGATGAGAAAGTAAGATAGATTTTAATACCGGATAATTTGGGCTATTGATGTTATTGTAACTGGACATGAAGCACAGAAACCTTTGAAAGTGATTTCTGGGAGGAGTTTGGAAGATTTGGAGATGCAGACTATAGAAATACTAGAATGCTATAAGCTGAAATTTATATAAGATTCTGTTCCAGCTCAGAAGACCAGAATATTGACTGAAATGCCGACATTAAAGTTCAGCCTTAGGAGACATTGGATGGAAACTAGAATACCACTGGCAGTTGGAATATTTGGAATATAGAATTTGTGATAATTCCTTATAGAAAATTTGTCTGTAATTATCTCCTTTATTCAGTCTTTATCAGGTCCTAGGATTAATATTACCGACTAATGAACCTGGCAGGTAGAATTTCACAGCAACTCAGTGTTCCCGCTGTGGAATGAGTAATTAGACATATGATGCTGGCTGCTTTTAACTAGACATATGATGATATTCAGGAGCAAAAAGCCAATGTGAAAAGTGTGCAAGTTCATCAAAAAGAAATAGCTACAAAGTTGTTTTCATGATTTACTCAGAACCTGCAGCAGTCAAAATCCAAGGGGGCCTGACTGATGCTTGAGCTCGAGCCAGATCAGGAAGAGATCAATGTTGTCCTGGCTTGCAGAATATAAATTTGTAGAGTCAGAGATGATTTCACTTAGATTTCAAAAGAAAGTGAGACAGGGCAGGCAGTGGGCCCCTGAGTGGTTCATGTGAAAAGTTGCAAGAGTGAAGAAAATGGTGAAGTACAGACTCTAGGATGTTAGAGATGGAATCACTATAAAGAGGAATGTCTGTGGAGAAAAATCTAAATCTATGAGTTGAGTCATCCCAAGTTCAAGGCTATGTGTGCTGCAACTGTAGATACCACAGGAGTGCGGATGATTTAGATTTTTGTCGTTCATCGGTCACTACAATTTGCTCTAGGTGCTAAACAAGAAACTAAAGAATGTTAAGTTTCCCTGCAAATTTTTGGTCTTGTTTTGTTTTCTTTTATAGGCTCTATTTTTTTTTCTTTTGGATTGAAAATTTTTATCTTTTCCATTGTATGTTGGCAATGTTTAACGTCTTTTCTATTTTATTTTCAGGCCCTCACAGCTAAGGTTTATCTTGATACTCAAAGATGCTTTAGTCTTAGAATTTTCAGCAATAATGGAGCTAATATTTGGTGACTCTGAGCAATGGAGTAAACTAATGTTAGATGGAATGAGTCTTATTCAAATAGACATGAATATCTTGGGCCTAGGGGTGGAATGATATGGTTTAGATCTAAAATGTCACCCCAAATCCTCATAGGCTTAGAAAGTTATGATAACAGTTGGATACTATATTCATTAGTGGATTAGTAGACTGGAGACCTCATAACTGACTTGGTGCTTCGAAGTGCAGCCTGGTAACTCAGGTCACTGGATGTATGCCCTTGAAAGGTATATCTCAGTCTGGGACTTCTCCCTCTATATGCTGCTTCCTGGCTTCTATGGTTGAGCAACATTTTCTCCATCACACTCTTTGCCACCTTGTTTATTCATTTTAGCTAGATTTACATGACCTGAAACCAGGAACCATAAAACAATCAAACAAACAAGAAGACACTCCTCCATTACATCATGAGCGTCAAGTATTTTCTTCTGGCAGTAAGAGCGACTAAGACACTGATGAAATCTGCTTAGTTCATGGCAGCCAAAGAGAAGAGGATGACTGGAGGCCTTATATTGTCCTGAACATCAGGCCCCCATGACTCACTGAAACACACACAAGAGAGTACTTTAATAATATACTAAGTATTTCTTCATAAAATGAAGTTGAAAACTCAGGACTGAAGGTTACATTTGTATAAAAAGAATTAACTTATTATTACTTGAAAAGTTGATTTTCTGATGACACATTATCTCAGTTTTAGTCTGTCCTTAATTCCTTTCCTTTCCTTGAATTGTTACAGAATCCAAAGGTTGTGTGTTTTTTTAAATAATGATAATAAATCTCATACTTACTTATATTTTCCTTTTTATATTTCTAAATCCACATCTACTGAAACTGCTATCTTTATTTTCTTTATGTAAGATATTCATGTCCCAATTCTTCTTTCAAGAATTTTAATTTGTATCTTCACTCATGGAATTTCTATAAGATATGCCTATGTTCATTTGTATATTTGTATTATCTAATGCTCTCTAAAATTCATACCTTTGTATCTATCAATGCTAGAACTTTCTCTGTCATTATTACTTTAAATGTTTCCTCTGTATCTTTTTTCTACTGATTGTGTTTTTATTAGAATATGTTTACAGGTACAAAAATGTCCTACAACATTTGAGTATTGCTTTCTATTAATTTCATCCATTTTAATTTTCATTTCTATCTTTAAAATTTCTTCCTTGTTTTCTTCCTTCCTCCCATCCTTTCTTCTCTATTTCTCTTTTTCTTCTTTTTTCATGCATTGAGAACAAAACTTAGTACCTTCACATTTATTAGCATTCACAGACTTTTATGTTATTTAACAAATATGCATTGTCACTAAGTTGCCTAGGCAGACTAGCAACTTGAAATACTCAGGCATCAGCACTCCATAGTGCTTAGATTATAGATACACACTACTACAATAAGCTCCAGTATTGAAAATTTGCATTGACATTTCTTCAAACTCAATGTTTTATTTAGCTGTGTCCAAAGTATTAAGGAGTCTACTAAAGTTATTTTTCATTTCTTTCATGACTTTATTTTAATCTCTGTAATTTCATCAGATAATGCATGTGAAGTTTGTAACATTACTTACAATACACATATTTTTTTTTATTTCTGTCATCTTCTTTTTTGACTGGAGTTCCTAGATTAATGATTGTAGATATTTTAGATTACAATTCCAATAGTCTCAGAATGTCTGTGTCTTAGGTATTTACTTATTGCTAAAACACAACAGTATACACCCACAAATTAAAAAAAAAAAAGTTTCATTTGGATTTTAGTTTGCAGAGTTTTCAGGCCACAGCAGACTGTTACCAAGACAAGGAAGCATGGGAGAGGAGATAGACAAAGAAAAAGCTACTATTGGCTGGGTAGTGAGAATCAGAGAAACAAAGAGAGTGATCAAGGGAAGAGGAAAAAAGATACACTCTTCCAGGCTATACCCCAGTGACCCGGTAACATTGGGCTACAATGTTATCAATGGACTAATCCACTGATGAGCATCAGGACTCAGTAATCTCTCAGAAATTCTACTTATAAGTGTACAAGGCTTTAAGGAGACACCTAGATATGGACCACAGTATTTGCCAGATGTAGTGGCACATGTGTGTAACCCCAGCACTTGGAAGACTGAGGCAGAAGGGTTGATGTTAATTCAAAGGCAGCCTGGACTACAAAATAAATTCAAGACCAACTTGAACTGCATAGTGGAATCTTCTGTCTTAAAAAGACAAAAAAGTAAGGTAAAATAAAAACTATAATGTTGTACTCCTGGTCCCCGAAATATTATTTTGCAGATATTTAAGCAAAATTGATTTAGTTCACCTTTAATACTTGCAAAAATCCTAACAGTTTCAATATTGCTGAAGGATACAAGTCCAAAGTCTCCTTTGAGATTTATGGCAAACACTAAGTAGTGTGCCCCTGTAAAAATGGAAAAGAAAAAATAAACACTGCAACCATACAAAAATTCAAGTTAAATAGTCTCATTCCAAAAGGGAGAAAGAGGAGCATACAAAACAATTGGACCTATGCAAGACTGAAGCCAGGAGGGAAAACATTAAATTCTGCAGTTCCATGTCCAGCCTGCAGTTGGGATAAACAGATACGAACTGAAGATGCCTTGTCATCTGTGGCATTTTGGTTAATAACACTCATGGTGTCTCTCTTGAGCTAGCTTCCCTCATTGCTACTGGTATTTTTCAGACCTTCATGTCCATGGAAAATTCCAACTTCCTGGGATCATCACTACACTTTAAGTTTCATTCTTACAGCTTTACACACTGCCTTTCCTTTGCACACTGCCTGGTCTCCCAGAACTTGTGAAATCTCAGTGGAAACGTCTAGGAGCTTCTCTTACATTCTTCATGCATGTAAAACCAAGAGTAAATGGGTGATTTCAAGATATGGCACCACTTTGAGCATTTAGCAAATACTTTGGCATTTTTCTGGTGGTCACAGAGACCTCTTAGTATCTGAATGGCCAAGTATTGTGCACTCACACCTGGGAAATCAATTCCTGTTCTGTATGTTGATACCACTCTTGACCACACTGCAATCTATGGCCATACCACCCTTAATGCACCTGTTCTCCTCTAAACACAATGCCCTGGATCTCATGTCAAAGCAAAATCTCTCATTTTTCCACGTTTGAATCTGTAAATTACAAAATGATTTAGAGTCCTATCATACTCTTAAGACTTTCTTTCTATTGTATAGATTCAAATTAAATACTTGGGCTCTTTTTTAATTCTAGCCTTTTTAGCAGACAAGTTCTCCTCCTTAGGCCACCTTGCTAGAATCCCAATTTACTGTTCAAAGTCAGAAGATTTTAAGTAACAGAGATATGCCTTTTGCTTTTGATTCTTAATGAGGAGATTTTTAAATGTGCCCAGGTCACTGCCTAAGTATTATGTTGTCTTAAATTTTCCTCTACCAAGTTAATCTGCCTGCTTCACTTAAGCCTCACACAATGTTCCAGGACTTGCAAAATGTAGACAATTATTTGCCATGGCATAGCACGCAGGATCTAGATTCTAACTGTCAATGAAATTGTTTTTTCTCAAATAAAATCTCCTGAACCTGGTTTTTGTGATCCACTTTTTCATCAGCCAAGAAATTTCTAAGGTTCCACAAAAAAATTCCCTTCAATTTCAAATTACAACAATATAGGATTACTTCAGCTGGAATTTCCAAACCATTCCTAAGTTTTGTGCAAGCCAGTTCCAAAAAAATCTGAATCATATGGTCATGTAACATCGCAGAGATAACCCCACTTCTCTGGTATCTAAATCTGTCTGTTACTTTCTTATTTCTGTGGAAAATTACCTGACATCCACAACTGAAGGGAAGAAAGGTTTACTTTAGCCCACATTTTACAGAGGTTCTGATATAAGGGGAAAACATGTAGCCTCCAACCTGCTACATTCAGATATGCAGAGTTATGTTCTCCAAAGTCAAAGAATGAATTCTAATGAACAATGGAAGTTAAGGATAGGAAAATTTAATGGGAAATAGAAATGGGAACAGGAATAGTTTCTCAGTGATAGAAGGGGTCTTGAATGGGTTGCCAATGAGTTCACTTCACTGAGAAAGTTTCATAGAGCAAAATCATGAGGTGAGTACAATGTGGGTGAAAACTATAATCAACCAACAAGATTGTAAGTCTTGCTGTTTGCCTAGTATTAAGCCAAAATTAGGAAGACCATATGGGTGACATTACCATCAATAACCTCGGTTGATAATCTATAGTATCAGTCTTAATTTAAATTTTAATATTTTTCCTTTTTTTTTTTCTTTTTCATACCAGGGATTGAACTCATGACCTCACTCTTGCGGGGCAGGCACTTATGCCACTAACCTAAATCCCCAGCTCCTTAAGTTAATTTTTAATAGCCTTGGTCTTAGTGAATGGGAGAGGATGGTTCACTCATAATGAGATACTGCTTTATTTATATAAGAAATCTCAAAATAGTTGTATCAAACTTCATAAGTGTGAATTCATGAGTTCGAGCTCTGGTAAAATAATAATAATCTCAAATTTCCCTTTGTTCCTTAGGGAAGTATATAAATCTGACCTTTGTGACTTTAATCTTCTCCAGATGTGTCTCTAGTCACAGTTTTGACGTGTTTTCATCTTCTGCACTGACTCCCTTGACGGCTCCTTTATCTGGCTGCCTATAATATTTCTACCTCATTCAACTGTCCATAAGAGTTCTGGCCCATAGTTGGCTGGCTCCGAGGCAGAGCTGCATGTCAAAGGTGCATACCAGAGGAAGGTTACTTGTGGCATGGAAAATGGAGGTAAAGCAATGAGAAATCAAAGGAGAAGTGAGAACACACTCCAGTTGACCCATCTCTTCCAATTAGCTTTCACTTGTTAACATATCATTTAGCTCTAAACTCAAAAGTAGACTATTATGACCCCATTCAATGAGTATCACTAACAATCATTCACTCACAATCCAATCACTTCCCAAAAGTTCTGTGAGTTTATGAAGCTTTGGAGGGGCAGCTATTTATAGACTATAACAGTCTGTCATCTCTGATTTTCATTCTTGTTGTGTGTTTATGAATTCTGTTTTTATCTTACTATATTTGTAATATTATCAACTAGGTATTTTTGATAAATGTGTCTTCTGATGTTCTTATTCTTGTCTTCCCCATTGTCTTTTATTTTAACAAAGACTTCTCAAGTATTTTACATGCAGTTATTTCTTGTGTATTTTAAAATAATTATTAGGGTCCTTATGTATATGATGTTAACATTTTGGAGAGGAAATATTTTGTATAGTTTCCTTATAATAGATAGATAAATTATAGTAGTCAGTCAGACAGGGATCAGCCCTTGAGGGGTCATTCCAAAAAGGAGAATTCATCAAGACAGTGGCTGGAGGCACATCTGAAGATCAAAATTACAATAGATGGTTTTACATACTTCCAGAAGGGATGAATTGAGGCTTTGGATTATCAGTACCAATGCCACTCTTTTGAGATTTCCCATTATCTCACTAGAGGTGTGTAATCTTCTCTCTACTACTCAAGACTATAAGAATAAAACTACTAAAATTAAAGACTATTAGGTTTTTCTGGAACAACAGAGAAGCAAAAAGAAAGAAAAAGTGGCTTTTATTGAGGACATGGAAAGGAGCACACTGCTTGTGAGGTTGGGCATTTTTCCTCTTCCAGAGACAATGATGGCTGGAGGTTTCATGACCTCTGACCAGATGCAGCACTTGGAATGGGCACTGATGACTGCCAGGAACTGACTGGAATTTTCCTTCTGTGCACAACAAAGGAAAGAGAAAGTTATAATCAGGGCTAAAGGGAAAGAAGGAGGAAGTGATCATGAGGCTAAGTGTTTCTTCTGCCATGTTAGATCACAACCATAATGTCTAGTAATTTATACGAGGGAAAAACCTTTCATTTCCACCTTTTGGTTTTTAAGAAAGAGAGATGAATTGGTTTTTTTTTGTTTGTTTGTTTGTTTGTTTGTTTTGTTTTTTTATTTTGTTTTGTTTTGTTTTGTTTTCTGTTTTCTACTGGGCAAGATTGTGAGTCAGATTGATTGTCAAGATAATAGTTGATGCCCATGTTGAAGCTTGTACTAGGTGTTTCAGCCAGGACAAGAACTTTATCATTGGTGAATGCTCACATCCTAGATTGGACAAAGAAAAAGGCAAGGTAATGTGAAGAGGCAGGTCACTATCATAATTAAGGTACCCAGGAGAAGTAGAAGGAAAAGTGTCCATGATCTCAGTGTCATTCCCCCATGATAATGGTGAGGGAGAATATCTATAGCTTAAATGAAACATTGGCAAATCACTCCATTTTGGTTAGGTTTTTCCTTATCCTAGGTTTGGACATAAGGTCTAAAGTGACAGTAGGGATTCTGAAAAATGAACATTAAGTTGGGAGGGGTGAAGTTACAGGGGGAAATTATTTCCCCATCTGAATGGATAAAAATAAGTGCAGGCAGGACTTGTTCTTGGCTCAGAGGTTGAACAAGAGAGAAAGGAAAGCATGAGAAATGTAATGCCTGACAGTTGAATCATGTTTAGGAAATGATAGACTTGGGGTGGGGAAGGTTTTGACTATGTCACTGTGAGACAAGAGCCCAGACTCAGAGGGTTTCATGTTTAATTAAACACTTGAAAATGGAGAGAGCTAAGATAGTTGCTATGTATAACACTATAAGTAATTTTACATATGATGTGGAAGTCTTTAGGAAAGACTGCCCAGAATCATACAGTGAAAAAAAATAATATAATGTAAGAGATCAGGAACCAGAAAGGATGACAACACATGAGTTAGTCTTAAAGTTGTGGTTGTGGGCCTTTGGTCAGATGGAAATGAGTGAAATGGAGATGTGATGACAATTTAGGATGTTTAGAATCAAGTGAGTTAGGGTTAGGAGTGTACTGCTTAACCTGAATGACATGGAACGAGGATGGCAGTCCAGCAACCTTGACCACTGTTGAAGTTTCAAGGAAGACCAGAAGGGTTACCACTCTACTTGGTCATTGCCCTACAGATTTAGGAGTTTTAAGATAAATTATGTCTCCTGGGGATATGGGAAGATCTGGCTTTGCCCCATCAGAGGGCTGGGAAGACAGAGGTTGGCATATTTTCATAACAAGTGTCAGAGGAAGGAGAGGATTGGGATATAGTCAGCTAGAGGAGGGAGACTTTGGGAGACAGGAAGATTGTGGAGTAGAAATATGGTTGGCCATGCATGAGTTTAAAAAGGCTTAGAAAGGTGGGAGCCTGAAAAAGATTTTTGAGTTTGGCTAAGGCTAGGAAAATATGTTGAGGCCAGGGCTGGTATAGTTCTAAAATGACTTTTGTGCAGTGTGTTTGGAGGATGAGAGCTGTAGATAGGGACAAGGTGAAGGGGAAGTTAAGCTTCTGAAAAAGATCTCCGCCTAAAAAGGGTATGGGACATATTGGCATTACCAGAAAGCTGTGGGTGAAGAAGAGAGTTTGGAAAGTGCATGGAATGTGATTTGTTTGAAAAGGTTGTGTAAGTTGGCCACCAACACTCACTACAAAGACTTAGGATTTCATACAATGGCCTGAAAACTCAAGAAGAACACTATATGTGGCCCCCATGTCTACAAGCACAGGGAGGTTTTTTTGTTTTTGTTTTTGTTTTTGTTTTTGTTTTTTTAATACCTGAGACCTCCAATGAGACTGGGGGCTTTGAGGATACCTTAACTGGGAACATGGACCCTGAACTACATCAATCTTATTCAGCAGCAAGTCCAACTAGATCAGCCAGTGATGAATCTGGTGGTGATGAGATATCCTGTGATGGCAAGGAATTGGAGGGTGCCTTACCCACTCTCTGGTGGTTAGGACAGTCACACTTCCAATGGCCCTTGAGACTGCAGACAGGGCAGGACCACAGAGAAAATGTTGGGTTGAAGCATTTTCTTACCCAGCGTCCTTCCTTATCACATTTGAATTACAGTCCAGGAAGGGCTCTTGGCAGCACGATCTTGTTTCAGTTTACCTGTCTTAGCAGCCACAAGTGCCAAAAGATCAGACTGATATTTAGCCAGTTTCTTTTTTTGCGCCTGTTTTTTTCTCCTTTTGAGTTTTATCTCTATTTCTGAAAACATAGATAGCCATATTAAGAAGGTCTACCTGTGGGGTTTCAGGGCTAAGTTTCGCCTTTTGTAGTTTCACCCAAATGTCAGGGGCAAATTGAGTAATAAAGTAAAAGTTAATAAGAATTGTCCCATAGAATGTTAACAAAGTTACATATTTGAAACTAAAAATTAGAAATAAAAACCATATCTAATATTATAGTGTGACAATAATGATTGCATTTTGTAACATATTTGAAATTGCATTTTTGACATAAGATATTCCCTTTTTGGTCAATCATCTCTGTCTAATGTAAAAGAAACTTTTATCTAACTTGCCTTTTAATAGGACATCATTGAAGAAGTTTGTGACATTGTTTGGACTGTTTAATGTTTCAGCATATCTAAGTATAGTGGCACATATATAGGATATTCATTATATAAATTTTTGTTTCAAATATCATCATTTGACTGGTGATCTCATGTTGGTTTGACTTGAGTCTCCTGGCTGGAGCACAAGAAAAATGGAGATGTCTGTATCTGAAAGATATTTATTATCATATATTTTCAAAGATTTATATGCTAGAAAGCATGGGTATATTTAATATACTGTAAGATTAGCAATATTGAATTGTCATAGTCATATGAATCTTTCATATTAGAATTTCTAAATTAAAAACCTTGGCATATTTTTAGTTGGCATGTCTCCATAAGGTTATGGAGATTACTGGGGCCTCTGATTAATGAGTAAGAACTGGTTAAAAATGTTACTGGGCAGATGTTTTCTTATATATCAAATGTAGCCCTGTCTAACAATCCCAACCCTAAGAGATTTTGCTTAATTACCTTAGTAATTTTTAATGACATAAAAAACCCAATCATAATGTTAAGCCTGTTATTTTTTAAATAATGAGATATATAAATCAATAATAAACAACAATGCATATAACCAGTTTTTAACCAGCTGGAAACCCAGGTAGAAACATGCTTTTTTTAATCTGTAACTCAAATAAACCTTGATTAAATGATCTGAAAATGCAAAAGAAAAAGGAGCAGACAAGATATTTTGAGTTCAAGTAAAAAGGAATAGCTGTTTGTGCATATAAAAAACAAAGAATAATGTATACACAGTTTAACAGACAAATACCTTATTCAATCATAGTGCACTTAAATATATCTGGCCAATTTCAATTGTAATAACTTTTGTAGTTTTTACATTAATAAATATAAATATTGTATAAAAATATAATCTTTTTGTTGGTCAGTTAACAAACATCTCTTGAAATAAGAATAGCAGAGCCATGTCGTTTTTAGTAGTATTCATTTGATATCTGCTATCTGCTTTTCCTTGAGCTGCTTGCCCTAATTGAGCTTGCTCTTGTGAGCTGAGGGTAGTGTTTAGAATCACATAAATATCTTTGAAATGTAAATTATAACAACTATCTATAAATTTAAACTCTCTAATATAATTTTGTGGGTCAACAGAAAAGGAACCTAATTTACGTTTAATCTGAGATAGGTTGTCAAAGAAAAAGGGAACAAGAATATGAACAAGCCTCTCAGGACCAGTCTGTTCCCGAAGTGGGAATAGGAATTTAGGCTGAGAAGGCTGTAGAGTAGGAGTAGATGGCCACTGAGCAGCCAACAACCCAGCAGGCCTCTGGGGGAAGTTACAGAGCTATCAACCATAAGGTGACTGCTCATTTCCATGCAACAGGGAAGTACAAGACAGTGACTGGTTACTGTGTGACCCACAGCAAGATGGATGCTGCTGGTTACATGGTTAGGAAGCGCAAGATGGAGATTAATCATCATGTGACTTGCAACCTAATGACTGCTGCGAAACACGTGATGAGGGCCAGCAGGATGGTAGCTATTTACCCTGTGATCTGTCACAAGATGGTAGCAGACTGTCACGTTGTGGAGGACCTCAAGATGATGGCTGTCCTCTATGTGAGCTGCATCAAGGCGACTGCTGTGAACTGTGTGATATGGGATTGCAAGATGATGATCAAATGCTATGTGGTTTGTTAGGTGAATAAAACACGTGAGGCCAAGTGTGGTGAGATGGCAGGGAGAATGGTTATGCAGCAGCAGAGAGGAAATAAAGGGAGCCATTAAATTCGACAAATGGCTCAGGTGGAGGGGATTGAAGTGTCTGAGATTTGGGAGAGGCGTTAAAAGAAGAATTAGAGGTCACTGGGGTTGAAGAAAGTGGAGAGGGTGAAGCAGGGGGCTGAGAAACCTCTGGTTGAGAAGGCCAAGGGGTTGGGGCTTGAGCAAATGGAGAATGGGGAATAAAGTCAGGAGACACATCATCTAAGTGATCTAGTGGGAAGGAAGTGAGAGATTTTGGTGGAGTATAGTGAGCCAGAAGTACTTGGGCTCCCATATATGACTGAATGAGAGGACATGACTTCAGAGTTGAAAAGGCCGGGATATAAGGGACTTTTATCAACTTGCTATTGCCATGACAAAAGTTATATAAATCTTGAAGGATTTTTTTTATGGCCTTTTGGGCCAATAGCACCAAGATCATGAATCAGGCACCTCAGAGGTGTGTTTTTTGGGGAGACAGGAAATAATATTCTCCACTGTGGCTGAGTTAGAAGTGAGCTAAGAGAACAACCCTGCCTCGGGATGAGAGAGCTTGAGCCCTGTCCATCAACCATGAGAGCTGCCCTGGGTCACACTTATCAAAAGAAATGGTCCCTTGTTTTGAGAGTGTGACAGAGAAAGCCCCAACATTCATTCTCATTGGCCATCACTGAGAGGAGGAGGCAGAGGAGAAGAGGGTAACAGCTCTGCCTTGGGCTATCTTGCCTAAGGAACATGAGAGCTGTTTCCTTTGTCCAGAGGAGAGCAAGAGGTTCCCTGATGTGAACTTAGCACTTTTTAAGGTTGTAAATAGCTCTGCTTCAGCTGCCCAAAGAGCATGAGAGGTGTTATAGACTGAGAAACTGAGATAGGAAACCCTGGAAGGCAAGGTGGCTCCTCTAAGAAAAATGAGGTGGATCAGTGTTGGATGCAGGCTAGCAATGGCAAATAGGCAGGTCCCGGAGGAAGGAAAGGTGGCTCTTAGGCAGAGGAGCTCAAAACGGGGGGCACCACAAGGACTCCACACACACTGTCAGTCTAAGTCACATGTCACCAAAATGTTAGGGTTTTCTGGCCCAATAGAGAAACAGAAAGAAAAACTGGCCTTTATTAAAGACAATGAGAGTAGTGCACCACTTGTGGGGTTGGGCATTTTTCCTCAGTCAGAGACATATGTGGTGAGAAGTTTTATGATCTCTGACTAGAAGCAGTGCTTGGGGTGGGCACTGATGCCATGTGAGGAATGATTAGAATTTTCTTCATGTGCATGGGAAAGGAAAGAGGAAGTTGCAATCATGCCTGAAGGGGAAAGAGGGGAAATTGATCATCAGGTGTTTTTGCTTTGGCCTTCCACCACATCAGATCATCACCGTAATGTCTGTTGTACCCTAAAAAAATAGCTTTGTTATATGTGTATTATAGCAAACCTGTATAGGGGCTTACTAAATGTGTTTGTTTTATCTTTTTTCCCTAACTGATATGTTAAGGGACCTAATTGATCTGTTGAGCAACACTCTCCTCTGTAAAGAATTGCAAAAATCTCACCTAATTGATATGTTAACCATTGTTGCTCTCTACAAACTACAGAAGCTGTGCTAAAACAAGCTAACAAGGGTTGTTAATCACTGCTAGGAGCCTCTATTCTCCGCTAAAGAGCTAAGAAAAACTAGAATGGCAATTAATTTACATTTGTTTAAAGTAACCTGCTTGTGTGCAGAGAGATTTGCGTGTGAGTTTAACCCTTTACCCTGACCTTGACACATTACCGCCGTTTTCTGTTCTATATGGCGCCTTATTGCCTCCCTCTCCCCTCACCTATCTATCTAGGCCATAAAGAATTTGGGTTTCTGGTGACCTCCCCCTGACCCGGTGATGATCTGTTATAAAATGAGCCTGCCCCAATTTTAAGAACTGCTTAGCTTAAAACAAATTACCGGGTAATACTATGGCCCAAACCCCAATCGGTGCTTTCCTTTTGTTCTGTATATATCAAATGAGTTAGATATCAGGTCTTCATAAAACTTAAGTTCCAGCGTCTCATAACTTGTGACCCCTTCGCACTCACTAGCGAAGACAAGCTGTCCTGAGATAATTAACTGTCCACTTTCTTCTCCAAATATTGCTGCAGACGTGCCACTCTGAGATAATGTCAGTCTGCAGGATAAAAATAATTTTTAAAAAACACCAGAAACTCCCTAGATTGTCAGAGCTAAATAGACAGCAATACAGTTTCCAGACTCGGGTCAACAAGTTTGATGGCTCTACAGGTTTCTTTGTTTCTCTCCCCCCGCCCTTTCCTCCAGCCCCTTTTTAAAGTCCTCCCTGCAGCTTCTAGGGGACGGTCTCCAAATTGGCTCCCGGAGACTGGTCGCCAGGCCTGAAAATAAAGCCTTTGCCACTAAATTTTCGGTCTCTTGCCTCCTTAGATTTTATACCGGGGCTCAAGTTATAACAATGTCCAGTACTTTATACTACAGCAAAAATCTTTCAAAGACCAAGACTGTAGAATATGGGCCAAGGTTAATAATATTCCTCATGTGTCCTTGCCATCATTGCCTCAACTTTACCTAAGCAACTGTACTTGCAATCTTATTTATTGACCCAAGTGTTACCCACCTCATGATTTTGCTGTATAAAACTTCCTTTGAGAGGTGGACTCATTGACTACCCGTTAGGGTCCACTCCTTCCTCAGTAGCTATTCCTATTCCCATTCCCTATTCCTAGACTACAATAATTTTTCTGTTATTAAACCCCACCGTTTCTTGGAATTCATCTTTCAACTTTGGGGAACTCGAACTTGGTGTATTTAACATCTGGTATTCCCCTTGTATCATTATGATTATTCAGTTAATTATTTTTACAATCACCTAATGCTAATTTTAATTTAAGTCAGTTAATTATGTATAGTTCACTGTACAACATGATGATGTGACATACACAATAGGAGTGACTGTTAAAATAAAACAATCTATTGTGTTAGTAATCTTACTTATAAGATCTTAATAAGGTTTTGGCATGACACAAAAACAATGAAAGTAGAACAGAGGACTTTGTTGCAGGGTAGAGGAGGGATGCAGAAGAGACAAAGACACTCTCAATGAGAACAAAATGGATATATTATTATCAGGTCTAGCTGGCGGAGGAGTCTGGGAGGTGGTAAAATAATATATGAACAGGTGATTTGAAGGAACACCTGCATGCACAAAACAGGAAACAGAAGATTTACTGGGGCTGAAGGTGGAGAACTGGAGTGGTTGTGTAGTCTTAGGATTGGAGAGGGCTTGGCACACACAGAAAAGGAAATGGGGAGGTTTATTTCTGGAACAAGAAGGAGAATCTAGAAATTACTCAGAGAGATGAACTGCTACTCTTGGCTCATACCAAGTTGAGGGGGTGTCATGTTAGAGATAGCTAACCCTGAGGTTATCATAATCTATCATTTACATGTCTATTATCTTTTATGATAAAAAGTATATGAAATATACTATTAACAAACTTTATGGTACAAAACAATTGCTATGGTATCCATTCCATGTATCATAATTTATTCATTTTATATAACCACAATTTTGCACTCTGTGCTCTATATCACCTCACTGCCTCTTCCAAAATTTTATTGTAACTGTTGTTTAACTCTCTCTTTGCATTTCACTTTTGGAGATTCTGTACGTAAATAAAGTCATTTGGTATTTTTGTTTTTGTTGTTGACTTACTTTACTTAGCATGTTACTTAGCATGTATATATACATATAATTAAAAGACGCATAGATGTAAATATAGACATTAATATCCAACATTGCCTGTATCATTGATAAACACTTTGGTTATTTCTAGATCTTGTCTGTTATGAATGATGTTATGAATATGCGATCCCAAATATTTTTATAAGGTACTGCCTTCATTTTTTTGACATTTTCTCTGAAACAAACAAAAATCTAACATTCTTATGAAACCATAAAGTTTCTAAATTAGCCAGGTATGGTGGTGCAACCTGTATTCCCCACACTGGGAGCCTGAAACAGGCAAATCACTATGAGTTTGAGGTCAGCCTCATCTACATAGTGATTTCAAGGCCAGTCTGCACTGCAAAGCAAGATCCTATCTCGAGTAAAGAGTTTTAAAGAGCTAAAGTTATTTTTGAAATTGAAAAGCAATGCTGGAGGCTTCGCACTTCCTATTTTTAAATTATATTTTAAAATTTTAGTTTTTAAAATAGAATGACACTGGAAAAACAGCAGAAACACATACCAATATAGCAGAATAAGGAATCCAGAAATATATCCAAGTACAAACTCTCAACTAAGTTTGAATAAGGGTATAAAGATGATAAAACTGAAAAAGGAAGGCTCCTGCAAAAAATAGTGCTAGAAACACTGGATGTCATTGGCCAAAAACAAAGCTTACATCATACATAAAAATCAACTCAAAATTAATTTAAGATTTAATTTTTTCATAAAACCAATAATCTAGATGGAGACAAGGGGAAGTTTTCTGAATATCACATGAAAATCTTAGGTTACAAAATAAAGCAATACGACTATATCAAAATGAAAAGATTTTATGCAGCAGAGGAAACAATCAACATAAAAAGTGTAGCTTCGAAGAAAATACACATGAGTCTTGTATTTAAGGACTTAATATTGAAAGTATAAGTGCTTAGTCTATTTTGAGCTAGTCAGTTTTCCAGCACCATTTGTTGTATAAATCAAAGAGTCAACTCCTAAGTTTTTTACTGTCCAGACTTAAATTTGAAAGTTCTAAGTGACTTTTTTCAAGCTCTAGTAACCATAGTCTAGCTCCCTGTGATTAGCGAATCTCCTTTATCTTGCTTTTCCAAACTTTAGCAGTTGGAAACTTCATCCATCATTTTTAAAATTGCTGACAATGCATATAGTTGTTAGAGCTGAATGACCTCAAGTTACTTTTGTTCTGTGTACTTGAAAGGCAAAAACCCATCACAGTCTACATCACACAATTCCATAATTTGAAACTAAGTTTTTAACTTGAAGTGAAAGTATTTCCTCCCCATATCACAGGAATATGGCATTGGCTATAACTCTATATTTGAAATTATATGTATTATTCATGTATCAATGTCATATTCTTTATATAATCTGGAAATTACAAAAAAAATTAAAAATTCTTTGTGAACGTCTTACTAAGTCATCCTAGTCAACATTACAAGATTGGACAAGACAATTGCCTTAAGCAGAAATGCCTTAGATGTTCTATTTTCTTCATATTTACATTTATCTAGATATCAAATATGAAATAAGTCCCAGAAGGACAATATACTCTTTGAAACAAGAAATAATCTTTGAGAAATGTTAGAGGAGAAAACATAACATGAGATGCTGCAATGCAGGTACATTTCATTGAGACTACTTAATCCTAAAAGGTTATAAATAAATTAATCTGTAAATATTAACTGAAGAAACAAATACAATTAGAAAAATGGAATGAAACTTAACAGACAGGTAACAAATTAATTTCAGGTAATAAAAAATTATGAAACTCAGCTATAATCATTTGTTGAGTATTTCTTGCAGACAATATATGGACTCTTGAGATAACAACATGAACAAGACAGGATTCCAACTCTCAGGTATCTTAGAGTTTGACCAGAGATTCCTGAAGCTAGGACAAGAACAGATTAAATAATTTATATTTCAGTTATTTCATGACAACCTGAATTATTAAACTCAAGAGAAGCAATCTTTGGAGGTTACATGAAAGTAACTGATGCTTTTCCTGGATAAAAAAGCTATTTATCATTCTTATTGATTTTCCTTTTATTACTTTTGCCTCAAATGATGTAGTGCATTGTGTTAAAATGTGACATCTGTAAACGCAATGTAAATAGTAAAATTTAATTTATCAGCTATTACGAATAGAGTTCTAAGTAAAGAGTTTAATGGAGAAGGTCATGATTAAACTTGAGAATGTTTTCTTTGTTGTTTGTTTGAAAATTCATAAAAGTGTCACCCATTCATACCTTTCTATTTCTTCAACCAACTGCATCTGTTTTCGGTCTATTATATCTCATTAATGACTCCTTTTAAGAGAAACTTACAGGTTCCAAATACTTTCAGACAACTGTAAAGATTCAGATGCCATTTACTGAATTGGAAAGGTTGCAGGAAAAGAAGTTGTTACAGAATGAGAGGAGATCAAGCGCTTAGTTTTGCTGGTGCAGAATTTGATATGCCCAGTAAAAGTCCAAGGGAAGTTGCCAGTACACACTTTAGTATGGCTGTAGTTCAGAGATTAGTGAATACCCTGGCAAACGAATAAAATATGTAAGAGGTCATGCAAGAATCACTTAATTTTAACAATCATACATTTAAAGCAAAATAATTTGTCATTTTTTCTAGTTCTATTCAGATGGGTATTGTCATAGAGTAGATGAAAAATTATAATTCAAGTTTATATGTTGTTGCCTGTGTATGATGAAGGGGAAAAAGAATAGAGAGTAAGTACAAAGATGTCATTATAATGACTGATCATAGAATTTAAGTTTGGAAAACACAAAAATGATTTATAAATAATTGAGAGATATTACAGAGTTGTGAATTTGAAATCAAGCTGGTCTTAGAGACAACTGTGAATAGAGTACAAGAAAACTAAAAGCTGACATTTTGGGAAAGAGAATTAAGAAGGCACGTCATATTCAATCAACATCATGGAGGACTATCCCTTCCTAATAATAATGAAGTCTAAGATTTGATGATAAGAACAAATGAGTGAGGTAGGGGCAATTACAAGATCCCTGAAAGAAAATAATTTATAAATTAAGAGGTGATAACATTAAGATTACTATTTCCAGTAGCAGTTACAGGGATCGTGTTACAGAGTATTTCACTAAACCTGAAACTACACTTTTTAAGATCATTCATGAAAAGTTTATCAATGACAAGTTATCCAGGTATCTATAACTAAAAAAATGTGATTAATAACTGAAATATTTTAGGGATGTGAGGGGGAGGAGACTGGAGTGAAAGTAGTAATAAAGAATAAATGTGGTATTTAATTTATGGATGGGGGAAGCCACCAATTCAACATGTTTCAAGCAAAAAAGATTGTCCGAAAAGGAAAATTAGAATAAAAGCAAACCAAAAATTGATTGATAGATTATTTTTAATCAATCTCAGCACTATAGATATCATGGGTTGCTTATTTCTTTTTTCATAGAGACTATTGATTTGTGATTATAGTATTTGTATCAAAATTTCTCTCCCTAGGAAATTACTGTGACAACAATCCCTTCCCAATTGTGACAAATGACAATGAATTCTGCATATTTACTAATTATCTCCTGGACAACAAATTGTACCTGGTTGAAATCTAATCAGATATTATTTAAAAATTTGAGATGTTTTATTTTCTAAGGAATTTATCTGCTTTGATCTTGATAATAAAATTATTTCCATTTTGATTATGTATCCTATTAATAATATAGTAATAGGAAAAATGAAGTAGATTGTAGCTCTTCATGCATGTAGTAGAATTTATCATTTCAATTTTAAAATCATAGATTTGCTTATGAGTTAAGCATAATTATCAAAAAGTAATAATTATACTAATCAGATATGTATTACACATACCATAATATAAGATTGACTCCAGATTAGAGCCTTTCTCTAAGATTAGTTTAAAGCCACTTACATTTCTCTGAGATTTTGACAACATCCCCACTACTGATTTAATTTCATTCACTTTAGTCTCTCTCCCCACACTCATTCTCCACAGTGCACTCACTCAGCATAAATTTAATCAATTCACTTTTCTTCCTTGAGTAATCTCATACCATATTAGCTTCCCATTTCATAGAGAATAAAATGGAATTGCTTAAAATGAACTGCAGGCACTACCATGACTACTTCTCCAATACATCTTTGACTACTGTTTCAATGGGCCATAAACTTCAGTCATAATATTTGTTTCTTCAAATATTTAAGGGTAAAATAACTGCCACCTCAGTATTAATACATTATGTTTTCTATGCCAATGATTTCTTTGCATTCATTTCATTAGTAATATCATGGCCTAAATATTATCATTTTAAAGAGCTGTTCTGTCTTACAATATAAATTACTCAACATCATGCCCTGAAAAGAGATATACAGTAATATTTATTTTACTGTTTTAGTTACTTCAAAATTCTTGACACTTTCTTACATACAAATTGTTTATCCATATATTTAGTTGTATAAAATGTGTTGCCTCTACAAGGGTAGCAGCTTTCTTTGGCTTATTTAATAGTATGTTTCAACATGTGGCCTACGAGATTCTATTATTCTATACGTACTTGATATGTACAGGAATAAATGAATGGATTTATGACATAAGGTTGTCATGTTTCCATCTTTCCTTCTCTGTTCAATATACTCTGATTTAAATTCAGTTCAATTTTTCAGGTTTAATCTTACTATTAATTAACACACAGAATTCCACTGGGGGGGGATTCCAAGTGTAATTTTGTGAAACATTGTACTAAGTAAAGAGAGAAAAGGATTTAAATTCTAATCTACTTTGAAATCAGTCTGTTTACCTGTTGCCTATGGAGGATCAACAAGATTAAGTTGGCTCTGAACGACCACAAAACCAATTAGAAGTGACAGGAAAAATGTAATATATCATTTTATAATGATACTTCTAAGACATCTTCTATTATACACAAATTTGACTAACATGTCTGTTTCTGGATTGACACTCTGAGGATAACAAGAAATTTGGGCTTCACTTTCCTTAAGTACTTTTTAATTTATTACTTAATCTAAAAGGATTGGTGTGGCTTTTACATGCTGTTGAATTTTATTTCATTATTTCGCAGAACAGTTGTGGCATGCACAGCAATTAAATTTAATCTATTCTCTTTTCATATCATTAAGTGATATTCTACAGCCCCAAATCAAACAAATTTTTGTTGAAGTGATCAGGTAGGTTGAGTCTCAGTAGCAGGAAGTGAACTGGTGAGATGTTTTATTGTTTTTTTGTATATTATTTTGATCACTTTTTTAAATTTATAAATTTTATTTTAAAGAGAACAAAATAGAGCTAATCCAGTGGAAGAGATAAAAGAATTCAAAATATTATGAAGTCAACAAAAGTTACAAAAATGCCTTTTGATGTCTTCAAAATAGCAGCAGATAACTTTGGACATAATAAAAATCAAACAGAACAGAATATATTAGAAACAATAAAAACAAAACCATGAATAAATAAAGGACTTCAAAACTAGCCAATGGTAAATCCAAAATTGCTACCAAAATATATCTTGCTCTCCTTGAAATAGTTTCTAGTACCATCAGATTTAATATGATCAAACAAACAAAAGGGAAAAAAATCCAACCCAGGGAATCAATGGAAAGGATCCCAAAAAAAGTCCATAGGTGTTATGGATTAAAAATTGTTAGTCAACTTAACACCACCTGAATTAAATGAGCATGGCGCTGAGTGTAGATGTCCCAATTGAGGAAAGTTGCCAGCATAAATAAAGATATGGAGAAGACTTAGGCATTGTGGGCTCTCCTAAATATTGCTATTTCAAGCCTTTGGTTCCCCCGAAGGAGCTTATCATAACTAGCTTCCCCAATATGATATTGGCCATTATCATTAGAGGATCTCAGGACCTTGTTGGTGACAGTGGCTATAGTTCACTTTGGGGGAGCTCTGGTCCTTGCATCAAGCATCACTTCCTGGCTCCATAGGGGAAGTTGTGTGCTGTTTAATCTCTAGGAGAAACTTGTCATGATGGCTTTATGGCAAGTACTCATCTATTCTCATCTTCAAAGGAGCTCAGAACCTCCATGTTGCTGAGGATGGCTGTGGTATTTTTCAGGACAGCCCTCGTTGTTATTTTATGCATGACTTCTTGTCTCCAGTATATAACTCTCAACCTACTAGCACAGCTCCTACACCCTGCTGTCATAGACTTTCTAGCTTCTGCTAACCTTTGGGCCTTCCCCCTGCAGATCCATTAAATAGACTGCCTTGAGTCCTTTTGGGCTCTAGACCTCCAGTTGGACTCATGGGAGGCTTTGTCATGGGCTCTAGGTCTTCATCTGGACTCATTCAGGACATTCTTATGGAATCCAGGTCCTTGGCTGAATATTCTGGGACTTTACTGTTGTGGACAGATTTCTTGCACTTTTTGTATTTAACTCTGGGTGCCATCATAAAATAATATTATAAATTCTGTGTCTTGATTGTAATTTTTCTCCTCAAAACTCCTGACTACAATAATAGGGAATAAACAATGGTTACAATCCTCAGAAGGAGATCCCCTCCCTACATGCCACCTTGCACACAGATGTCCTCTAAGCCCATGATCAGGCCAATGGCCCTACCCCTGCAATGCTGGCAAAACACAGAAGCACCACAAGCATTCAGTTGCCCTTCATGTCAATAACTACCATCATACCCTGTGTTTCTCTAGATCAGTTGGTCACTTATGGGGTGGGGAGTGTTGCATGGTGCTTCTTGTTTGCCAGCCCACACAATAGAAAGGCCTGAGGTCTGCCCATTCCCAGTCTGGCAGTGGCCCACGCATGGCACTAGATCTAGACCAGGCTTGTTTGCTGGTGAGGCCATTGTTCTCTATTCCCCTAGCCCGTGAATGGCTGATCTCATTTTTTATTGATGCATCTGTGAATTAAATCAAGCACACAAGCATAATTATGAAATATTTTCTCTTATTTAAGAAACTCAAAGTATAAATAAAAATCAAAATAAATGATAAACAGTAGAAAATAGCGGCAGGTACTTAGAGTTGATGAGTTTTGGGTTGCTTGGAAAAACATCTGACATTCGTGACTTAAAGGTGAGATTTCAAGGTAGAAACTGGCAGAGGGAGTGGTGGAGCAAAGCAAATCTGCTCACCTCATGATGTCTCTGAAGCAGAAGAGTGTCAGATAGGGCCTGCACACAAGTTTAAATAGGTATGTTTTCTCTTATATTTCTCTTATAAGAAAACAGATAAAGGAAGTAGAGAACTAAATCTTTCTTAAATGAATGGGAAACCAGGAGATGGAGGGAAGGAAGAGTGAAAAAGTGTATGACAAAAAGAATTGATATGTGTTATTTATTAATAAATAAATTTATAAAGAAAGGGCTTAAAGACCAGTTGAAGTGCCCAAAGTCTTGTTCCCCATGACCCACCTGAAGATTTCATAACTAGGCTTTGCTTCTCCCCTAGGATTCTCTAAAGCAAATCAAGATTACCCCCTTGCACTTTTCAACCTCTCCAAGTGTAGAAACTGAGCTAATAAATGTTCTTGGTTTCATAGTTTATTTTTGAGTACAAATCATATGCTAATATACATTGGTACAGCCAGTATTGAATATTGTCTTTTGGTCTGCAACTTTTCTGAAAGAGTAAGCTACCTATAAAATTTTTCAGTCTTGAATGCAAATACTATAATTATTCATGGTTGTTAAGCTATTTGTATTCTAACAAAAAATCATTGTCACAATCACTGTGCTTGCTTTATTTTTTGTTTATCTCTTAATATTTTGAACGACTGTCTTAGTTTTTACTTATTGCTGAGACAAAATACCTGAAGTCCAAAGTTGGGAAAGGAAAGGTTTATTTCTTACAGTTTTTGGAGGTTTCAGTCCATACTCAGTTGGCTCTAAGGCAGGGTGGCTTAGGTGGCTTAGTTCAAGGTGGCTTCAAACAGCAAAGAGAAACCTGCAAGAGAGCAAGACATGCTTTCTTCCTGCCATTAAATCACATCCTGGCTCCACCCGTAGGTGGGTGTAGCATTGAAACCATCAATCCAAGCACTATACAATGAACCATTCACAAAAGTATAATGTAAACACATGAGGCTAGGGAACCACCCACAAAAACCATGACATTCCAACCCTGGCCCCAAAGACTCATGTACATCCCTTATACAAAAGATAATAGTCCATCTCCAAGCTTTGCCAAAGAGTTTCAGCATTGCTGAAAAGTCCAAGTCCCAAGTTTCCTCCAAGATCTATGGCAAACTTTTAACTGTAACCCCATGTACAAATCAAACAAGTTTAAACATTTCTGAAAAGCAAAGACACAAGATAAATTTCACCATTCCAAAAGTTACAAACAGGGCAATATAAAGCATTGGAAACAAAGCAAGTCCAACATCCAGAAGGACAAACATTAAGTACCAGAGTTCCATGCTCAGCATCTGACGCAATCTGGTTGCAAGCTCCAAAAGGCTTGGATGATTCCATCCCCATGGCACTTCCAGGGATTTCAGCTCCCACAGCTTCTCTCTTAAATCATCTCTGTTCACTTTTTTGCAGCTTTCCTTGGATGATCCACATTCCAGGATTTTCCAAACTTCTGGGGTCTCCATTGCAACTTTGGCTTCACCTTTACATCTTTACAAATTGCCCACTCAGGGTCACAGTGCTTGGCCTCCCATACCCTTTGAAATTGAGGTGGAAGCCCTCTTACCCTCAGAATTTGTGCATTTTCCTTGCACCTCAAATCAGCACCATGTGGATGCCCCCAAGGTTTGCTGCCATCTGAAGCAGTAGCCAGACTTTTTTCTCTCTTGGCTGTATGGATCAATTGGCTGGATCTTTGGGCTCTGTGAACATGATTGCAAAAAAAAGCTTCTCTCTGTTGCCACCATTCTGGAACCTCATGTGGCCTATGTCACCATTCTGGAACATCATGTGGCCTATGTCATCATTCTGGTTCATGGTGCTCTGCAGCATTTCCATCTGAGCAAATTTTTTACTTTTGCAGTTTTGAGGCTGCAAAGAGTGGGGACCCTCTGCCCCGAGGCCATCTTTCTTATCTCTGTTTCTCCTCGGCAATCAAAGTCTCAACTCTGTCTTTACAGTCCACAGCTTTCCTGAAAATTTCCTTCTGGTCAAATTCACAGAGTTGTAAATTATCCTGTGGCACTCTTGGCTCTTGATTTGTAACATAAAGCTGGATAAAAGCCCCCAAGAATAACCATGCCACAGCCTCAACTTTCAGCTGCTTTGAAATTTCCTTTTACAGCAGTTCATTGCTTTTAGTCTCAGTCTCAGGCAAAGTCTCTGGGCACTAACAAAATGCAGAAAAACTTTCTGCCAAGCCATAACACACATCATGGGGAGTCCAACAACCAATCAAGTCCTTCTTCCCAGCAGAAACCTCCCAAGACTGATCTTTAGGATGAGGCTTTCTATCATTGTTCCAGCCTCCTGAGCTCTGAATAAAAACTCTTCTACAGAGCATCCTGAGCTGCTCCAGCTCTATGCATCCAGGCAACATGTCTGAACCTTTCCAAACTCTGCCCACAAGCCATTTCCAATGCCTCTTGAAAAATATGATCAGTTATAGGCACAGCAAATGACCCCACTCCTCAGTACCAAATTCTGTCTTTGTTACTTTATACTCGTTGCTGAGACAAAATCACAAATGTATAATGTAAATGCATGAGGTCTAGGGGCCATCCACACAAAGCATGACAACAAGTTATATTAATCAGTTACATAAACAGGATATGTCTATGAAAAAATCTTGAATTTAACAAACTCTAATCTATATCTAGTCCCAGTTAACTTCAATGAAACCATTTTATAAAAATAAAGTATTAATCCTAATCATATTGTATAGCTTATGTACTCTTTTCAATAATTACTTTCCTTTAGACCCACTACCAGTACATTTCCTTTATTACTTCAAGCAGATATCAGAAGTAATAAGCAATTTTCTGTATTTGACACAGAATCCAATGGTAAGGTTCAAAGAAAAACAAAAAAAGCATTTTTCCTATCAATTAATGGCTATTTATACCTTTTTTATGTCTCAAATTTTGTGGTCATTAACAGAGATTCAATAAAGGAAAAAACAATGTATGAATATACAAGTATTTCTTTCAGAACCAATTGAAAGAGGTCATCTATTTGGTATAAATTGAAACTTATCCTTGTGCCTTCAGGTAGGAGCAAAAACAAAAAAAATCACTTGCTTAACATTATTTTTAAATTGTATATTTGAACCTCTATGCTTTATTGTTTTTTTTTTTTTTTTTTTTTTGAAACAGGGTCAAACTGTGTAGTTCAGACTGACATTGAACTCATTATATAGTCAACGCTGACCTGGAATTCATGGAGATACTCTTGCCTCAAATCTCAAGTGCTAGGGTTACAGGCAAGTGCCACCACACCTGGTTTATTCTTTTGATAATGGGTAACACATAGAAGGTAGTAATTATATCTGATGATTGATTTAAAAGTATTTCTAATTATGTCTACCAATAGCTAACCATGGAATATATGAAATTATACATTCTATATACACTTATATAATATACTTATATACCTATATACTTGTATAATACACTCATATATATATATATATATATATACTTATATAATACTGATCATAATTTTTTTCTTTTTATTGTATAAGATTCACCCACTCAACATTTTCCTTACTCCAAAGCTTTTTTTTTTTTTTCATAAACACTATTCCACATGCAATTCGTGCAATTTCTTTGCTTTTTGCAACCATATAATAGGGTATGGTATCCTGAGAGAAAGTCTGAAAATATTGTAAATTTTAAAAAGATATCTTATTGTTACATAAATACCCTGTGTTCCTATGTTCATCAGCTTTTCAGTATTAGGACTATTTGATAGTTACAGTTTAAATAACAGCAGCTATATTTTGCCCTACAGTTTTGGAGACTTCAATACATGGTCAGCTGCCCCATGGGAGATATAACATGGAGGAGAGGTGCTTATTTGGGGGCAGCTGCAAAGCAGTGAGAAAGGAAATGTGGACGAGATCGAAGAAGGAGTCTGTGAGAGACATTCCCTTCAAAGGCATCCTCTAAGTGAGCTTCTTCCTCCAAGAGACCCCATTTCCACATTCAGTTAACATCAATGGATAACTGATGCAATCTAATCTTCCAAAAATAAAATTTTAGAGCAAATGAGCCTTTGTGGAGACCTTCCTAATGCAAACCATAACATAAGCTAATTCAGAAATAACTAAAATCATTAGAAATTAACTTAAACAGAATCCTGAATTAAACATCCTACAACAGAGATTTTCTTTTTCTTTTTCCAGAAACTGACACATTTTATAACATAACTAATACAGGCTTTTATTTTAAAACCTGCCCAGGAATGTATACAGGAAACAAACGAACAAAAAAAAAAAAAAACAAAACTTTGAACTAAATTTGTACATTTTATAGTCTTATCAATGATTTTACTTAATTTTAAATTTTTATTTTTTTATTTATTTACTTATTTATTTTTGGTACCAGAGATTGAATTCACAACCCCATGCTTGTCAGGCAGGTGCTTATGCAACTGAGCTAAATCCCTTGCGCATCAGTCTTTCAGATAAAGATAAATTAATCATAATAACTTCAATCATAAGATACAACTACCCTTCCCTAGAAAATTAAAATGCATTTATTTTGAGGATCTGTTTGGTAAGGCTATAAATTCAGTTAATGATGCAACCTAGAAGTCTACCAATTGGATTATTTTTACATTTTTCTTATAACTTTCCTCTTTTAACATCATTCATAATTAAACAAGTAAGTACTGAGGCAATAACCAGTTGAAAAAAATATTTTACTGCTTGTAAGGGCTTTTTTGTTTAAATAAAATTATTTTCAGTGTTTGCAAATTGTTACTGTATATGTTTATGAGGTAGATGTGATATTATGACACATATATGTAATGTGAGAAAATAAAGTCTCACATTTCTAACACCTCTAACAATGTTATCTTTCCTTTGTAAAATTTAAACTTTATACCCTTTAAGCAGTATCTCTCTATTACCTACATGCCCCCGCCTCGTGTATCCTCTTGTATTCACATTCTGTTTTTCTGCTTTACAGTTATTTTAGATTCTACATATAAGTGAGAATATACGATATTGGTCTTTCTGTGCCTATCCTATTTCAATTAGCATACTGTCATCTAGATTCAATCAAATCATTTCTAGTGACAGAATTTCTTTCTAAAGATAGAAGTGTTATTTTCTTTATATCATGATGGACATATAGGTTGTTTTTTATCTTTTGTGAATAGTGCTCTAATGAAATTGGAAGAGCAAACATTTTGACATGCTGATTTCATTTCCTTTGGATATATATATATATATATATATATATATATATATATATATATTAGCATTACTGGAACATGTACTACTTACATTTTTATTATTTTGAGGACCTTCCATATCATTTTTCATAATGGCTGCACTAATCCACATTCCCATTAACTAAATATAAGAATTTCCTGTTATCTACATAACCGTTTTTGGTTATCTTTTTGTCTTTTTTTTTAAATGGCCACACTGACATGTGTGAGGTGATTTCTTTTATATAATGATTGCATATTCAGTGAAGCTGATTGTTTTTCTTGTGTCCATTAGCCATCTTCATATTCTTTTTTCATGAAATATAGCTTTTCATGATTAGAAATGAGGTTTACATAGTCTGAGGAATTCAATGCTAGAGAAATGCAAGCTCAAACAAGAAACAAAAAAATCATGTATTTCAAAATCCAATCTAGGTACTTGAGTCTTCAGTTTCAATCAGGTGTTCTACCTAAAATAAGGTTGTTACATTCATTGAATAATGCATATGTAGCATCTGAACCACAATAATTAATAGTAAAGTTTGTGAGAGACAATAACCGAGGGTGTTTTTAGCTGTCTTTGTATTATTAATAGTGATATTCATTACAAAAGAATCACTTGATACTATTAAAATATTTGCAGAAACAGAAAATTACAACCACCCACCATTGCCATACAGATGCAATTAATTTTAATGTTTTCTTTGTACATTACAATATTTTATACGTGTGCATGTAGCTTTTTCCTAGTTATCCATCAAAAAGCTAATTTTATCATTAGCTTATCAGTTTTCTTGCTAATCAGGATCCATGTTGAAAAATTACTGTAAAACTGCAGAACCACTCTTCCTGTTTCAGGAATAGCAGACAACATAAATCATAACAAATTACTCATTCAAGCTACAATGTACATGATTTATAAAAATATCTAGGTGTTAACAATAAAGTGAGAAAATATCCAAATAAACAAGACATTCTAGAGAAAAAAAAGTACAAGAAAATCAAGTATTGCTTTTTCATAGAGACGTTTACAGACTGTTTCAGGTAAGCAGCGCTGCATTGTAAGTGGTGTCAAGGGACTCTAAAAACATGTGAAGATTACAGAATGGTCACATTCAATTTTATTATTTTCATATTGATCACAAAAGAAATCATCATGTACATACTAGCTTGGAATAAGCACTTTTAATCTTATAATTTCTAGAGGCCAAATTTCTGGATAATGATAAAGGGGAATGAAACCCCTGACCTATTATATGTCCAGTATGAATTTGATCTTTAAAATTAAAGAATGTATTTTAGAAACAATGGAAGTAAAGAGCAGTAATATTTATTGAGAGAAAGAAAGCTTCTGTCTGAGAGAGAGACAGAAGGCATCCTGAGTGCATTGTCAAAGTGTCTGTATTTTGTCAGGATTTTTATAGGGTAAAACCATGAGGTGAGGTGGATCTAAAGTGGGGAAAACTAGGAACTCACAAGGCAGATGGGCATGAGGTGGGACCGAACTACAGTCAACCAGTAAGTTTAGTTGTTCAGGTAAAATTGATCAAATTAGAGACAAATGTGGAAGCCAGTCATGTAGCAAGCCAGCATTCTTATGGATCGTTGACTCCTTACAGGGTTTTGGGACTGTGACTCCTGGATTCTAAAAGTAACCCATACCTACTCTCTAATGTTTATACCTAAGGGTGTAGGTTGTGTATGTTTTGCGTTTTGTTTTGAGATGCGTCCCACAGGAAGAGGTCTGTGTCTCTTCCATGATCATAAGACTTCTGGTTCTTTGTGCTAGCTACCTCAAGGGCCTAGTCCTATCTGACTGCCTATAATATTTCAAACTAGCTTAGTTGCCTAAAACAATATAGCATATGGTGGTTCTTTTCAGGTATTTCATGACTGAAATCAACTTGTTAGGTGAGCTGTGCTTTCATTTTGAAACTCAACTAGGGAAATATACACTTGAAAATTGTTTTGTGTTTTTGTCAGAATTTAACTTTCATTTGTAGAATTCACGGAAAATTTTGTTTTAAACAACAGTGGAGAAATTCTCTAGGGCTTTGAATCTCTAATTTCAGGAAAGATCTGAATCTTCTATTAAAGGCCTCTCCTGATTGAATAAAGATGTTTCTGGCTAGTTTTGCTCTGGGTGGACTTAATGAAAACTGATTGTACAAGTTAATTTAAATGTTAATTGAACACATATAAATATCTTCACTTCAACTGTATTTTATTGGTTAAAAGGTACCTATAGTTTTGGCCTGCACTGATAAGTAACAAGCACTGTCAATCTGAGAATCCGTATTAAAATTCTTTCTATCCCTATCATGCTTCCAAGTGTGGAAATTTAATGCCAGCATAGACATGAGTAAATAGAGGAAGAATGCATTGGAAAAATACTAATAACAAACAATACCTAATGAAGCATAGAGAGAACACAATTAGAAATACAGATGAGAAAATCAATGAAAGTTATAAAATGTAATTAGACCCATCAGAGAGGAAATAGACTGGAGTAAAGACAATATTTATGTACAACAATACTTCATGTTTTTTTAATTGATTAATGATATTGTTAGAGGCAGCTAAGGATTTGGACTCTTGAGGAACTCAGCAGAAAAATAAGGAAACCAGAATTGTGGTTGGCATGCATTTAATTAAGGCAAAGTCTCAAGAAAAAGTCACACTGGTGAGACCTAGTGGAATATCCTAGGCCAATAGTGGAAATTTGAGATTATACTGTAATTTGAACCACGCAGCCTATTAAGACCAGAATTGAATGAGATATCCAGGTCAGTAATCAAGATATCTGGACACATCCCTTTCCAAATGTTTTCTTATTTTAGGTATCATAGTGATATAGGGGAATGAAACTCTCAACCTACTGTATGTCTGGTAAAAATTTTTATTCTCTAAAACTGAAGAATGTATTTTAAGAGCAACATAGGTTAAGACAGAATATATTTATTGTGAGAAAGAAAGCTTCTGTCTAAGAGAGAGAGAGAGAGGGACAGACAGAAGGGGTCCCAAGTGGATTGCCAAAGACTGTCTTTTATAAGGACTTTTATATAGTAAAAGCGTGAGTTGAGATATGTTTAAGATGAAGAAATCATGGGAACTCCCAAGGCAGATGAGCATGAGGTGGAACAGAAATATGGTCAATCAATAAGATTAATTGCTCTGTTAAAATTGATTAATTTAGGAACAAATGGGGAAGTGAGTCATGTAGTAAGTGTTACAGGCAACTGAGCTAGTTAGAAAAATTATAGGCAGTCAGACAGGGCTAGCCTTTCAAAGAAACCTGCACATAGGACCAGATGTCTGGTGACTTTGGAGGAGACACATCCCTTGCTGTGGGCCAGATTTTGGGACAGAAGGAAAAATAAATGCAATCACACCCTCAAAAATAATCCTTTTGGATTAAGTATGGATCACCTTTAGAAGCCAAGAGTCACCATACCAACCCCCTATTGGAAAGGTCGCTGATGTGACTGGCTTCTTTATTTTCTTCTAATTTAATAAATTTTTCCTGAGCAATTAAGCTTATTGGTTGACCCATAAAGTTCTGGCTCACTTTATACCCACTTTGCAAATTCCCAGTTTCCACACCTTTCAGTCATCTAATCTTATTATTTTGTTCTATAAAAGTACCTGGAAAATACAAAATCTTTGGCAACCCACTTGGGACCCCTTCTGTCTCTCTCAGACAGAAGCTTTCTTTCTCTCAATAAATATTTCTGCTCTTAACTTCTGTCATTCCTAAATTTCATTCTTTGATTTTAGGGAACACAAACTCATTCTGGACATATAGTAGGTCAGGAGTTTCATTCCTCTATATCATAACCATGGATGCTTAACAGCAGTTACTTTTCTTGTAGGGGATTGGAAGGTTGACTCCTGACTTCCTCAGGATGATACAGAACTATTTGGACTATCAATCCTTAGGATGTGGGTGTATTTACTTTACCTTTTGTCTTGAAAGCTGGCACACACCTGGAGGTGTTTGTCTCCTCCTAGGTTGTAAGATATCTGGATGTCTGCCCTGGCTCCTTTGAGGGCTCAGCCCTGTCTGACAGCCTATAATATTTCTAACTAACTCAGCTGCCTGTAACAATAGTGATGTATGGGAATGAAACTCCTGACCTACTATATGTCTGGTGTGATTTTATGTTCTTTAAAATCAAAGAATGAATTTTAGGAACAACGGAGGTTAAGAGAAGAACAGGTTTATTGAGAGAAACAATGCTTTTGTCAGAGACAGAGCCAGAATGGGTCCCAAGTGGATTTCCAAAGACTCTGTCTTTTCTAGGGACTTTTATAGGGTAAAACCATGAGGTGAAGTGGGTTCATGGTTGGGAAAAATGGGAACTCTTAAGGCAGGCAGGCATGAGGTTGTTATAGGAATCTTAGTTAATTAGAAATATTAAAGACAGTCAGATAGGGATAGGCCCTCAAAGCAGCCAGTGCAGAAGACAGATACCTTGTAACCCTGGAGGAGACATACACCTCTTGCTGTGGGTCAGTTTTCAAGACAAAATGCAAAACAAGTGTAACCACATTCTAAGTATAAACATCAGGGGTTGATATTCCAAACAGGTATGAAACACCTTGAGGAAGCCAGAAGCCACCATCTCAACCCTCTCCTGGAAGAGTCACTACTGCATAACAGTGCCCACTTACTATGTGACTCCCTCTCCCATTTGTCCCAGATTTGGTCAATTTTATTTAAACAATTAATCTTATTGGTTTTCCATAGTTCTGTCCCACCTCATGCTCATCTACCTTGTGAATTCCCAGGTTTTCCTCATTTTGGGCCCATCTCACCTCATGCTTTTACTCTATAAAAGTCTCTATAAAAGGTAGAGTCTTTGGTGACTCACTAGGGATGCTTTCTGTCTCTCAGACAGAAGCTTTCTGTCTCTCAATAAAGATATTTTGCTCTTTGTTGTTTTTGGTGCAATAAAGAAGCAGACTGTAAGAAAAAGAAAAGGTGAACTTTTTATTTAAAGGACATGGAGAAGAGCCCACAACCAGCAAGAGAATGGCTTTTTCTTCTCCCTGGATATGGGGGTATGAGGTGCATGTGACCTTTTACCAGGCATTGATGATGAAAGGAGCTGATTGGAATTTTCTTCACAAACATTGGGAAAAGAAGGAGGAAATTGCAATCAGCAAAGAAGGAGGAAGTGGCTTTCAGGGTAAGCATCTCCAATTTGGCCTTCTACCATGTTGCCATAACATCCTGTAATTTATTCTAGGGCAAATCTCTTTTACTCTTAGCCTCTATTGTTCCCAGTATTCACTGTTCAATATTAGAGAGCATTAACTCATACCAGACATATAGTAGTTGAAAGGGTTTTGGCACAGGCCGGATACTGTAGCTGGTAAAGCCAAGGATCTCCTATCTCCCCCCACCCTTAGGAATTACCTCTGGTGCCAAACTAAGACCAATGGACTACCTGTGCATCCCTAATGCCCCCCCTTAGGTTCCACCCCAAGCTGAGGCTACTTATGTGCCTCACTCCCCATGTTCCACAGAGAGATCGCGGGGCCCGGGGTGGAGATGCCATGGCCCAGGGGGTCGGGGGTATCTCTCCCCGCATTCCCAAAATAAAGGTAATTTATATTTCATACTGCTTAACTTTTCAGCCGCTGCTGCTCCCCCCCACCCCCAGTTCTATCAGATGGTTCCCTGACAGGGAACAGCAGGCGAGAGACTCCTGGGGCTGTTTCCAAGTTTTGAGTCCCCTGCTGTTCAGCACTGACCGGACTGCATCCTGCATTAATTCCTCACTTCTAAAGTCAGGAACTATAAGCTTGGCTGCTGGTTCACAAACAACACCCACCAATTTGCCCCAGGTGAGCAACTCCCCAGAGACAGCCACTGGACCAGGCTCAGGTGGATTTTCTCCCTGCTTTGTGAGGGTTCATGACACTTTCATGTCTTTTAGACAGCCCAAAACAAGGCCTTTCTGGGAAAGCTGGTGTCCACTCTGGACAACCCACACTGAGAGGCCCTCACATTGTTCCAGAACTTTTTAAGTTTTCACAGGCAGACAGCCCAAACTATGGGCTTTCTGGGCAAGCCCGTGTCCATCCCTGGACTGCCCACACTGAAAGACCCTCACTTTAGAGCTTTTTAAGTTCTCACAGCAGAGCGGTTATTCAGCCCATGCAAAGTTCACACTTAATATTGGTGATGGCCAATTATTAAGAGTTTGGAGCCATATAGCCAACCTGTAGGTTTGGGGTGCAGTGTGACGACTCTAATCCTGACAGGCCATGGTCTGTTGTCTCATCTGATTGTAGCCCCATGGGCTAGAACCCATACTAGATTTTATCTCGGGGACCACTTCCTGCCCCTCTCCCCCAGAAACCATACCTATCTATGGCTTATCACACTGTGGACAAGCTTACAAAACTCTCTATCTTTGTTTTTGGAATGTGCCCTTTCCCTTCCCGCCAGTGTTCCTGTCCCTTTGTCTCCTCCAGCATCCCTCCCCCTCCCTGCACTTAAAGAGATAACAGCATCTTCCCTTGCAGCCTTTCAGAGTTTTCTCAGTGCCTCCTTTCCTCCTGGCTAACCCTCCCCCCTACCACACTGCCAGTGTCCCTTTGTTTCCCATGCGCGCCAACCCATCCCCAGCAGACGGGATTAAAAATAAGACCAAACAATGTTAAGTGATTCACATAAAACTGCTTTAGATTTTAAACAGCTTTTGGCTCTCACACCGCGCTCCAATTCTGTGCAGTATCTGGGCTCTCATGTGGCGCTCCAGGTCCACGCTGGGTGGGTGTTTCTGTGCACCCCACAAACAGTTTCAGCTCCATGTGGTGACTCAGCTCCACATCCAACCCGTTCCCCATCATGCCAGCCCATTCGTGCCAGTGCTGGCCCATTCTGCTGTTGAGAGATATGCGCGGGACTGCTTTTGAAACAGCTTTTGGCTCTCGCTTGCAGCAGCCCCCAGCTCCACACAGCATTTTTCAGCTCTCACGAGGCCAGGTCTTGTGCCCTGGTCCCCTCCATAGGTTCAGCTTTTGGCACAATGCCCTGGGCCACGCACCCTGCAAGCAGCTCTTGCAGGTGACCATTCGCCGGCTGCTGGCTGTTGCCTCTGGGGGCAGAGCCACACTTGGCTAAAAGCTGAGACATGTCTCCCAGCCCCACCGCCGCCACCGCCCCGTCCGCTGCTGTGGCCACTACTGCCAACCCAGCCTCCGCCACCACCGCTGTCACCACTCTGACGCCCCCCCCCCCCGCCCTTTGCACCTTACACCGCCAGCTCCATCACCAACAGCGGGCCGGCCCCTGCAAGGTGGGCCCACTGCAGAGGCTACCATGAGCCCGCCCACCATTGCAGTCGGCACTGCCCCCCCTCCCACCGTCACAGCTAAAATGCATATTTCCCTGTGCCATCCCAGTGCCATTGTAGCCGTTTCCGGGTGCGATCTCAGCCTGCCCCTGCGCGCTGTGTCCCAGTGCTCACTCTGCCCACTCTGCGTATTCCATCTTAGCCTGCCCCTGTGCACTGTGTCACAACACTCACCCTGCCCACTCTTCATGTTCCACCTACTCGATGCGTGTCAGATAATCTCGGCCCTGGCCCCAAGCTCAAATATGCTCTTTCTGCAGGCATGCTCTGTCTGTCTCAGAGTTCCAAACTGCCTTAGACACTGCACATTTCCTAGACAGGCCCCTCCCAAATACTAGTGCTTCTTTCAACACAGACACATACAACATCTCGATGCTCCGCTGAAACATATATATTTTTTTTTTTTTTACAATTCAGTTCCCCTCGAGAGAGGCTATTTTTATTACAATTTTTCAAACCATTTATTCAAGGTTAGTGGCCACCTGGTAATTTTACCAGCCTTGTTTATCGATTAAAGTCTACACTAATCTCCTGTTTTAACCACTAAAATTAAGAGATATTTATCAATTCCTTTTTGCTGTGGACCACCAGTAATGTTCTAAATTTATTGCTTCTACTATACTGTGTTGTCTCCAATCTCCTGTTTAACAGCTAAGGTTATAAATTCCTTTTTGCTGGAAACCACTAGGTCTGTTCCAAGACAAGGGTTTTGTTAAAAATTCTAATGTTGTCCACCACCAGTAATGTTCTCTGTTAAATTTATTGCTTCTACTGTACTGTGTTGTCACCAATATCCTGTTTAACAACTAAGGTTATAATAACTTGAGAGTATATACTAAGTTAATAAATTTATTCATAACATTGGTAAACCTTTACTGCAAAATGTTTCCATTAAAGCCTTTTTAGACAGACTAAAATCTTTTTGTTAATTCCACGTGGCACCCTATAAAAAAGTTATATGCCATCCAGATAAAGCCTGCTCTCTGATATTAAGCTCCTACATACTTACTTAATTCTACAGATACCTTTTACTGTAGTCCAGATCTCAAGCAACAAGGCAAAACTTAACCTTCAAGCTCCACAGAGACCTTGATATGGTTTTTCATATTATAAATAACACTTGCAGTTCTGAGACAGACAAATATACACAAGGTAGAGCTACCCCCCTCCCATGGACCATGCTCAAATGCAGCAGAAGACATTGGGCCAAAAATGCCCCATCCTGGCATTCTTTGAGACCTTACTCCAGGGCTGCTGGGCTGTCCTGGCCACCAGAGAGTGGGTGGGCCATCCTAACTTCTAGCCCTCACAGGACACTGCCAGATTCATCACTGACAAAAATTGCTGCCAAAGACTGAGAGGGGCTAAGGGCCAACAACAGCTGCCTTTGTGGGTGTCTGTCTCAGAGTCCAAGTCACATTAAAACTCTCAAGGTAAGACATTCTCTATATTTGTGGACATAGAGGCCATATGTACAGAGTTCTTACTGAGTTTTCAGGCTACTATAATAAATCCTCAATGTCTGACTGAATATTAAAGGTCAACCTATGACATTTACAAACAGGGCCTATTTTGTGCAGGTCCCAGTCCTAAATCTTAAAATGCTTTTATTCCCTTTTATACAGGCTGACAGATACATTTGGTCTTCTCACTTTGTTTATACTTTTTCAGGATACATAAAAGCCTTTCTCACAACCAGGGAAACTGCTGATATACTTGCTAAAGTTCTGTTGAAGCAAAGCATTCCAAGGACTACAACCAGGTTACAGTGACGCATACCTGATATTCTTGGTTACCTCAACAGCAATCAAAGTTGCTAGACTGCCATCCTGGGTTCACATCATTCAGGCTAAGAGGTGCCCTCCTAGCCCCAAATCTGATCATTCTGAGTGGTCATCTCATCTTCTTCGGCCACCTGTCTCCATCTCACAAACCTCAGAGCCACAGTTAACAGGCTAAGTCATGTTTTGTTATCCACTTTGGTTCTTAATTCCTTACATTCTCTTAATGACCATTTTTACAGCAGGACTCTTTAACAGTATTGCCTACAAACTCCAATGTCATGCATACCATAGACAAGACTTACTGACCTACCTCTTAACTTTTATGCTTTCATATGGGGGCGTAACTTCTCTCAAAACTTCACTCCTCCTAATCCCACGTTTAATTTTCAGAATTCTGCCTTACCATGGAAATGATCCTACCTCAATGTCACACTGATAGGATGACATGTCTAAATCAAAGACACCTTTCCCTCTACCTCACTTGGGTCCTTAAATATGACAGTGCCATGTCTTCTCCTAACATCTTGTCTCTTTGTTTTTTCAGTCTAACATATGTGCATTCACCAGTGAAGTTGTCCTGGCTAAAATACCTGACACTAGCTTCTACCTAGAAATCAACCATCATCCCATCAACTCCCCTAGACCCCAGTACAGCACCCTCATCCAGCAGGAATTAGTTAAAGAGAAAAATCTTTGCCCTTTTCATAATAATCATAAGACGGGATATGAAAGGGTTCTGGCCCAGGCCGGATACTGTAGCAGGTAAAGCCAAGGAGCTCCTATCTATTCCCACCCTTAGGAATTACCTCTGGTGCCAAACTAAGACCAATGGGCTACCTGTGCATCCCTAATGCCCCCCCTTAGGTTCCACCCCGAGCCAAGGCTACTTATGTGCTTCACTCCACCTATTCTATGGAGAGATCGCCGGCCCCAGGGTGTAGATGCCATGCCCCAGGGGCTCGGGGGTGTCTCTCCCCACATTCTCAAAATGAAGTTTATTTATATTGCATACTTCTTATCTTTTCAGCCACCGCTGGTCCCCCCCCCCACAGTTCTATCAGTAGTGATATAGGGGAATGAAACTCCTGACCTATTATGTCTGATATGATTTCATGTTCTCTAAAATTAAAGAATGAATTTTAGGAATTCAGGGTGATAGGGAGCTATTTAGAATATCAGTCTTTATGATACAGATGCATTGATTTGATCATTTTGTTGAGGCCTGGCCCACAGTAGGAGGTGTCTGTCTCCCTCAGGAACTAGCTCCTTGCAGAACCTAGCCCTGTCTCACTGCCTATAGTATTTCTAATTAACTCAGCTGCCTGCAACAGTTGCATTTGTTTTGCTTTCTATCCTGAGATTTGGCCCATAGGAAGAGGTGTGTCTCCTCCAAGGTCACCAAACATCTGGTCCTCTGGGCCAGCTTCTTCTAGCACCTAGCTCTGTCTGACTGCCTATAATATTTCTAACTAGCTCTGCTGCCTGTTACATTAAGTGGAGAGTTTCATTCCCCTACATCACTGTCATACTGAAAAACAAGTGAAAGGAATTGAATAATGTTTGTCTCTAAGCAGTTAAAGATAAATGTTTGTGCTCCTAAAATTTACAAATTCCAAAAAAATAGATGAATAATAAAAATAACTAAGAAGTAACGAAAATTGTACATAAAAGAATGTGTATAAAATGATATGTCTAATAGAATATACATAATAAGCTGCTAGATACAAACTCAGATAGATCAATGATTTTATTAAAATATAAAAGGAAAATATATTTGAGTAAATCTGAAAAGTTATATACTGCCATATCAAGAAGAAAAAAATGAAAAATGAAAGCTGAAGATTGAAAACAGAATAAAACAGATCATGAAACACAAAATGGAACAATACTTGTGTTCTAGTTATACTATTAAATCATTGTTAAATGTTTTGTAAAATATTCTTGTCAAATGAATATAAAATAATTTTATATTCTGTGAATTTGATAATTCAACTTCAAAACAAACAAATAGCAAATTGACAGAAGCATGAGGAATAAAAGAGAAGTTTATCATCACTGGGTACAATTTCAACAATTGTTTCAATAATTTATTGAAAAAGTAACAGATTATATAGAAAACTGGTAATACTTAAAAATACATCTGAAAAAAAATTAACCAGTTGCTGTATATAGGACACAGTACTCAAGAAATGAAGGATGGATACTATTTTCAGAAACAGCAAAAATATTTGTAATATCTGGCCACCCGCTAGTAATAAAGCATCTTTCAATGCATTTCAAGTCTCAACATATTTTAAGGATTATCATAATGCATTAGCTGTTTTCTTAACACAGTGGAAATATGGTATATATCATTTGTAAAAATGCATCTTGACTAGTCTCAACATGTTTAAAACTTAAAAGATACAAAGGTAAGATGTCTGTTTCAAATCATTGTAATAGAATTATAGAACAAATGAACTGAAAGTCTTTAAAATACTAAATGTCAATTTGTGAGACGTAACTTAAAGTATAAAGAAAAACATTTGTGGTCTTAAATGTTTATATCAGAAAAGAATAACTTGCACGTAAACAATAAATCCAATAATTTTAAAACAAAAATCAAAGTTGCAATACTGACTGAAAGGGCACCAAACTTTCAAAATATGTCAGGTTTTAAATATGATCAAGGATATAGTATGATAAATGATAATCATATTTTGTAGCTAACATGTAACTGTTTTCAAAGAAAGATTTTTAAATCTATTTCCATTTTTAAAAATAGAATAAATTATCCATACAATTGATACAGTGATAGCCTTGGATATGGGGTTACTAGGATATTTTTCTTTAGATATCTGATTGAAAGCAATGATTTTTAATTTTTAAAATATGTTTAAATGTAGTAAGTTCTTTCTAGTGATAACAAAGTTAATTTGTGAGGCCAGAAGAAAAAGAAAAAATGCAAATTTTCTGGAAACTTCATGGAGAAAAGTAAGTCAGTGATTCCTGTGAGATGGAGCATCAAACACTATCTTTCAGTTTAAGATTTTTTATTCAGTGAGGCCAATATCTTCCAACAGATGGGGTTTATGAGACAAGGGTAGAAGATCTGAGACAAAAGTAAAAGGGATTTGCAATGAGTGGAGGATCAAAGGAGTTACTTTTGCAACCAGAACAGGAACTGGATCATTCAGTGAACATTATAGTATAAATTACACCCCAGAGAGAAAAATGACTTTAGGATATTAAATCTCCATTGCAACTGTCACAAAGAGTGACATCTTGGTAACACATGCTTTACTCAAAAATGTTTATATAAAGATAGGGAAAGCAAAAAGAAAACTATGAGGGAACATGTCCTCATTTTGCGTAGTACATATAGTGTGAACTAATTAAAGAGATTTTAAAAGACTTGTATTTCAAATATTCCATTTGAGTATATAATCATCTGAGTTTTTATTAAAGAAAGAGATTTCCATCAAATGCTTTTTCATTATTAGAGATTGTTCTCCTGTCACTATGAAATACTGTTTTTTACTGCCTTTTAAAGATATTTTGTCAGAGTAAAAGTGTCTGTTTTTGAAATTATCTATATTTGAAGTCTGAGCAATGTCTACTTGGCTTTATGTACCACAAATTTAAACAATTAAAACTTGGGATACACCTCAGTGGCACAATGCCTGCCTGGCTAGTGCAAGATCTTGAGCTCAATTCCAAGTAAAAGAGCAAACAAATGCACAAAAACAACAAAAAGTACCCAATACTTTGATGTTTAGAGATGCATTTAGAAGTGATATGCTGCTCAGATACTCATGTATAAGAATGCACATTGGAGTGTTTATTGTAGACAAAATTAAAAATGAATAAATTAATGTATAGTCACACTTTGAAACTTTTTTTTTTTTTTTTTTTTTTTATCATGAAAGTGAATAACCAGAGCTAGTGCCAGGGATCAATCTCATCAACCTTGCGTTTGCAAGGCAGGCACTTATGTCACTGAGCTAAATCCCCAGCCCCAGGAAAATATTTTTTTGAGGTAGGGTCTCACTATGGAGTTTGGGCTGGCCTTGAGCTCACTTTGTAGCCCACTCCTCTCGAACTCACAATGATACTCCTTCTTCAACCTCCCAAGTGCTGGGATTTTCAGCACACTGGTCTGTATGAAAATAATTAACTGAAGAAAAAACACTAGAGTAATAAAAGTAAATTTCAAAAAAATCTTGAATCATGAATTTTTAATTCTCATTAAGTATCATGTATTATCTTACTAATTATCTTTGTCTTTCTCATTTATAGCTAGTGAAAACCACTAGTTGAACATCAGAATTAGGTTAAAAATCTATGAAGACTTCTGAAATACATAACTGTGTAGGTTAGGAAGCTTCTGAAAACTTGTGCTGAGCCATAGCAGATACCTAGAAAACCAGTTTAGGAGTTTTCCTATTTTGTTCCTATTTTAATTCCCCCTTTATTTCTGTCTTTGTAAGACACTATCATCACTTGGAAAAAGGGTGCCACAGCAGATTAATTTTTCTATAGCATTTCACATGCATGAAAAACTAAGGTGAAATAAACCTCTGCCGATCCAAAGCTTCATATAATTTGGAAAAAATATTTAAGTTTTATGTTAAATACTTCAAGTATTTAATTAAATGTACAAAAAATATACAAAAATTTATGTGTTAGTGTGTGTGTACATGTAGTTTAAAAACAAGAAAAAGAGGTAGTTTGAAATGCATGGAAATAGAAAAACAGAAATAAAGACAAAACCATGCTGTATGCATTATATTTTGTTCAGAGTAAAGCATAGAAATTATAGAAAATTATTTTCTTTAAAATTTTAGTATATTATTTAATGTGGTAAAATATTTTCACAGCAGAAAATAGAGAAAAAAGGTACATTTGAGTTTTATTAAAAACTGACATGGAGATTGGAAGTAAATCATTTTTATGAATATGACTTTCATGGAGATTGTTGTACAGAAGGCTTAAGCAAACTACTCTTTCAGGTTTTAGAGAAAAGACGTTCAAAAAACAGAAAGGAGTATAGTGAAAGTCCAATAAATTACTCAAAAATAATTGAAATCATTTCTGATCCATGGTAACTAATTAAACATGAAATTCACCAATTTAAATTCTAGGAAATAAATGAGGAAAATAAATATATATATTGCAGTGATATTTTACTTTAATTGACTGGAGCACACTCATGGATTTTTAATTGACTATTTTCCTGTGAAATGTGAATCAGAAGCTGTCAAATGATGTAAGGACAAAAGCTCTGGAGGAGTAATCTTGTGTGTTTTAACACCAGCTGTATCACTGATTTGCCTGTGACCCCATTAGACCAATCACTTTTTCTTGTCAACTGTCAGTTTTCCATTTTGACTTATCAGTGGTACTTAAATTTGCTTTCATAGCCACAAAAGAAAATACATTTTATAATATATATTGCATGAGGTCCAACATAGTTTGCATCACTACACTGCAAGATTTGTGAACCTACCCAGAGCTGATACTATGGGATTCCATTTAGAGTTCCTTCAGTACTGAGCCTCCTGGAAACACAGTAGAAAACAGTGTTTTAAATAGCAGAATGATATATATCATATTTTAAAAGATATCAATAAAAATGTCTTCTCATCACATGTAGTAGCACTAATGTGCTGATCTTTCTGATACGTCACTAACTTCTTAAAAACCTAAATAATAACTCATTATGTATTTTAGCACAATATAAAACATTTAAAAACAGGGGTGATGTGAGTACTATGGATAGTGGTATGTTAAAGCAGTTCCCAATCTCAAGGCTCACAAAATTGATTGCTGTAAATTGCAGGAATTATATGATCCAGGTGCTATACAGCATGAAATAAGCTACGGTGAAAGTATTTTCACTACAATAAATATCAGTGACACAGATCAAGGTTTTCTGCCTTTTTTGTCAAAATTAATTCCAGTTGTTAAACGTTTACTAGATTCTAGTGTACAAAGCCATACAGTGAAAGGTACAACTCAAAGGGTTAGAGTGTGATGTTTTCATTCTATGCTGATGTATACGAGTTTTGGTTATACTTTTTCCCCTGAGAAGTCTATGAAAAACACTGTTCACTATCATTATATATATATATATATATATATATATATATATATATAACAGCTGTAAGTGCCAACAATTGCACCTAGAAACTTAAACACATGCTTTATTAAAAGTATTCAATGTAGGTAATGTAATTTTCCTTTTTTGGTCTTACAAAAAAGGATATTTAAACTCGTAGGATTAAAACTGTTATCTAAGTATTCATACTTTGTAAATGAAAGAGCCAGAATTTCAACTGAGACAAATAACATGGTAAATCATATGTATTTTTTGTTTTAGGAAATAGTTATGTACATATTGTGAGATTTAGCAAATATTTCCATGTCCTATTCAGCAGTAGGTCATATCTATGGCCTCAGAATATCTATATTAGAATTACCCTTTCACCATTTTAACTTTTATAACTAAATCTTTTTATCTTACAATATTACCAAATGTTTTCACATATCCAAATTATTTCTGCTTTATTCTCCTTCTTGTATTGTATTCATCAACTTGTTATCAATAAATGGAAAAGTAAGTGAGGGCAGGAAACATTACTGAATGTGAGTTTTCTTTTTTTGAAAATCATATTAGGCATATAGTCATGATAATTGCATAATATTGTGAATGTACGAACAGACAATGAATAATATGGGGTAAAAAGTGAATTTTGAGCATAAAATATAATATTGCATTTTGAAAAGAAAGATATAACATTTTTTAAAAACACTTAATTCATTCAGTCATAAAATGGCCATGTTTGTGCATCAAAATGAGTTAGGAAGCATGAGTTCTTGATCTATGTGAATGCAGTATTCCTCAAATACAGAAGAAGGCATCTGGGCAGGTGTACTTCTAAGTGCCTAACATTTTTATATTTATGCATATTTTCCTCTCAAATAAGACAGTGACAATTAATATTGCACTTTTGATGTGTCACATTCCTCTGTAATATGTAGGTGTGTAAATAGTTAACAAGGTGATTATAGAAAATGCAAAGTTTTTGGTCTATCTCTAGATGACATTAAAAGTTATTCTCAAAATGAATTGAAATGTGATCTGTTAATGGGGGAAAATCATATTAATAATGTGAATACTAAAACTTTTTTTTAACAAAATACATCATGGTATCCTTCTTGCTGCGTAATTGAGTCATTCATAGATAATTAAATGGCCAGATAACTCTTTTCACTGATTATTTGTTGGAAGTCTGCAGTGCATTAACTTAGGAATCTTGGAACCTAGGAATCTTGAATCAACTGTTACCCGTGGCTTTTAAAAAATATATAAGATTTGATTCCTCAGTTTGACACAGGGATAAAATGTGTTGTTACCTTAAAGAGCAAATATTTTTCAAGCCTCACAGAGTTTCATAAAAATGGATTTAAATGAGCAAATTGAAATTTAATGAGATAAATTTTACAGAGGCCACTTCTGTGTCTAACTCTGAATAATAAAATAGAGCAAATAAATTAACTTCCTATTATCATGAAATTAAATTACTTTAAGAGGCACAATGATCTTAGTGAATGTCGACTGTATTTCTAGCCAAATAATATAGTGGAGAAGGAAAAGGTGGCTACATTGTGTAGATCCAAATGTTGAATGATTATAAATCCAAAGAATTTCCCTGGAATTCATTATATGTATTTTATACTTTCAGTATCTTATTTCAGAGGTATCAAAGATGAATTTTTCTCAGTATTTATAGAGGTACAAAAATTAGAAACACGTTTAATGTTAAGAATGTAGACTTTTGTCTTAAACATCAAATAAAATTAACTGAACAACTTCTGTCTTGAAGTAAAGTAACATCTACATTCACGGAAGCATTTTACAATGAACACTTTATTGACTGTAGATGGAGACCTGGAAAGGAGTTAATATTATCATGTGACATCACCATATATCTATAGAAATATCATACATGGCTGGCTCTAAATATTAAACTAAGCCTGGACAATTGACTTAAAATGAAAGCCAAATTCTGGGGGTCCATAGACTCCTTATAATTTGGAGCTGCTTACCTCACTTATCTAAATTTGTGCTACGCTTTGTCCTTGAGCCTTTATCCACAAAGTTCTCTACTTTAGTTTTAAAATGCATCTATATGTAAAACAGATGTACCCAATACACCTAAAACAGGCTAAAAATGTTTATAATATTTTGAAATCACTGTAGAAAATATAATTCAAACATCATCTGTATAGCTTGTTCAGCAAAAAATTAGGATCCTTTGTAAACTGAAATCTAGGGTTATTTATTTTTATAGTCATAATCATCATTTTTTTATTTTTCTATCAAGCACTCTTAATGGGAAAATGTAACTTTAAACATTTTATCTATAGCAGTATTCCACTATCTTGAAAAATACAAGAAATCATGGATATTTATGTCCAATGAATACATGACAATACTTATTAATTTTCCTCCTTTTATTAGTAATAAAAATAGGCTAAATTAAAATGCCTACATTATTTATTAAAATAAAATTTTTCTGAACTATCTGATGTGATGGTATGAGTAGACTGAAAAGGAGTGTGGGGAAAAATAAATGGAAAAGAAGGTACTGTAGAATGTTTTTGATTAAAGTGAATATTTTCCAAGATTTATAGTTACCAGATCTTGCATATGGAAATTACAGTTGCTCTTAATCTGCTTTAGAAGACTGATGCAAATATTAAAAAGTAATGAACTAACAAGATTGTTTGTGAATGCCACATAAAAGTGCTAATTATACAGCATTTCCTGCATACAGCTAAACCCAAGAGACATCTTCTAAGAAACTGTTAAATAAGCTTCTTCACAAGAAATGTGCATACAACTGAGTTATATGATAAATTTTCACTGAAGTACACTGATCCTGTCTCATCCTTATAAATAAAGTGAAAAAAAATACAGAAAAAAATCCCACAGTGTATTAAATGTATCCAGGGAACAAAATTATTTTACTTTTGGAAGTGCCCCATTAATATACTTACACCTGACTTTCAGCATACATTTTAGAGGGTGTATTTCAGGGCTTAGGATTTAGCTCAGTCGCATTAGAGTCTGCATGTGGAGTACAGGTTGTGAGATCAATCCCTGGTACAAAGCAAAAAAAAAAAAAAAGGCTAGATTTCATATTGAATTGTATTTAGTGTGTACCAGGGGGCTTATTATTTTGGATGTTTATTATGAATTTTACTGTTATTATTTTTAATATTTTAATAGTATAATTTGGCAATAATTTGCAAAAGCATATTTTACATGCTACTTTACAGCTTGAGTTCCAAGGTTCTAGCTATAACTGTACTTTTTTTTCATTTAAAATCTCCATTATGCAGATGCAAGAGGGGCACTTCGTGGGACTATTCCTTTGTAGAAATACCATTAAAGCATCTGTCACATGCCAATTTTATTTTTAATTTCTTTCTCATTTGAATCCACTTTCTATGTCTAATGGTGGCTTTCTTGCAGGTAATTTAGAGTTGGGAGTTGGATAGTGTTTGATCATTTGCTGGGCGAGTTGAATGGTAATTATTTTTTAACTCACTTGACATTGAAAATGTGGTTTCTTTAAACTAGGATCAAACTTTTAAATAATTTTCAAGTCTTATCAGACATGAAGGTGCTCAGACCCTTTGGTTATTAATCTGGGCCATCACTAATACTTTCTGCTTCTGTGAACATATTAGAAAAAGCACTCACTCCAGTCAGGCAGTTTAGAAAATGTTGTCCTTTCTCAGGTGTACCGATTAGCAAGCAGAGTACAGGCAGAGTTTCAGTCTTCAGTGTTTTTTTTTTTTCAGTTTTTATTTTTTATTAGCACATATCTGCAGTACATAATGATTGCATTCTTAGGGAAGGTGTTACATATACTTAGCACATCTTAATCTTTTGTCATCTCCGTCACCTCCACTTCTTCTCTTTGTCCCCTTCCCTTTTATAAAAGATCTATCTCCCTTTTTCCTATTATCTATTTTAAAAGAAAATTATTTCTGTTGGTACTATAATGATCACATTCACCATAGGGAATTTGTACCTCTATTTGTTCCTGTTACTCTACCTTCCTTTCAAGCTTCTTCCCCTCTTTATTTACAAAAGCTTTGTTTCTATTTTTTTCCTGTTTTTTCTTATTTTTTACCTTTTCCTTTGCTTCTTTTTCTCCTCTATCCTCTCTTGTTTCCCTTTCAAATTGAATATTTTCTTCCTATTTCCCAGTCTTTATTTTTATATGTTATATGTTTTATTTATTTTTTATTTTTTATTTTTTTGTCTTTTTCATTTTTATTGGTACCGGGAATCGAATTCACGACCGCCTGCATGCAACGCAGGTACTTATGCCGCTGAGCTAAATCCCCAGCCCCATGTTATATGTTTTATATGTTAGGCTGGTACAAGCTCCATAGTCTGTGGGCCTAGTGTTGCATTACTTCTTGGTGGAGGCATCATTACAAGTTATAGAAAGCAATGATTCTCTAGGGTATACAGTTCAGAAAAATCTATACATAGTTTTATGGTTTTGTCTTTACTTTTTACGTTTTTTAGGGGATGTTTGTTATATATAATGTTTACATTCATCATGGTGGCTTGGTATATATATGTAACACATATGGATTTTTAAAATTACATCCACCCTTTCATAACCACTTTCTCCATCTTTAGAAACCCTTTCCATTTGTAGTTTTAAAATGTTTAAGGTATCTTTGTTTCCCTCACTTCCACTTTTGAAAATATTCAGTGGGAAGCAGCATAAAAGAGAATGACACTGAGCCATCTTTATTCCTTCCTAGATCAAAAACATAATTCATCCAAAAGCTTCTGGAATTTTTCTGGCAATACTAGCAAACACTGAGTCAGGATGTAGGCTTTACAATTCATGTTATTACAATTCAATGGGAAATTTGGAATTTTGAAGTAAAAAAGCACCACTATATGAAAAGGTTTTATAATTAAACTATGCCATACTGCTTCAGCATTTGAATAGTCTTAATTTGACCCCTTTTTTGACTGAATGCATGGTGTATTCCAGATATCATTTTTTGGTGCAGCCTTCTGATTCATAGTTTATCCTGGCCAGTACTAATCCACTATGGCTGATGTCTTGTGAAAAGGGGATATATCCAAATACCTGTCTTGGTTAACACCACTGTCATAGGACCTCACTGCTAACAGTTGAGAAATAGATATTTACTCCTAAGTTTACCTTTCCTAAACTGTTTAATACAAACTTCTATGACTGCTCCTAACAAACTTGATTCCCTTTCATTTCCCCAATTGGTGAATACTTTATTTATAATTATGAGTATTAATTATCTATAGAAGATACCTATTACACATATAAAATCTGTTTTCTATTGTTCTATATAAATATTTTTATCACGAATTACAGAAACACAAATTTGGTGTTTATTATACCAGGAATAAAACTCAGGACCTTGCTCTTGCCAGGCAGGCACTGTGTCACTGAGCTATATCCCGGTCTCAAGGAACATAAATTGAAAGATATCATAGACATTTTTTACAATTTCCTTTTTGTCACAACTCTTATTGTATTTAAAAAGTAAAAATGATCATTATAAAATTTTTATATATATCAAAATAATTGGATCAAAGGACCATGTTCTTTTGAACCTTTTTTCATTAAAATGAATATTAAAGAATTTTCATTTTTGAAATTGTAGCTGTTAGTAACTGTTCTGATAGTAGCATTGTATGAATGCAGCATATTTTTAATTAGATAATTGGCTGTTTAGAACATTTAGTTTAGTTCTAATTTTAACTGTTATAATCAGCATATTGTAAGCTAAGATTAACATATTGTAGAGAAACCTTTATCCATATCCATGATTATATCCTAAGGGTAAACTTCAACAAGTGTAATTGTTGGATCAAATACCACTACAATTTTGAGGCATTTACTTAAAATTGCAACTTGTTCTCAAATAAATGTTCTGTTGTTTATACTCCCATAAACAGCATATGACAGTACTCATTTGCCTAAATCCTTGCTGGCAATGAATATGATTATGGAAAGAGTCTGCTGTTTTGATAGTTGATAAATCATATTTAATTTAACTCACATTTTAAGATTAATTATTTTACATGTGTTGGCCATTTTTTAAAATTTCCTTTTATGTCTTTTATCTGTTTCTTTTTATAGGACTATACAGCTTCTCTAATTTATAAAATTACCACTTTATAAAGACATAAGAGTTAAATCTTTTTCTAGCTACACTGTAAAATTTTTCAAGTTTATCATTGGTTGCTCAGTTCTATTTGTAATAATTTTGATGCAGAATTATTTTGTTATATTAGTTTGAATGCTATTGTCATGAAACAAAAACCTAAGATTAAATATTCACCTATTTTACTTATACTGTTCTCATACATATGAAGAGCTTTATTTAATTATTTACCTTTATTATTTTTCTTTCATACATTTGAAATCCATTTTGAAATGCATTGTACAGCTTGGGGGTGTAGGTTACTGGTTTAGCACATGCTTAACAAAACTTGATGTCCATGGTTCAACAGCGATGACTTAAGATATAATGTGCAGTATGATTTAGCAAGAAAATTCTGACATGATCACATGGTCATGTTGTAATGTTTGTCAAATCAAGAAATCATAATTTCTCCATTTCTAAATTGAGGATCTATTAAAAACAGCTAATGGAAATTCTAAATAATGATAAGCATGTAAGAACTCACTATATTATAAAGAATATATTTTCAATCACTGACAAATGTAATTGTCTTTCAGTATGCAGTCCGCTGCACAGATGTTTACTTGGGTTTGCATTTCACAGAACCCAAAGTAGAGCTATCCTAGAGTTATTCTCTGTTCGGTATTCATCTTTGTGTGCCTAATTGTTAAGTCCTTGGATTCCATTTTATATTCTTTTATGTTTGCTGATTTTGGCTGGGTGAACCTAAGTGCCAAAATTGCATGTTATTTCTCCAGTTTTTCAATCAAAGCTCGACTTCAGTTCATAGTCCCCACTGCTGCCTGTAGAGAATGAACAATGTCAACTATATCAAGGTTCCTTAGAGATACAGAATAGACATATGCATTTTATAAAATCTTTTATATGTATTGTATATAAACTATTTTATTGAAGCTGAAGAGCCTGAGCTCACTACAGAGGCCCTGGCAGTCCCTTAGTAAACTAAAGGGTCCAAATTGGAAAGCTGCGTAATCTGCACTGGAACCCTGGATACAGATGTTCAAATGAGATGGTGAAGATTGGAGCACCTGTGAAGAAAGAAAAGTAAGAATCCTTTCCCTTTTTATTCCATCTAGCCTACAAGGCCCATTGTTTGGTTCCACCCACACCCAAGGTGGGTCCTCCTTCATTAAGTTGATCATCAGATATATTCAGAACTTTGCTGAACTAATCTAGTAGGAGTTTCTTATTCAAGTTGACATCAGGATTATCTATTATACTAATTTAAATATAGAATATGATGTTTGGATCGTGGAATTGGCACTTGATATAACTTTACTTCATATACAGTGGGTAAAGAAGAAATAGATTTTACACCATTTTGAAGTGATATATTCTTGGGTTTGTTATACTTGTGTGATTAACAGAGTTAACTAACTATAATCTTGGAAAAATGTAATGCCTATATACATTGTAATTAGCTTAAGAAAATTGCTAACACCAAAATTATAATAGTTATTATAAACTCTGAAGAGTTTTTGTTTCAAATTCATGTTATTTATACATATGGAAGTATCTGTGGCTTTACAATGTTTTTAGACTATCTCAGAGCTCTTTTTACATTATAAAATATTATATTTGAATATTTTTCTCCACGTGTGACTGATTATTCATATAAATATTTTTAAAAATAAGAATGTTCTGTTCACAGATAATTAACCTAAACATATTCATCTCCTTATAACTGTGGAGTACTAACGAGGTTTAACAAACAAATAGGGCTGAGTATGGTGGCAACTGCTTATAATCCTCCCATGCTAAGGGCTGAGGCAGAGGATAAGTTCTAGTTTGAAGTCATCCTCAGCTACACACCATGTTGACTTCAAGGCCAGCCTGAACTACAGATAGTAATGTTGTCTAAAATAACCAAAAAGAAAAAAAAAAGTATAGGAATTTTATAGGTAAAGAAGATTTAAATGTTTACCATGGAAAACTAATAGAGTACTTGAATTCTAGGTGACACATGTGCAATAATGTCAGCAATTCTGCTCCTCAAGGTTATGATTTAGTGAACAAAATGAATGACAAAATTGGAGAATGAACAGTGAGTGCACCTCCCTAGATTTATATATCATTTTAAATTACAAATAATTCTTTGCCTGTTATAGTTGAATATTTGGAGATGAAATGTTCTTACTTCAGCCTTTATCATGGTTCTTGCTTGAGTTTAATTTTCATCACTATTATAATTATCCTTATTAAGGATCTATTTGATTACTGAGGCCAATATACTGACTTAATGAAACATTAAATAAAAAACATTTCTGGTATCACATAAGCAATGAGAGACTGGTTGGTATCTAAAGACCTATGATATTTACAGGAAAGAATGAAGTAGTATGGATAGATTTATTTTTAGGCAGCCTGGGTAGTGTTTCTTTAACCACCTCATCTCTACCAACTTAAATATGTGGCTTCTACATGTAGCTATCTCTGTCATGAAACACTTAATCCATAGCATGATTTGTTTTGTGTTCAAACTGCCCAACTATATCTTCTCTAGATTATACTATCCTCTGTCCTAATTGATTAGTTTTTCTACAGTAATTCTAATTTGTGGTTGATTCCTGTTCTAAAATATTTCATCTCTTCTCAACTGACAGTGACCTTGCCTCCCTCTATTTTTAATCTGTCTTTCTCTATCTGTTTTTCTGTTTCGCACGTGCACAAACACCATCCATCAACCTGATATTCCAAGTACTCCTTTGCCTCTGGGTCATAGCTGTTAATATCAGAATGTTGCATGAAATTAATCATAAACATATATGTCACAGCAAAATATATGATCAGACACCATTAAATACACAATCTTATGTAGGAAATTCATGGATTTATATGCTTTAAATTATTTTCCTTAAGGAAAGAAATTTTCAGAGTTGTGTAAAATAAAGTCATTTTTCTTCAATGAAATCCATTCTCCAAAATCAATAATGAAGTCACTTATAAAAATAAGTCCTACAGTGTGTTTCATTGATAAATAAAGATACTAAAAAAGCTCCTCTTGTTATCTTTAATAGATGCTATTGAGGATGTGGAAAAAAGGGAATACTTGCACGCTGTTGGTGGGAATGTGAATTAGCTGTGCCATAATGGAAGACAGGTTGGAGGGTCCACAAGAAATTAAAAAAAAAAAATAACTATCTTATACCACAGTTACAACTGGGTATGTATCCAAGTCACTGAAATATTTATTACAGAAGCATTCACAATAGCCAAATAATGGAAACAAACTAAATGTCTGTCAATTGATAAATATGCAAATAAAATGTGATATATATATATATATATATATATACATAATAAGATAGCATTTGTTAAAAATCCTTTTATTTCCAATAACATGGCAGTCATTATAAGAGGGAGAAGCTGATCAATGGGTCCTAAGTGCCAAATAGGGAATGAAATTTTGGTGTGCTTTTGCACAGCATGCAGACTACCATGCTGATGATGTATAGCTCAAAAAGCTGTAAGAACAGGCTTTGAAAGCTTTTGCCCTAAAGAACTAGTAAAGATTTGAGGAGATATGTATGTTTATACTTATTTGAATATTATACAATGTATATACATACTGAAACATCACATGATACACAGTTAATATTTACAGTCAATTTTATGTAACATTTAGATAAAAGGAAAGTACTGTGTAATGAATTCCAAGTTATTAAAATACCAAAATATATAATTGATTTGATATGAGATACACACTTTTATTATTATATGAAGAGTATCAGTACAGAAAAATAGACTCTTTCACTTACTATAGATTCATCCACATTTTGTTTCTGTTTACTCACAAATCTGGCTCATTGTAAGGAAGCAATGAAAACTGTTGTGATAGAAAGTTAGCCGAGGAAAAGGATATAGAATGTTCTGTCTAAAATTTCTTTTGTCTCTGGATTTAGCCCATTTATCTTGAGGTAGAATCATTTTCCATAAACCTACAATTAAAGAAATAATTATTTGTTTCAGTGACATATTATTATTCAGTGACATATTGATAATGGCAAGCCAATTTTATAATATGAGGTCCTAGCTATAATACAGCTAGCTATTTTCCCCATTATATATTTGATATTTGGTTATTTAGTAAGAAGCATGCAATGAAATTCTTGTTCCATTGGTGAGTGAAAGTAGTACTATGACCTCAACAATAACAGTGTTGGGAAAATAAATGCTTTCATCCCGTTTAGTTTTTTTGTTTTTGTTTTTGTTTCTGTTTTTCCTACATTAATCCTCAGGAAAATAAAGATTGATTTCAATGTTAGTCAGGTTTACAAACTATAAACTCTAAAAATTTCAGAAATTTGAACTTTAAATTTTTCAGTTTCTGCAGATTGGTTGCATTTGTACCATTTCCATCTAGGCTATCACAGTTTTATTTAGTGGAAAATAGAAATGACTAATATGACTAATAAATCATACTTGGGGACATAGACAAAGCAAAGTTATTCTGTTTTGTTATCTTCGGAGAATATGTATGACATTAAAATTCTGATGCTATAGTCTTGTGACAAAGAATATGATGATAATTGTAAATAATAAACTGTAACACATGTATCTTTTCCTGACAATTATTATAACTGAGAAAAGGAAACACTTAAAATACCCAAATTAGGATCAGAAGAAAAATCTACTTCATCGATGCTTATCTTTCTTTTCTTTTATATTCATGAGGCATTTAAGAGAAAAAAAAGAGAAAACATATATGTTCAAGATGGTTGAATATATTACTTTCTGAGAATTTTCTAAAATGGATGTTATGATATAGCTCCAATATTGGTTCAAGTTCCGCCAGAATAATTTAAAAATAGCAAATTTAAAACCAATCACTGGTTTAAAAACATATGGCTTGTTATCATTAAGGGCACTGGCATGTACGATAAAAAGTAATACATCATTTCCATAGAGCAGTCTATATTAAATGAAAATATTTTCATGCTACTTGCCTTGGACAGCAGGACACACTCACTGAGACCTGTTACAGACACAAAGATCTAAATAAACAATATTTATCCTATACTACACAGGTAAAAGTAAAATTTCAAAACTCAATCTGCTAATAGTTTTTCTTTGTTGCTTACTATATATTTTCAGTGTTTTAAAATGGTGTAAAAACTATAAACTCACGAGATGTTAAGAACAGAGGGTTGAAAAGAAGCAGACTGTGTTGGTGGCACATTCTCATCATAGTAAATTTTTAATGGATTTCTGTAATTGCAGTTAAAGTATTTTAAGCATTTGTCTGTGTTACTTTCTTTGTGAAAGGAAGAAAATCCTGTCCTGCTTACACTTACCACTCCTTTTGCCAAATATCTCCAGATGCAGCACTATCACTGACGCAATTTGATTTCTAGTCAAAATAAATATTAACATCTGCTTCAAAAGATATTTTTTATGACTATAAGCATGCAGAACTCCTCTGTTCATTAAGCCTAAAAATTCAGTAAGTGTTTGGTATGCTGGGCCTAAACTACCTCATAGCAAGCAGCTGTCAGATGATTTCTGAATTCTCCTGCTCAACTCACCACAGTGAATTGATGGAATCCTGCCAGCTTCTGGACATACACAGATTGAAAAGAATTCTGTCAAGTACTACTCAGATGTTTGTGCTAAGTCTCAAATGCTGCCTGTACATTTAGAATGACCTATTAAGAAACAAATGGAGGACTTGCAGAGAACATGGCAAATAGATAACAACAGCTGGCTCTCTGAGATAGCCAGCTTAGAATCCAGGAATGGTGTGATGTGGGGAGTCCTAAGCAGGGGGTGATATTCCCTGCTGACCCAGGAATGAACTGAGCTGAGAGAAACCAACTGGAAATGCAATCCCAGTGCTAGGACCGGAACAGATAAAATCTCAGTGCCAAAGATGGAACCCACACCTCTGGAAACCGCGATTTGAATTTCCTGTTGCCACTGCTGCATCTGAATCCACACAGCAGGGATAGAGACGTGAAAGCTCTGAGAGTGGGAATTAGTGAAGCAAATTGAGAGTGGAACTGATGAGGAGCCCTGCATTGATCTGTGGTGAATGAGAAGAACGGGGACCCCTCCATAGATAAAGAGGCTCCAACAGAGGACATTTTGGGACCAGGCAGACTGGCCAGAAGAGGACACTGCAGTGACTTCAGTCACATATTCCCCATTCAAGCGGGAGTGGAGGGAGCACCTGACCTGGGTGACACCATGAAATAAGATCCAGGAGGCTAGCACAAACCAGGTCCCTGTGCTTAGCTGTGCACACTAGTAGTGAAGCCTTCAGTAAGTTGACCTGGAGAGGCAGGCCCAATATACGCTGCCCTGGTCTGTGTCTCCCAAGTACACTGCAGTGGGTGGGAACACCTAGCCAGCACAATTCAAACAAACTGTAACCCACAAAGAAAGAAACTGGGCCTCCTATATATGCTTGTATGAAAGGAACAAAAAATATGAGAAGAGGAGGCAACAAGAAAGGGTCCTTGGCCCCCAATCCTGAGAAGACTGATGCAGGAAAGGTAAATGCAAAGGAGAATGAGGACAGAAAAATGCAATATCAGATATGGCACCAATAGACATAAAGCAATATCTCTGCAGGCCATAGACAAGTTCAAAAGTGAAGTATGTAATGAAGCAAAGCAAGATATAAGTAGAATAGTTTGAGAAATGCTAAGCACTGTCCAAGGGAAAAAAAAAGATGGTGGAATGGAAGAACAGAATAAAAGGGGAGAATTGTTTGATGGAGAAAAAGAGAAAACATAGAATACATGAAGCAGGTTCAAAGAGATTACCAGGAAACTAAAATCTCTATTGAAAGCTGGCATAACAGCTTGAAAGAAACAGGACAGATTATCTGAACTGGAGGACAGATTTGTAATGTGGGAGCAAGACAGGAAAAACTTCTTAAAAATAACAAGGAAACAAACAGCAATAATAATTATTATTATTAACTTAATTATTAAGAACATAAAGGAAGAAGTATGGAAACAAACAAATGAACTACAAAGGCTATTCACATAAATAATCCAGAAGAATTTCCCTAATTTAGCAAAAGGTAAAGATACTCATATGTATGAGGCATACAGGACCCCAGCCACCTACAACCCAAACAGAAGTACACCCAGGCATATAGCAATCAAAATTCCAGAAATCCAATATAAAAACAATATTAAAAACCATCGGAGACAAGAAATAGATCACTTACAAGGGAACACCCATCAGAATTACAGCAGACTTCTCAGCACAAACCATCAAATCATGAAGAGCGTGGGGTGAAATAATTCAAGTTTGAAAGATAATTATCTCCAGCCAAGATTGGTATATCCTGCACAACTGTCCATAGAAATTAATGGAGAAACAAGGTGCTTCCAGGATAAAGATAAACTAGAGGAATTTGCAACCACCAATTCAACTCTACAGAGAACACTGCAGGACATTCTAAAAGAGAAAAATAACATGATTCCAAAAACAGTAACAGAGAGGCCACAATGAATGGAGCAGAAAGCGAAATGAAGAAGACAAACTGAGAACTAATGAGCGAAAAAGAGCTCAATAGAAATGAGGCAGAGAAGGTTGGATATAATTTCTAATATAGATGGCCTAGATACCCTAACTTCAGGGGAAAAAATAGAGAATAGCAGGCAGAGTGGATCAAGAGATAGGGTCCACTGAGAGGCTCTTTATAGGAAATATAATTAGCCCAAAGAAGGTTACATGGACCAAAATCAAACATAAGAAAATGAAACTTTATGTGACAGGGAACCAGAGAGTAATAGGGGTAACTGGACCAGTATATATAGATAGATTGAACAGACAGGCTTTAATAAATGAAGAAATATAACTAGAAATCCAGCCCAGGAGTGAGAAAGTTCAGAAACACTTAAGTAAATAACAGGTTGCCCCCCCAATACAAACTGTGAGTGTTGGGGAGATCCAAAAATACACAGGTCATTCTGAGAGAGTAAAAGGGAGGAATAGTTCCAAAAAAAAAAAAACAGCAGAAGATATAAGTGTATCAGCAATTAAAACCCTTATTACTCACACCACTCTGCTTGGTTGGAACTCGTTCTGTCCTACTTTGTATACAAGCATTGGATCTCAGGGGCACGGATGGCTGTCCATAGTATAGGGGACATCTTAAATTCCCTATTAACTCAATCAGGATCCATGTATGACTTATACTGCTATATCATGACTAATCTTAGTTAAATCTGACTTGTTTGATTGCTGCTTATTATTGACAGATTTTATTCAAAACCTGTAAGGTTGATGGCAACAAGTTGAGGAATACACACACCTAATGAAAATGACAATGGTTCACTATGATATCCACTCTGATTTGATTACTAGCTGTTTTTGTAGCTCTACACTATCTATAAAGTTGTATTTCTGTTAATTCTGTTATGTACTGATATGCTCAATTATACTTTATCTGATGATATAGCAAATTCTGTTGATGATAACAAGAAATAGCACAGTGACCAGGATAGAATTCCTTATACAGGAGATTTATCTGTCTTTTTATTTTTATATGTCTATAGGAAAAATTTTAGTTCTGTCTTGCTTTGTTATGTTTTTCCCTCTAACAAAGAAAGGATAGAAATACATGTTAAGATTCAAGCTTATGTAAAACCTATAAACAGTTTATGAGCACTGAGCTGATGGCACATGATGAAATGAACAAAAACTTTGAAAGAAAGTGGCATTGCAGTACCCAATCTTGATTTTGGAGTGTTATGTGAAATCTGGCAATATTATTCATCTTTTTCAGAAGTATTTAATCTAATATGCTGTTAGGTCTCAGCATAAATGAAGATATGGATAAACACATACATGTCTAAGTGTATAGGATTGATAGCCATAATACTTAGTTTTTGTTGGATAGTTGAACAGAACTATTTGCAGTCTCCCTGGTTGAAATCCCGTTTATATGTTCCACTTGTGTGCCTTGAACAACTATTTATAGGGGGACAATATGTATGCAGCAGTTAGTGATTTATTACTGTCTATTTCTTTTCTTTGAAAGTATGTACTATTTCTGCTGATTTTCTATTTTGTTCTGTCTTTCTTTAAATAAAAAAAGAAACAAATGGAGAAAATAAACCTTATGGAATCCATGTGTCCCTCTTGTCACAGTAGAAAAATCCATTGTTGATGCTAAAAATACATTAATCGTTTTGCTTAAAAGATAGGTTTTTTTGGATGTGTAATTTTTGTCAGCATCTAACTATTTTGTACCCTACATGTTTAACAATGAATTTCAGAAAATGTTGATTTGAAAAATTGTTCTCTGAAGATATTTCCAATTTAGTGGCTGTCATATATATTGGCATTGTGCTTTAGAGCATACTTTCCCATATAATGAATTAGGATTTAGAGTAGTCAGAATTTGTATTCTTCCATCATTAGTGTTGTGCCTATGGCTTTGTCATTAGAATTTGTAAAATGCTCACCAGGACAGTTGGATAATCTCTCTGATTTGTATTTATAATGGAATTTTATAGCCGATTACAAAGAAAAATCCCCCAACAATATCTAAGAAAGTCCCACATTAGTAAGAGATTCATTTGCACATAAAAGTTCTGAGAATATAGTAGTCCTTGTTCACAGAGTGATTGAAAACATCTCTCCTGTTTCACCTTCTTTCTGGACTATTAAGCCAGCCATAATATACTACACGGCAGTGGTGGTGAACTATGATGCACGTGCTGCAGCAGGCTGTTTGTATCATTGAAAGCTCTAAATGGTTCACCATTACTGCACTAAAGATTTAGCAACAGTGAAAACTAGGATGCAAACAGTTACTTTAAATTGTAACCATGATCTAAGACTCCCATTTTTTCTCCCTTCTTATTTCCTGACTGCTCAGCATGCTTCTTCTCACTGGCTGTGAAATGTTGGCTCTGGGATTTTCATCTTAGTCTCCTCTGGATCCTTTGATCCTTCATACACTTTTCTTTATTATATGAAGTTTGGCCTGTCTGCCTTCATGAAACTTACTTTAATTTACCTATCTGACTCAGAAAAATCCTTCCAATATTTGTAAGAATTCCTCATCTTAGGACTTGGCCTAACAATAAACAGCTGTTTCTACAGATGTCATGCAACGCTAGTCATTCTTAAACAGTGATAAATGTTCAACCAAACTATTTAGGAAATGCTGACACATTTAAACTTTAATTGGCTTAAAGGTAGAAAATCAAATTCAAGATGCTTCCAGGGTGACAATTAAAAGTATCACAAGATCTCAGTCTTTGAAATCTTTATTCAATCTTCATGAAAGACACACTACTGCAAAACAGAGTGCAAAATGATAAGGATTATCATTTATGAAAACGTAAGTGTGATTTTTAGCAGTCCTCCAAAGCTTTTTTTTCCTTCCTCCTTTATGCCATCAGTTGAGTGTTTTGCTTGAAGATCTAGGTGGTAGCACTTTTGCAAAATGAGGATGGGCAGAATAATGTAACTGGGAAACCAAACACTAGGGGAGGAGGCAAGGCAATAGGTGTAATGAGATCCCCATTGAAACTCAGAGGTGGAGGAGATTAAAAAAATGAGTATTTGAGCCAAGTATACCCAGAACACAGAAAAACAAAGGTCTAGGCTTTGTCCAATTATCCACAAGATGTCCTAGGCATCTGTGTAGGAAAGAAACATCAGCCAGCTTTATGTTACAGCCCATTCTAGTGTTTCTTGGAGGCACCTCTATTGTTACTCCTGATCTCAGGGTGGACATGCATGGAGGGGCTCTTACTTGTTGGCTCCTAGGTAGAAAGAACAGAGGGCCTTGTGACAAAGCCATATGTAACCTTGTATAATGGCTACCCTTCTCAGTAACCCAGTTGCTAACTCTTGTGCCCCCCTAACCATCACTGCCAGAGGACTGCCAAATACTGTCTTAGACACATTAATAGAATCCTAATTTTTCTGCCTATATTCTGCCAGAAACTGGGAATTATTTATTTCTCTGTTGCTAGCATATCTTTCACAACAGCTGTTGGTAGCCCACAGGGGTGATTGAGAGTTCTCGAAAGGTCCAGAATGAAGGAGCCTGTTTTCTCAGATGAGCCCTCCAGTTTATGTCGTTCCAGAGCTGTCAGCAGACTGAAAGGAGGTCTCAGTATGTGATGACAGTGTCTCCAGGACTTCATATCATCCTTCTCATTCTTTGGAATGGAGTTGAGATACTGGATGCTAATATCATGTTGCAGACTCCTGGTTCCATTTTTATCCACAGCTGCCACTATTGAGGAAGGGACATCTTCCGAAAGACTTATTTTTTTTTATCTTTTAGAGACAGAGTCTCACTGTTCAGTTCAGGCTGGCCTTGAGGTCACTTTGTAGCCCAGGCTGGCCTTGAACTTGCAATGATCCTCCTGCCTCAGCCTCCCAAGTGCTGTGATTACAGGCATGAGCCACCACACCAGGCTTGCAAGACTTGTTTAAAAAAATAAATAAATAGGACCACCTTCTCTCTGCCTTGAGAGCACACTCTAGCTGCCCCATCTGGAAGAGGGAGCTGAGCCACCTGCAGGAACCTGCTCCAGCCTTGTTGACCATCTTCTCTCTGCCCAGAGGGCATGCTGCAGCTGCCCCACCCAGAGGAGGGAGCTGGGTTGAGCCATGGGAACCTGCTCCCGCCTTGCCTGAGACCTTCTCTCAGACTGGAGAGCACCCGCACTACTGCCACCACCTGGAGGAGGGAGCAGCACTGTGGAGGAGGTATGAGGCCTACCTAGGCCATAGGTGTGACCTTCTATCAGCCAGGGGAGCTTTGACACCCAAGGAGGTGGATGGTTACACAACATCCTATCCCCAGGAGAGTATGAGATCCTTGCTGTAGTTGGTTTGGGACCTGCTGGGCTTGCAACCACACTAGATTGGGCTTAGCGGGATTTGGGCCTGCCTGGACCACACCTGGTGGCCTTCTTTCCATCAGGGGAGCTTTGCTGCCAGAGGAGGGAACTGTGAGGCTTGAGGAGGCTTTAGGCCTACCTGAGATGAGGCTGGCAACATTCTTTTAATCCAGGAGCCTCACTGCCCAGGGTGGAAGCTACACTACCAGAGGAGTCCCAGGAGCCCAAACATAGGAGACTATTTCCAACATGCCCAGGGAAAGCTTTGAAACAACACATGAAACATGGAAATATAGGAAAATGACAAAACAAAAGACCAAAATGCAAACTCAAACCCAATCCAAGAAAGCCTGAGAGCCATGTATATAGAAAAAAATACATACCATATGCCTGAAATACCTGAAATAATAGTAACTGGAATAAGGAAGCAACTCTAGGAAGCTTTAAAGGAATTCAAATGAGAAATAACTTCCAGGTAAAAGAAGAAATCACAAAAGTAATGACAGAGGTGCTGAACACATCTAAAGAAGATATAGTTTAAAAATCAGAGGATAAAGAGTCCCTGAATGAACAATATAAGAAACAAACAGAATACATAAATCAGATTCAAAGAGATACAGAGGAAATCAAAAATTACATTGAATGTTGTAAAAACTACCTCAATGAAAGTGAAGATGGAATTTCAGATCTCAAAGACAAGATTGTAGCTAGTGAACAGAAAAGGAAATGGATCTTAAAAATAACAAGGAATCAGGAAATAACAATTCAACACTGCAAGATGACTCAAAGAAAAACAACATAAAATTGATAGGGATAAATGAAAAAGGAGGGGAGAACACAAATGATATCAAGAGTCTATTGATGGAAGTAACAGCTGAAAATTTCCCAAACTTGGGAATGGAAACTGACATTAGGATTAGTGAAGCATATAGAGCTCCAAATAGCTATTATCAATGCAAAATTACACCCAGACATATGATAATCACCATCCAAGAAATCAATCATAAAAATAGAATATTCAAAGCTGTCAGAGAGAAAAGACAGATAATCTATAAAGGAAAGCCTATCAGAATCACAGGCGACTTCTCAACACAAACAATGAAGTCAAGAAGAGCATGGAGTGAAGTATTTCAGATCCTAAAGGAAAATGACTTCCAACCTAGACTGATTTACCCAGAAAAACTGTCCTTCAAAATAGATGGAGAAATAAGATACTTCCATGACAAAGAACATCTGTATAACATTGTGATCACCAAGCCAACCCTGAAAAGAATACTGAAAGAGACTTTAGATGCACATAGGAAAAAAAAAACAAACAAAACAATAAAAAAGACAGACAACTAAACAGATTGGAAAGATAAAGATTCAAAAGAAGAAAGATAATAAGTCAACAATAAGCCAATATATAACAGGTATAACCATCAATGTAAATGTTCTCAATTCATCAATTAAAAGAAACAGACTGGCAGAATGGATCAAGAAACAATATCCAACCACATGCTGTCTACCAGAAACCCATATAACCCAAAAGGAAACTCACAGACTGAAAGTCAAAGGATGGAAAATGATACCTCACGCAATGGGAAACCCAAAAAAAGCTGGGGAAGCTATCCCGTTTGCAGATAATGTGAATTTCAAACCAAGAATGATCCTAAGAGATGAAGAAGGTTATTACATGCTGGTTAGGGGAAAACTTCAAGAGGAAGAGATAACTGTCTTAAATATATGTGCACCAAATTCCAGAGCATCCAGTTATACAAAGCATGCATTAATAGAAATGAAAAATCATATTAATAGTAACACAATTATGACAGGAGAACTTAACACACCATTGAGTCCAAGGGACAGATCAACCACAGAAAAAATCAGCAAAGAAATAACAGAACTGAATCATACATATGAACAAAGAGACTTGATAGACACATACAGTGTTCCATCCAACATCATCAGAATATACATTCTACTCAGCGGTACATGCGACATTATCTAAAATAGACCACATACTAACTCACAGAACATAGTTAAATAAATGCAAAAGAGTTGAAATTATCCCATGCATGTTATCAGGTCATAGCACCATGAAACTAGATATTAATGATAAAAGAAACTGTAAAAACCCTACAAAAACATGGAAATTGAATAACACACTCTTGGGAAATCAGTGGGTCACTGGGGAAATTAAAGAAGACATTAAACAATAACTATAAGAATATAAAAATACAAATACAATTTACCATAATCTGTGGGATGCAATGAAAGCAATCCTCAGAGGAAGATTTATTGCACTGAATTCCCAATCAGGAAAACAAAACGGATACAAATAAACAACCTGATGCTACACTTCAAACGTTAGAAAAAGAAGAGCAAGTCAAGTCCAAAGCCAAAAAAGGGAGGAAATCATAAAAATCAGAACAGAAATTAATACAATAGAGACTAAGAAAACAATCCAATGAATCAATGAATCAAAGAGTTGGTTCCTTGAAAGAATAGATAAAATTCATAAGCTCCAACCAACCTTATTTTAAAAAGGGGGGGAAAAAGCTCAAATTCATGCAATAAGGAACGAAAAAGCCTACATCACAACAGATCCTGTAGAAATACAGTAAATCATCAACACCTGTTTCAAATACCTCTACTCTCATAGGTTCAAAACACAGAAGAAATGGACAGTTTCCTAGAAACATATGAAGTATCAAAGCTGGGTCAAGAAGATGTAAAACTGCTGAATAACACTATACCTACAAAGAAGAGCCCAGTCCCAGACATATTCACTGCGGGATTTTACAAGAAATACAAAGAAGACTTAAGACTTAATGCCAACAGTCCTCAAACTCTTCAATGAAATCGAAAGGTAAGCAATTTTTCCTAAGTCATTCTTGGAAGCAAATATAACTCTAGTACCAAAACGTGAAAAAGAGCCAACTAAAAAAGAGAACTACAGGCAAATATCCCAAATGAACACAGATGCAAAAATCCTCAAATAAAATATTGGTGAATAGGATGCAGCAAATCATCAAGAAGATTATACACCATGACCAAGTGGGATTCATCCCAGGCATGCAGGGATGATTCAACATACATAAGCCAATAAACATAATCCATCATATCAATAAAGCAGAAAGTAAGAATCATATGATAATCTCTACAGATGCAGGAAAAGCTTTTGATAAAGTCCAGCACTCATTCGTGATAAGAACCATACAGAAAATTAAAATAGATGGTCTTTACCACAATATGATAAAGGCCATCTATGACAAACCAACAGCCAGCATCATAGTAAATGGCCAAAAACTGAAGGCCTTTACCTTAAAATCAGGCACAAGACAAGGGTGATACTTATCACTGCTCCTATTCAATATAGTACTGGAAATAGTAGCCAGAGCAATTAGACAAGTGAGAGAAATAAAAGGGGTAAAGATAGGAAAAGAGGAAATTAAATTATCACTATTTGCAGATGACATGATACTCTACATAGAAGACCCCCAAAACTCCACCGGAAGACTCCGAGATATAATAAATAAATTCGGCAATTTAGCTGGATACAAAATCAAGGCTCAAAAATCAAGTATTTCTATACATGAACAACAAAATTATGGAGATAGAACTAAGAAAAGCCACACCCTTCACACTAGCATCCAAAACAATTAAATACTTGGGAATTAATCTGATGAAAGAAGTAAAATATCTATACAGGGAAAGCTATAATACCCCAAAAAAAGAAATTGAAGAAAATCTCAAAAAATCGAAAGACATCCTTTGTTAATGGGTAGGGAGAATAAGCATTGTGTAAATGACCATTCTCCTAAAATTGCTATATTGATTCAATGCAATCCCAGTGAATATACCATCAACATACCTCTAGACCTATAGAAATCACTCCTAAAACTTATCTAGAACCAGAAGAGACCTAGAATGCCAAAGGCAATTCTAAGCAGCAAAGGCAAGGCACTAGGCATCACAATCCCTGACGAAGTTACAATATAAAGCAACTTTGATGAAATCAGCATGGTGCTGGATTAAATATAGATATGAAGATCAATAGAATAGACTAGAAGACACAACCACAACTACCAGCACACTCAACCACCTTGTCATTGATAAGGAGCCAAACATGTTCACTGGAAAAACTACAATCTCTTTAATAAATGGTGCTGGAAAAACTGGCTTTCCATATGCTGAAAATTAAAACTAGATCCATGCCTATCACCAAATACTAAACTAAAACCTAAATGGATCAAAGATCTGAATATTAAAACAGAAGCACTAAATCTGTTGGAAGACAAATTAGGTAAACATCTAAGACATAGGAGTAGGTAGAGAATTCATGAATAGGAATCAAACCATATGGGAACTACTTCCCAGAATGGATCACTTCCTGGGATCACATCTTATTAAAATGTTTCTGCATGTCAAAAGAAATCTCCAGCATAGTGAAAAAGAAAACCCACAAACTGGGAAAAAAATCTTAGTGACTGTCCCTCAGACAAAGGACTTCTATCTAAAACATATAAAGAATAAAAAAAAAAAAATCAGATCCCTGAAATTAAAGGACCCATCCAAAAGTGGGCATCTTAGATGATTACACAGTTCTCAGATGAAGAAATACAAATGGCAAATAAATACATGAAAAAATGTTCATCATCATTATTCATTAGAGAAATGCAAATTAAAACAACACTGAGATTTCATCTCACTCCAGAAATAATGGTCAGGATCAACAAAACTACCAACAACAAATGCTGGAGAGGCTGTGGGGAAAAAGGAACTCTCCTGCCCTGTTGGTGGGAGTGCAGACTGTTGCAACCACTATTGAGGTCATTCTGGAGATGTCTCAAAAATCTGGGATTGGAGGTCCCATTCAACCCAGCTATTCCACTTCTGGGCATATTCTCAGAAGAACTGAAAGCATCATACCACAGTGATATATGTGAACCCATGTTTATAGCAGCACAATTTGTAATAGCCAGATCTTGGAAACAACCTAAGTGTCTATCAAATATGGAATGAATAAAAAAGATGTGGTATTTTATACAATGGAATGCTACTCAGCTAGAAAGTGTAATCACACTGAGATGTTAATAATAAATTGGTGCAACTTGAGACCATACTTGTAAGTGAAATAAATCAAACTCACATGTATAAATACCTTATAGTACCCCTAGTGTAAAAAATAGTAATTGTACATAAGAGTTTAGGGTAATCATGATTCCCCATTACATTGTTTTGAATCCTTCTTATGATTGCAGTTGTAATGTGTTTGTCCTGGGTTTTTGATTTTATTATCTGTGATGGTATGAATAGCTAATTTGAGGGGAACAAATCATTATAATAGCCAGTACTGATTTAATATCATCTTACTCTGAAGTCTTATTATGCTCTTGCTCTTCTGTTTCCATTGGCTTTATCATGTTGTACCTTATTGCATTATATTACTTGTGAAAGTATAAGTAAAATTCCTATGGAAAATGAGATAATATAGTAGCCATTGTTTGATTTCTGTCATTCGGTTCTGAAAATCCTGTAATACTCTCATTCTCTTGAATGTTTTTATACTATTTTGTTATGTTTGATACCATTGTATATGAAGTTATACTCAACTATTTCAAAGAAAGAGACATCGTGGTAGTTGCTGTTAATTACAGGTTGTCTTCTAGTGAAATACTGTTTTGCTTACATTGTTCTGTTCTGATCTGATCTGTTATGTCCTGGTTTGTTTCAATCTCTTTAAAATAAATAAATAAATAAGTAAATAAATATTAACATGGAGTGACCAGAAAATATCTTAAACATGCAATTGACTGAAATCACTGACATATAGCAGTTTTAAAAAGTAGAATGTCCTCTCTCCTCCCACACATAAGAAAATATTTTCTTCGTCCAATAACCCTTTCACATGAAATCCCTTTTAAACACCAGGCTATGTGATTGTTCACCATAGCTGACTTGTGGAACTGCTTCATTTTCATATATCCTGAAATTAGCAAACAATATTTAGATGACCAGCATTTTTTTCCTCATACACATAGGGCAGAAAATACTGTTCTTTCATGACTGTGTGCTTATCTGTGACCCATTAAGCCTACTGTTCATACTCTAGTACACAGTCCTAGAATGTCTTCTGAGAAAAAACACTTTCTTTTCTTCACAGAACTCTAACTTAGCCCATATCATAACCTATAATAAAAGGTTCCTTATCCATAAAGGCCACTGTTTAAAACAGGGCTTCATGTATTTTCTTTGTTTCAAAATTGTGTTTAAATCTCTTTTAAAATCTACACACTTAGGTTTAGCACTCTTGACATCTAAATTTATGTCTTTCAAGTTTTTACCTGTGCTGTGGCTTACCCATCACATACTACTTATCTTGTACTAGTTTCATAGCAAATGAACCCACACTGACCTTTGCCTTGAAATTAAACAATTTTACTCAATTATGTACTTACACACTTTCAGTATAGCTCATGGAGAAATATGATAAGGACTGCTTTTCATGAGGTGATACAGATATCAAGATGAATGCTGGCACAGGCTAACTTAGTCAGGAGAACTTGATTTTCACTTATGCCTAAGAGGGACTTGAACTTGAATGAAATCAGTGACTAAATGCTTACAAGTCTTAGAACTCTTTTATTGGAGTAACCAGTTGCTAGGCAAGGGGGAGGGGCAAAAGGAATGGAAAGACAAAAGGAATAAATTTGTGCCACTCTTTGAGGCTAAATGTGGGACTATTTTTTGCATACTAGTAAACATAAAGTAAAGCCATTCACTATACTATATCTAGTCCTTACCAGTTGGAAAGGTAAATCATTTAAAAAAGGATTTAGAACAATCTCAAAAGCATGATCTGTTGTTATTTCTAAAGATTTAATTATAAAAGGCAGTTATGAAGTCTCTTCCTTGAATTTAGAACATAATCCTTGAACAGTGCACTATCACTGATCATGTAATTTGAACTTCCAATTCGGGGATGCAAACTATTATTTTTATCGAGAACAGAGGTTTCAGAGATTAAATTGTTTTGAATCTGTGAAAATAAAATAAAAATAAAAGTATAAAAATTTGAAGTAAGCATTAACTTTTCCAATCAGTTTGCATTCTTTCTTTTACACTGCTTCTCAGTTTACCAGCTGTGTGTGTGTGTGTGTGTGCTCCCTGAAATAGGAAGTGCTAGAAATTAATATCTAAGTACAAAGGATTGTAAGAGCTGCAAGCATAATAATTACATGAATATTAACACACATTACTCCCTGCACCTTTTCTTTTCCCAAGAGGCTTTCAATTCTTCCAGCCTAAATTATATCTACCTTTTTCATTTTAAGCAAGTATACATTCATAATTTTCATTTTCTGTCATTGATCTTCAGATTATGTGCTTCAAAATTACAATGCTTATCCCTGCATCTAAGATCGTTAATATTTTTTTTTCAGAATATAGCCAAACTTGGCTCATTTCCTTATATTTACCTAAGATCTGTACTGTAAAATTTAGATATTGAATGTTTTGTTATTCTTTTTATCTGTATATGTTTTTACAATTCAATACAGAAGTGTACTTTATTACTTAAAGAAAGATATCATTGAGAGAACTGCGGGGCCTGGTGGTGGCTGAAAAGATAAGAAGTATGAAATATAAATGACTTTTTTTTGAGAATGCAGGGAGAGACACCCCTGAGCCCCTGGGGTGTGGCATCTCCCCCTGGGGTCAGCGATCTCTCTGTGGAACACGTGGAGTGTAGGCATATAAGTAGCCTAGGTTTGGCGTGGAACCTAAGGGGCATTAGTGATGCAAAGGTAATCCACTGGTATTCTTTTGGTGCCATAGCTAAATTCCTAGGGGTGGGGAAGATGGAGCTTCTTGGTCCCGCCTGACGCTTTTCTGTCTACAGTGTCCTGTCTGGGCCAAAACTCTTTCATATCCCATATTATGATTATTATTATGAAAAGGGGTGAAGATTTCTCTCTTTACTGCTTCTTGCTGTAAAAGGGTGCTGTACTGGGGTCTAGGGGAGTCAATGGGATGGCGGTTGATGCCCATGTAGAAGCTGGTGCCAGGTGTTTCAGCCAGGACAAATTCACTGGTGAATGCACATAATTTAGACTGGAAAAACAAAGAGACAAGATGTTATGAGGAGACATGGCACTGTCATATTTAAGGACCCAGGTGAGGTAAAAGGGAAGGTATCTTTGATTAGACATGTCATTATATCAGGACCACGTTGAGGTAGAATCATTGTCATGGTGAGGCAGAATTCTGAAAAATAAGTGTGAGGTTAGGAGGAGTGAAGTTATGAGTGATTACTCCCCCATCTTAAAGGGTAAAGAGGGTAGGTGAGTAAAACTTTTCTCTGGTCCAGGAGTTGAAATGGAAAAATAGGGGGAGCAGAGAAGGTGGTGGCTGTACCAGTATAGGGAAGGTAAGGGCCTAGGCTTTCAGGAATGTCACGTTTAACCAAACAGCTGAGGGTAGAAAGAACTAAGACAGTTGTCACATAGAACATGATGAAGATGATCTAACACATGATGTGGGAGTCTTTAGGAAACTGTCAGGAGTACTACTGTAAAAATGATCATTAATAGAACATAAGAAATTAGGAACCAAAGTGGTTAACAAAACATGACTTAGCCTGTGAACTGTGGCTGTGACACCTTGGTGAAACAGAGACAGGTGGGTGACAGAAGATGAGATGACCACTCAGAATGATCAGACTTAGGGCTGGGAGGGCACTGCTTGGCCTGAGTGATGTGAAACCAGGATGGCAGTCTAGCAACTTTGTTCACTGTTGAGGTTGCCAAGAATATCAGGTATGGGTGGCTGTAACCTGGTTGTAGCCCTTGGAATGATTTGCTGTAACAGAACTTTAGCAAGTATATCAGCAGTCTCCCTGGTTGTGTGAAAGGCTTTTATGTATCCTGAAAAAGTATAAACAAAGGTGAGAAAGCAAAATTTATCTGTCAAACTTGACCAGGGTTTCCTGAGAAATTGTTGAATAAGAAAGGAAGGAGGTGGTCTTATATCACTGAGGAGAGTTTACTAGTGATAACAGGTGTAAGCTGTTGAGGCCTCAGTGTGTCTAAGTCAGCCTGTATAAACACAAGGGAATGAAAAGCATTTTTACATTTAGGACTGAAGAGTGAGTGGTAGAGGAAAGATTTGGCACCACTGGGTGGATTGGGAAGCAGTCTGGAACCTGCACAAAATAGGCCCTGTTTGTAAATGGCATAGGTTGACCTTTAATACCCCCAGAGGTGGAGGATTTAATATAGCAGCCTGAAAACTCAGGAAGAACTCTGTACATATGGCCTCTAGGTACACAAGTATAGAGAATGTCTTACTTGGGGCTTTTAGTGGGACTTGGACTATGAGATGGACACCCATAACAGGGGCTGTTGTTGGCCCTGAGCCCCATGAGTCTTTAGCAGCAAGTTTAAGCAGATCTGTTGGTGATGAATCTGGCAGTGTTGGCATTTCCTGAGAGGGTTGGAAATTAGGATGACTTACCCACTGTCTGGTGGCTAGGACAGTCCAGTAGCCCTGGGGTAAGGTCTCAAAGGAACACCAGGATGGGGCACTCTCTTGCCCAGTGTCTTCTGCTGCATTTGAGGCATGGTCCATGGGGGGGGGGGGGCAGGCAGCTCCAACTTGTGTGGTTTTACCTGTCTCAGAACGCCAAGTGTCACAAGTGTTATTGTTATCTCTGTTGTTGAAAACACAAAAAGCCATATTAAGGTCTATATGAGGTTTGAAGGTTAAGTTTTGCCTTTTTGTTTGGGATTTGGACTACAGTAGAAGCTATCTGTAGAATTAAGTAAGTATGCAAGAGTCAAATATAATTAACAGGCTATTTATAATTTTAGTAATGACTTCCCATAAGCAGGACAGTTCCAGAGCATTATAGGAACTGACATGTTATTCATTTTACTTATATGAGTATCTCTTTATGTTATTAAAATGTCGAATGCCATCTGTATCTGATTTTTAGAGGATGGCCTGTTTAATTTTTAGAGGATGGCCTGTTATATCAGTTGAATATAGTTAATTATGGCTTGGTGGAGGGCTGAGCTAGAGCAGGCATATAGGCTGGGAAAGGTTTAAGTTTGGCTGTGCCCCAGTGTTGGTTTTGCTGTTTTGCATATATCATATAACCCTTGTTTTGGAAAAGAGCTAGTTGTTCCCAGCAAAAGGCATTTATAATTATTTTTTTAAGATTGGTGACAATGTAGTATAATATAGGCAGTAAGCTCAACACAGAATACCACTGGTGGCTCACAGCAATGAAATCCACAAATACATTCCAATTTTAGTTGTTAAACAGGTGATCAGTGACAACACAGTACAACATGGGCAGTAAGCCCAACACAGAGTACCACCTGCATTCCACAGCAAAAGAAATTCACAAACACCTTCCAACCCTAGCTGCCAAACAGGAGATTATTGAAGGCTTTAATTGATAAGACTGGTAAAATTACCAGATGGCCACCTCCTGTTTATCAACCAAAGTCTTGTCTATTGCCGGCTTATTTAAGCTTGATTAAATGGTTTGAGAATGTAAAAAATAGCATCTCTGAGGTGAGCCACCGAGCTGCTGTTTATCTGTGCTTTTGGTTTAAAGCAGCACTTGTGTTTGGGAGATGAGCAGAGCATAAGGTGAGATGAAACTCTGAGGCTGGGTGAGGCACACCCAGGGTGGGGGCAGTGCACATAGTGTGAAGGCAGGGCAAACACTGGGATATAGTGCATGGGGCAGGTGGGACTGCCCCCGGAAATGCACACAGGTCAGTGTCGATGGCAGCAGGCCCACGGTGCATGGGGAGACAGAGCTGGGAGGCAGAGTTGGCACCCAGCCTGAAACTGGAACCATTCATGGAGCATGCGGATTAGGGCACGGCATTAGAGCTGACCTCATGTGGATCTGGAGCACAGCATGAGAGCTAAGATACTGTGTGGAGTTGGGGGCAGCATGAAAGCTTAAAGCAGTAGTATCTCCCAACACTGTTTGGGCTGGAGCACACTTGAGAGGTTAAAGCAGCCTGCGCATAACTCTCAACATTGTTTGGGTCACTTTTACCATCTCGGCAGGGAATGGGTCGGTGCACGGAGGAGGGGAGGGGAAACAGGGAGGAAAGGAGACACTGAGAAAGCTCTGCAGGTCTGCAAGAAAGACGCTATTATCTCTTTAAGTGTGGGGAGGGGAAAGGACACAGATTCCCAAAACAAAGGCTTCATGACAGAGAGTATTTTTTTTTTTCTTTTTTTCTGGTACCAGGGACCAAACTCACGATCACCTGCTTTCAAGGCAGGTGCTTATGCCACTGAGCTAAATCTCCAGCCCCAATTGGACTTCCAGGAGAACATTGCAGACAGATAGCAGCAGCTACAGAGGCTCTCTCAAAGACCCACTTAGAATTCAGGAATGTTGCTGAGTAAGGAATCATAAGCAAGAGGAGATATGCCCCGGTGATCCAAGAATGAACTGGGCTGAGAGAAACCAACTAGGAATGCAATCCTGGTGTTATAACAGGAACAGATAAAGCCTCAGCGTGGAAGCTGGAGCCCGCACCATTGGAAGCCGTGATTTGGGTTTCCCGCCACCACGGCTGCGTCTGCATCGGCTCGGCAGGAAGAGAGACGCGTGGAAGCTCTGAGAATGGCAATCGGTGAACAGAGTTGAGAGTGGGATGGGTGGGGAGCCGTGCATCCACCTCTGGTGAGTGAGGGAAAACTGGGACTCTTCCACGGTCTAGGAGACTCCAACAGAGGACATTCTGGGACCAGGCAGACTTGTGGGAACAGGGCACTGCAGTGACTTCAGTCACCAATCCCCCTCTCAAGTGGTATTGGTGAGCAGTGCCTAGCCCACGTGACGCTGCTGGCTGAGACCCAGTAGGCTAGCACAGCCCAGGTCCCAGCTCCTGAAGGTGACCTGGAGGGGTGGGCCCCACATAGGCTGCCTGGTCTGCAAATTCCTGGTGTGCTGCAGTAGGCGGTGACACCTAGCAGGGGCAATTCAATCAGACTGTGACTGACAGGGAAGGAAGCTGTGCCTCCTATATATGCTTGCATATGTAAGGAACAAAGAATATGGGAAGAAGCAGCAACAAGAAAGGGTCCTTGGCCCCCAATCCTGAGAAAGAGGCAACAGCAGACAAAGCACCAATAGACATAAAGCGCTATCTCGAGAGCCTCATAGACAAGTTCAGGAATGAAGTTATTAATGACCTGAAGCTAGACATAAGCAGAATAGTTAGAGAAATGCTAAGCACCACCCAAGAAAAAGCAGATGGTGGAATGGAAGAACAGAAAAAGAGGGCAGAATTGTTTAATGGAGAAAATAGAGAAAGCATAGAATACGTGAAGCAGGTTCAAAGAGATTACCAGGAAAGTAAAAAGTCTATCAAAAACTAGCATAACAGCTTGAAAGAAACTAAGGACAGATTATCTGAACTGTAGGGCAGATTTGTAATATGGGAGCATGAAATGAAAAACTTCTTAAAAATAACAAAGAAACAAACAGCAATAATACAAGACTAGAAGAGGATAAGAGGGTCTATAGAATTAAGAATATAAAAGAAGAAGTAGGGACACAAACAAATGAACTACAAAAGCAACTCACAGAAATAATCCAGGAGAATTTTCCTAATTTAGCAAAAGGTAAATATACTCACTTGTATGAAGCATACAGGACCCCAGCCACCTACAACCCAAACAGAGCAACACCCAGGCATATAATAATTAAAATTCCAGAAATCCAATACAAGAACAGAATACTAAAAGCCACCAGAGACAAGAAACAGATCACTTACAAGGGAACACCCATCAGAATTACAGCAGACTTCTTGGCAAAAACCATCAAATCACGAACAGCGTGGGGGGAAATAATTCAAGCTTTGAAAGATAATAATCTCCAGCCAAGATTGATATATCCTGCACAACTATCCCTGGAAATTGATGGAAAAACAAGGTGCTTCCAGGATAAAGAGGAACTAGGGAGGGGGATGGGGATTTAGCTTAGCAGCATAAGCACCTGCCTTGCAAGCCTGTGGTTGTGAGTTCAATCCCTGGTACCGGTAAAAATACAAAAAAAAAAAAAAAAAAAAAAAAAAAAAAGAGGAACTAGGGGAATATGCAAACACCAATTCAACTCTACAGAGAATACTGCAAGATATTCTAAAAAAGAAAAAATACGAAGAATCCAGAAGTAGCAGCAGAGAGACCACAATGAATGGAGCAGAAAACAAAATGAAGAAGACAAACTGACAACTAATGACAGAAAAAGAGCTCAACAGAAATGGGGCAGAGAAGATTGGATGATAGGAACCGCTATTTTGGAGAAAATGACGTCTTAAGAGGTAATACTGATTTAGTATCATCTTGTTTTGAAATCTCATCAAGCTTTTGTTCTTCTGTCTCCATTGGTCTAAACCGGTGGTATCTTACTGGATTTTATTATATATGATAGTATAAAGCAAAACCTTCTCTAGACAAGGAGATTATACAGAAACCATTGTTCATTTTCTGTTAGTCGATTCTAAATACCCTGTAATACTGTCATTCTCTTAAATGGTTTTACATTGTTTTGATATATTTGATGCTACAGTATACGAAGTTGTACTCAAAGATTTCAAGGAAAGAGACAATATGGTAACTACTTTTATGTCGGGATAATCTTGTGGTGAAACACTATTTTGCTTAAATGGTTATGTTTTGATCTTCGCTGATTTGCTGTTATGCCCTCTTTCATCTCAATCTCTATTTTATTATTTACTTTTTTTATCCTTTTAATTAAGGGAAAAATAAATTAAAAATAGCAGGATATATTATAGTAACCCACTTTGACTTTCCATTATCTTGATTTAAAGCCCTGTATTGCTCTCACCATCTTGTTTTGACTGATTTGCCTCAATTCTGTTTTGCTTGATAGTACCAGGTTCGAAAGTTTAGGCAACGGCTGTGAAGATAGTGGGATTCATTATGATGCCCATTCTTGTTGACTATTATCTACTTTTGAAGACCTATAATGTCTCCAATGTTTTGGTTTTGTTGGTTTTGTTCTTTACTGTTTTGTTCAATTTTATTATAACTAATGATATAGACAATTCTATTAGAGATAGCGGGATGCATTATGGTAACCATTGTTGATGACCTAGTATTATTCTTTTACATTATCTATTATGTCCACCTTTTGATTTGACTGACTGTTCTTTTTTGTCACATTTGGTTCTACTATCTTCCAAAAAAGTAATAAGGACTGTGGGAGCAACAAAACCCAAAATGTGTAATTGTCATTGTACAAAAGAGAGGAAAAGAAAGTGCTCTAAATGATATAACTGCATGTATATTTAAGTGTATAAGATAGATAATGATATTACTGAGTTTTGTTGAATCATTGAACAGAACTGTTTGCAGTCTCACTGTTGGAATGTCTACTTTATAAGCTTTAATTTTGTAACTTGAACAATTATTTCTCAGATGACAAAATGTAATCCATTAACTAGTGATTTCCTACTGTTTATTTTTTTCTGTAAATCTGTATAACTTGTACCCTTTCTCTGCTTTTTTTTTCTTTTTCTCCTTAAATAAAATTTAAAAAAAAACATTAAAAAAGAGAGAGTATTGTAAACTTGTGGTCAGTGTGATAAGCCATAGATAGGTGTGGGTTTTTTTTTGGGGGGGGAGGCAGGAAGTGATCCTCAAGATAAAATTTGGTGTGGGGTCTGGCCCACGGAGTTATAGATGAGGCAATGGACTGTGTTCTACTAAGTTTAAAGTTGTCACTTTTTACTCTAGACCGATTGGTATCATATGGTTCCAAAACTTGTAATAATTGGCCATCACAAATATGTCAATGGATTTCACATGGGTTTTGTAACAGCTCTGCCCATGAGAACCTAAAAAGCTCTGAAGGATGTGAGAGTGCCCCAGTGTGGACACAGCTTGTCCCAAAAGAATCTGCCTTGGGCTATCTAAGGACATGAGAGTATCACTTGAACCCATGCAAAGGGGGAGAAAACCCCCCTGGGACCTGGCCCAGCAGCAATCTCTGGGGGTTGCTCACCTGTGGTAAGTTGGGTCGGTGTTATTTACGAACTGGCAGCAACAAGTTTACAGCTCCCGAGTGTAGAAGTGAGCAATTAATACAGGATGCATTCTGGTCCTGGTCGTGAATGGCAGGGAACTCAAACTGGGAAATCCCCAGGAGTCTCTCCTCTGCCGTTCCCAGTCAGGGAACCATATATTAGAACTTTGGGGTACCAGCAGCAGCTGAAAAGATAAGAAGTATGAAATATAAATGACCTTTATTTTGAGAATGTAGGGAGAGACACCCCTGAGCTCCTGGGGCACGGCATCTCCCCCCACGGTCGGCCATCTCTCTGTGGAACACGTGGAGTGTAGGCATATGAGTAGCCTAGGTTTGGGGTGGAACCTAAGGGGTAGTAGTGATGCACAGGTAACCCATTGGTATTCTTTTGGTGCCATAGGTAAATTCCTAGGGGTGGGGGAGATGGAGCTCCTTGGTTCCACTTGAGGACTTATCGGCGACAGTGTCCTGGCTGGGCCAAAAGTCTTTCAATCGTATTCAAAACTAACATGTTACAATTTATAGGCATGTTACATGAAAAGAGGAACAGAAAGAGGAGGAAGGAAAATAATGTAAAAACTCAATGTCTTAGTGCAAAAGAATGGCCACTGCTGTGAAGCAACCCAACTTATGATTACCTTTGAATTCTCTAAGTCTAAGTCTTCCTGCCAAGGTGCCTTCTCTATCCATATATAGACCATCGAGTGTTTTAGCCTCATTGAAAAATGAAAGTGGCCTTTTCCAGCATGTTTCCCAGAAGAATTTGCTCACTTGATTGTCTGTTCACTATGTCACTATTAAGAAATATTAAGAGTCTCCAACTTCAGTTTCTATCCTTGTTTCACTTAATAATACTCCTGTCCATACGGACAAGAAGACTCATTCTTACCATATAATTGCAGTGAAGTTTTGAAACCATTTTAGCACTAGCCGTATCATAGAAAAAAATGCAACTGCAGTTAATGGCTCCTAACACTTGATAAGTCACTTTTACATAAATAGTTTGCATATGAGAGGCTGCATTGTTTTGTCTGAATAGTGACAACAAAGCCTCAGGAAATAATTTTATGACTATCAGGTGGTTGAAACAATAAGCTATTTTTACTTAGAATTGCCTGTTTTGTAAGATATCACCTTAATTGTGTTACATTATGGTGAATGTAATATGGGGACAAAATGCATGAGAATAGTGACATAAGTCATGACTCCTAAAATTTCTTCAAAGCTATGGTGCTCATTGTTTCCAGATATTATCTCAGATTCTTTTTCCTATTTTTTTGTTATTTTATAGATATATGTTTATTCAATGCCTATTGCATATATTTGCTACTGTGTTAAATACGGATTATAGCAAAAAGTTTTAATATGCAAAACAAGATGTCTTCAAGTGATATTCAAAATTTCCAAGGGAAAAAAATGACATCCATAAAATAAATGAAGATTAGCACAGAAAAAGTAATAATGGGATATTGCCCTCATGGTATAAGCTAAGACAACAATGGAAATAGACCATGAACTATAGTGAGCTAAAATATTTGAACAGATTTCATGTGAGGATGTATTTTCAGCTATAATCTAAAGGATACATATGATATAAATGGACAGAGCCAGAGATGGCATTCTATTTCAAAGGAAAATAATAAAGCTTGGAAGAAAGGGAAAATAATGAAATTTTGTAGTTCAATTTTATTCCTGACTATTGCTCATATTTAACAGAAATAGTAATATTAAAAAAAAAAAAACTTGGATATTCTAGAGTCAGAAATCAATCAGATGACAAGTAACTTTTTACTCATCAGGGAATATTTGAAGGCACTAAAATTTTAAAGTTAAAGGTGAAACTAGAATCACATTAGAGCTCACCTTTGCACAAAAAACCTGTCAAGCTAACTGTGTTTCTCATTGAGTTGGTAATAAAGTTTATTCCTTTTTATTTTGTTCATCTGAGTGACTGGTTGGAGGAAGAGGAAATGTGTAATGGAGGTTGAGATCCTGACGAAAAGTAGGTTAGCTGTGAAAGTAGCAAGCCCATTTATTTCCAGAGGCCTCTTATTTCATGCCACATTTTCAGGTATTACTCAATATTCTCTGTAAAGATACTGAAAACTATACTGCTATACCAAGTGATGATAATTCCAGGATATGTTTACTCATTAAAAGTGTGGCTGTTTTGCCAATGTCATGTGGATGTTTTTCCAAAGAAATGTTTTAGATGTGTAACTGAAGGCAAGTTTTCATTTAAAATGTCTTTTCTTTTTGGTTAGTAAAAGAATTCAGGATATAGAGATAAGGATAAATTTCTCTGTTTCCATTAAACTAATAAGGAGGTGACAAAAAGAATGTCATTTTGATCTCTGGGGACACAGTTGTCAAAATCCTAATCATTAACTCACCTTCAAAATGTAGTCATGCCTGTAGGAAATTTCTAGGTTTAAAGTATCTAAAAAGTACTTCTAGAAAATGGAACAGATATTTTTAGAAATCTGTGGCCATCTAATTCAGTGTATTAAAGCATGTGATTCATGCAAGTGTTACATTATCCCAGCCATTACTCTTCTGCTGCAGAACCATAGGCAGTTGTCCTTTCCTCTCTATTGCCGCCCACCTTGCATTATAAAGAGAATGAATGGTTATTTCTCACCACCAGTAATGGTAAAGGTAACGTATAATATACTCCTTACTGCCAGACATGAAATTCAACAGACTACTATTGCTAGTCTGGAGTACTTTGCTTCACATACATAAATACATTTTTATATTGTTTATATGTTTTAATTCAAATAATGTATGACAATAAATCCAAAACAGCCAATGTCATTGTACAAATCAGAAGTTGTTAAAAATTCCTTCAAGGCATATTGGTTAATTTCTCCTTGTCCTTCTTAGAGTCAGAACTGAAGATTAAGCAGTGAACGGAATTTGTCGTATGACACAAAAAGGAAGAAGAAAAAAGAAATACACTTTTGACCACTTACTGTACATAAGACATTTGATATATGTTTCATTTAATGGCCACAGCAAGCTTTTCAGCTAGCAACTACTATTATATACATTTTATAAAAAACAAAATAGTCAGTGGAATTAAGTAATAATTCAAGTTTCATGCTCACACAGCTAGTGAATGGCAGACAACATTCACAGACAGCCTGACACCATAACTTCTAACATTTAAACACATGGCGCTTTACTTATATCTCCAGGTCAATGATGTAGGTTTCTCAGAACAAAAAGTTTATAACGGATACTAGTTTACTTTATTTAATACACAGACTAATTGATATTCACAAAGAGGAAATTGTTCAAGGAAGAAATCACCCATGCTCACGTCTCAGAAAGCTTTCTCATACAGGGAAGCAGAAAGTGATTAAAGTGTTAGATAAATGTTGGTGGTCTATTAGATACTGAGGACAATACCTTGGTCACGGACAGCTGAATTTGTGACAAGTAAAGTAGTGTAGCATCAGGTAACTATTCTTGATGAATTATCATTAATAAGAGCCCAATATTAGCATTAAAACAGTCATGAAATCTTGAGCTGTGACAGGGTTACAATGTTAGGATATTCAACTTCAATGATGAGATAAAGTAAAATAGAGGGGAGTTTGTATATTTTCAGTGAAATTGGAAGGTTTGAGTCTTTTAAATGAGGTACTAAGAACTCTAGAGATTTTTTTTCTAAAGTAGGTAAATATAATAATTAAAATAAAGTTATATATTCATATATGATATGTCATATAAATTATGGTACAACCATAGCCTAATAAGCAAAATGAAAAAAAAGTTGTTGAAAAAAGTTACCATTTACAAAAGTGCATATATATATATATATATATATATATATATATTACCATTTACACCAGTATATAGATAGATAGATAGAAAGACAGACAGACAGCATTAATAATTATTGAGCCAAGGAGGTAAAAGTATGTTCCAATACTTGAGAACTTGGCTTAAAAAACAACAACAACAACAAAAATCAAATTAGTTTCTTTTCATTTATAATTAAAACACTGGAAATTCATGTTTGAAATGCATTACCAATTTATTAAAAATTAATTGCCTGAGAAGTTCTTTCTATGGTATCAAAAGAGTACAGATCAGAATTCAAATCTCAGCTTTAATAATCACCAACTTTGGGTTTGTTTCGTAACCTTTATCAATCTAGTTCTTCTTATCTGTAAAGCAGAATTATAGAGAGAATGACATATTCATTTGTAAAAACTGACCATTGCACACCAGGTACTTAAAACAACCTCTTGTTTCTTGTACATGGTAGTGTCACTTTCCCTATATGGAAAACCAGAATGAAAAATGTCTCTTTCCCCACTTTTAGTGCTATAGACAGAATTAAATATAGTAATCATTTGAAGTTGTTTTGCAGACTGTAAATCACTTCACATATGTTCAGCTAATAAAATTTGGGAGATATTTTGAAACAAAAAGACTTTTTGACACATTTAAAATAGCACGGTGTAAGTGACCACCCCTTTTATCAACATATAATGTTTTTCTCATATCTTAAATCATTAAAATGGGAAGGGTTAACTACAGAAAAATTCCCATGTTGTAAAGAGTTCTTTTTCAATTTGTACTATACAAGTTGGAACTACACAAATCTCACACATTTTATTTAATGCAGTAGCTGTGCTACAATAAAAAGCCTGCATTTTCGTATTTTACTACATATTCAATTGGGTTTCAGAATCCTGTGTTTCACAGCAGGAAGCGTGAAAAGCCTCTGTGATGATTTGAGAGAAAAGCCTGGGGGAAGGGGGGGAGAGCGTTGCTTGGTTTTCTGATTGTTGATGTTTGATTGATTGATTCGCTCCATGATTTGATCTTTAAAGAAAAAACATTTTTTCCCACAACAATCTACCTCTGACCCTTCACAAATGACCAAATAAATGGCTTGCTGGAAGAAGTATAACACTTTTATAGGCTAGCTATAATTCAAAATGCTGGGAAATTTGCTGTTGAAACTTAAAATTGAAATGATAATAAAGATTATTCAGAGAGACTATTCTATTTTTAAAGTTAATTACATTTATTTATAGATGACATGATACTTTACATGGAATACTCCAAAAATTTCACCAAAAGACTTCCAGATATAATAAACAGATTCAGTTCTCTAGCTGGATAAAAACCAGCACAAAAAAATCAATAGCATTCCTTTACAAAAATAACAAACTCACAGCAAAAGAAATTAGGGACATCTCACTTTCACAATAGCACTGAAAAAAAGAAGTAATTAGGAGTCACCTAACAAATGATGTAAATTATCTCTACATTGAAAACTATAGTTCTCTTCACCTTTTAAAAAGATTTTTGTATAGCAAATACTTTTTTAATTGTTTTTTTTTTTAATTTTATTTAAGGAGAAAAAGAAAAAATGTAGAGAAGGGGTACAAGTTATACAGATTTACAGAAAAAAAGAAAACAGTAGGAAATCACTAGTTAATGGATTACATATTGTCATCTTAGAAATAATTGTTCAAGTTACAAAATTAAAGCTTATAAAGTGGACATTCCAAAAGTGAGACTGCAAACAGTTCTGTTCAATGATCCAACAAAACTCAGTGATACTACCAACAACAAATGCTGGAGAGGTTGTGGGATAAAATGAACTCTCCTGCACTGTTGGTGGGAGTGTAGACTGGTGCAACCATTGTGGAGGTCAGTCTGGGTATTTCTCAGAAAGCTGGGATTGGAAGTCCCATTTAATCCAGCTATTCTGCTTCTAGGCATATTCCCAGAAGAACTGAAAACATCATACCACAGTGATGTATGTGCATCCATGTTTATGGCAGCACAATTTGTGATAGCCAGATCTTGGAAACAACCTAAGTGTCTAACAGCTGAGGAATGGATAAAAAAAGATGTGATATTTTTATACAGCAGAGTACTACTCATCTATAAAAATGAGCACATTGAGATACTTATAAATAAAGGGATACAACATGAAACCATACTCATAAGCAAAATAAGTTGAACTCTCATATATAAATACCGAATAGTCTCCCTCATGTAAGAAATGGTAAAAGTACATAAAAGTTTATGGTAATCATGATTCTCCATTACATTGCTTTGACGTCTTTGAAGTCATCAGTTGGAATGGCTTTATCCTGGGTTGTTTGATTTTATTATCTGTGATGGTATGAACAGCTATTTTGAAGAAAACAAAACATTATAATAGCCAGTGCTTATTTAATATCGTCTTGTTTTGAAGTCCCACCATACTTTTGTTCTTGTCTTACCATTGGTTCTCTCATGCTGTATTTTATTGGATTTTATTATGTGTGATTGTATAAACAAATTTTTATAGACAATGAGAAAATATAGTAACCATTGTTCATATTCTGTTGTTTGATTCTGAATGCCCTGTAACATCTTCATTCTCTTTAATATTTTTATAGTATTTTGTTATGTTTGATGCTTTTGTGTATGAAGGTATGCTCACTTACTTCAAAGAAAGAGACATTATGGTAGCTATTGTTATACCAAGTTGTCTTGTGGTGAAATACTCTGTTGCTTAAATTGTTCTATTCTGATTAGCTTTGTTACGTCCTCTTTTATCTTGATTTCTTTAAAATAAAAATAAATAAATAAATAAATAAATAAAAATGGCCAAGTAATTTGGAACAGGACAGTAGAAAAGATGGTTTGAGAGCATCTGCAGGCTCAAAATGAGAAATGTGAAAGACTTTGGTTTAAGAACAGAGCTCTAGAACACTGACCTGAAAGGCAGAAACCCAGGGAACGAGAATTGATTTTTTTTTTATCATTCAATTCACAGTGAGTAGCCTTTCAGGTATCCAGAGGCTTTTTTAACAAACAGCAAAACACAAAAAAGCTCACCTACTTCACCAGTTGACAAAAGACCTTGGTGTCAACCACATGGTACTGATTTCAGGAATATGTAGAATGGAAGAGGTACAGTGTCTGAGTGCTTCTACCAAGATTTCTGAAGAAAGTCTGGGAAACCAGGAAGTGTAAGCCTGAAATCCAGTGCATGAAGCTGTGAGGGTGATTTCAAACGTACAATGGAGACCCAAGGATGTTGGAAAAACAAAGATTTTGTAACATCTGAGGAAAGTATCCAGTAGTGAGCAAAGTTGGTCTAAACTCTAAGAACAGGACCTTCTAAGCCTTTTAGAGTCACATCTCACCACAGATTGCCACAGGTGCTGAAGATGGAAGTAGAGAATTTAATGTTTGCTTTCTGGATTTCAGTATCACGATGTTCCCATTTATATCTATTTCCTTATCACTCCTCTTTGAAATTAAAATATTTACACTGTGTCTTTATATATCAGCAGTGTTTAACTCTCTTTTTTACTTTTACAGGTGCTCACCACGAATAATTTGTCTTAATTTCAGAAAGTTTGCGTTTGACTTTTACTGAAATTTAGGAATTTAACAACTCTTAGAGTTGAAATAAATGAATGTTGCACAAAGAGATGCACATGAACCTTTTGCAGGCTGGGGATTGAATGTAATATTTTATATTCCAATGTCCTTCCAAAGTCTCATTGGCTCATTGGAAGGGATTTTGTGAGATGAATGGATTATAGAAGAGTGATACTCATTAGTGCATTATTCCACTAATGATTTTATAGCTAAATGTGATATTGGCAAGTAAATTCTGGTCAGAGGCAGTTGATAACTGTGGGTACACCCTTGCAAGTGCTTCTATCCCTTTCTCCTTTTTTAATCACTGACTGTTTTCAATGTTATCATTTCAGGTATTTGTTCTCCTCTGCCCAACCTGTCTACTTTGAAACATACCTTGGAGTCAGCCTACTGTGGATCAAAGTCTCTATGAACTGTGAGTCAAAAATAAACCTTTACTCCTTTGATTTTTGAGTATCAGGTATTTTGTCTTAGTAGCAAGTGTCTAACTGATGAAGGGATATACAGACTTAATACACCATAATGAAAGTACCGACACCATTCTTTACTGTCTAGAAAAAATTTCTAAAATTTATATTGAAGCCAAAGAGAAGTATAAGACAAAAATAATCTGGACAACCAGAGCAAAACAAGAAGCGTCACAATCCAAAGGCTCAAGGTACAGTAATAAAACAGCAACGTAGCGGCACAAAAACTGACTTGTTGATTGAGGGAACAGGATTACAGATGCTCAGATAATACAAGAATGCTGAGACATTTCACCTTTTATAAAGGGTCCAAAATCATATGCAAGTAGGTTTAACTTATGACTGGTCTTGAGTTACAACCTGAATGCTGGCCAATTGCAGTTGTAAACAGACTCACAATACCAGAAAAGAATATGCAAGCACATGTAAGCATCAGTCTGAGCCCAGATGTGTACATTTGTGGACATTAGTTTGGTCAGTGCTTCATGTATTAGCTATGATTAATGCCATCCCAGTGTCCCCCTCGCAAAATAAAAAAAAAAAAAATCAGCTAAAAGAAGCTAAGGAAAGAAGGGAAGATGTAATAATCACAACTGGAAAGAAGAAAGAAATATGAGAGTTGTGTCTGTGTAATTGATCTTGCTAAGACATATGGCATCTTGAAATTCACCATCTTGACAATCTTACAAAAGAAAAGATTTATATAACGAAGCTAGTGCTACTAAAGGTGATATTCATTAGGATGTCGTGATTAACATTGTTAGACAAAGTAGAAAAGCTCTTATTTGTGTAGATAAATGATAAGTAAAAGACATGAGTCTATAATTTGTGAAAAAGGTAAGGCTGTAAGTGCACATCTCATAATCCATTAGTGAGTGACAATTGTGAAATACTTCATTCCAGTAAGAGGTGGCTTCAAAGTTTAAAATGAGTACTGGGTCCACAGTCTAACTAGGCCTGGTGAAGTAGGCACTGCTGATGTAAGGGGCTACTGAAAATTACATACACCACTCTAAAATGATGACACAGGGAAATGACTTTTGCTCTCATCATGTTTCCAACTGTAATGAAACTGGAACTTTTCTGGAAGAAAATGCACAGGAAAACATACATTACCCATCAAGAGAAGGAAATGCAAGGCCACAAGCCTACCAAGGATAGACCAAACTTACTTGTATGTGCCAATGTGAATAGTGACCACAAGATACAGCCTCTATTGGTTTACAAACTCTATGGTAGATTATCTAACAGTAAACTTTAACACCCAGCTGCACTGAGTCAATGTGGTTCTCAGTGTAGAACGCCCATATGAAGATTGTGCCAACAGCATAAAAGCAGAACAGGAGAAGATGGTGTGGTGTTGATTCTCTGGGAGAAGCTTGTCATGCCAGTTTTCCTGGTATGAACTCAGTTGTTCTCTTCACTGGAGGAACACAGTTCCTCACTATCGCTGGGAATGGCTGTGATTGTTTTGAGGGGAGCTCTGAGCCTTGAGTTTTGCTTCTCGGCTCCAGTGCAGATCACTCAACCTGGTGGCACAGATCTTTCACCCCACTGACACAGGCTTTCTAGCTTCCACCACTGACCTTTGGCCCTTCCTACTGCAGATCTTTGATAAAAACTTGCATGAGACATTGTCATGGGCTCCAGGTCTTCAGCTGTACTCATGGAGGACATTGACATGAGCTCCACATCTTCAGCTGGACACACACAGGATGCTGCTGTGGGATTAAAGACTTCAGACAGATTCTTTGGAACTCTAGTACACAGACAGACCTCTTGCACTCTTATTTGATTTTTTGTGAATATTGTAAAACAATCCTATAAATTATGTGTCCTATACCGTTTCCCTGTAAACCCTGGTTACGACATGTATGTAAAACGGTTCTAGATCAAAAGTTTTAGAAATTATATTTGAATAAACACTATTTGAAAAATTCAACAATTAATAAAAATTGATGAGACTGCTTCCAGGTCTGAAGCATATTTCACATTCAAAAAATTTCAGGTTTCTATTTTTAGCCTCTTTTTATAAATACTTAAGATAAATATGTCTAGGCCTATACGAGTCAACAAAGATTTACTGAATGTTTCCTGTATTATTAATACTATCCAACACATTGTAAATATGATTTAAAATTTTGAAGAACTTCTGTTCACTTGGGGATAATGAAATTAAATTATAGGAAATAAATAACTAGTCATTTAATGTTGATGTTCCTTTTCTTAAAACTTAACTGAAAGCAGACATATGTAAGAGGTAAGCAATCTAATCACAAGTGTCTCAGAAGAGGCAGAACTGAGCTCTGCTTTTAAGGATAAACATGATTTGAATAGGAAAAGATGCTCTTAAATTAAATCTTCCAGAAAGTGACTACAGATTGTGTTTCAGGGGATTTTCATTTACATTTTTATATCTTTCTTCTGGTTTATTCTTTAAAAACAACATGCATTATTTTTTAAAAATTCACATTGTTTTAAAATAATACAATTTATATTTGGGATTTAAAGCAAAATCCAGATGACTGAGGCTTAAAACAGGCTGAAAAACTGGCCTCTGAGTCTCACAAATTAAGGAAGAATTGTTTTTCCAGAAGTATTGGCTCAAAATATTGTTAAAGGTCTTTATTTTAACCGTTAGCCTTTGGTAGATCTGTACTGATGACTGTCTCCAAAGTCCGATTTGAAATAAGATTTTTCTCTTTGTTTTAAACTTTATGTAGCCACCTCATTTTTATTTGCTCTTAGATGTTTTTGGTTTGTCCTTTTTTTTCTTGATCTATTTTAAAAATAATTAACAAGTCAGGCTATTTCAGAATAACAGCCATATGTAAAAGTAAAGCGCTTTCTAGAGAGCTTCAGATTATATTATACATGGAATGTCCCTTGCTCAACTGAGAAAACTAATCTCTGTACTGAATAATTAAAGGTTTTGTAACTACTTCAGAGAAAGTACAAATGTCTTTTCTCTGTTCAATAGTGAAATTTTTTTGCCATTTAATTTAAACTCTTTACAGTACATATTTGCACTATATCAACAGGAAACAAAAGTGGAAGTTACTGTTGTTGCTGTTATCTGAGTGTATTTCTATGATGGTGGATATCAAAATAATTACAATATTCTTTTTCATTCAAGTCTGAAAAGAGATATGAAAAAGATTTTCTCAAAAAACTCTGGCTATTCATCTGAAAGAAAAAAAATTCTGTCTATTGTGTATAATATTAAATCATTATTTGGTCCCCCTAAGATTACAACAACAGTAATTTTCATTTCTTGCCATTTCTACCCTATAATTCAAAGAAATTTTCATGCAGGTAGAAGAAACAGTAAGGCAAAGAAATTTAATTACGAAAATATGAAAATTATCAAAGAGAGTGCATACCAAGGTAGATTTTATGAAAGCTTGAGGTGTTTTTAAGTATTTACTGCTTCACATCAAATTAAATTTTACCATATATTTACTAAGAGGATTACAACATTTAAACAAATAGTAACTTTGCACAAAACAGCCTAATTATATTTGCTTAACCTTGTGCTTTGGATCCTTTACAGAAAAGAGGTTGGAATTGCCAATATAAAGTGCTCAGGATTCATAATATCACACATTCTATTATTTGGTATCAAAAGTACCTCTTAGATATTGCTATCTTCTGAACCCAAAGTAAGTTGAGTTATATAAGCTAAATTATTTTCCTTAGGCCTACATTAATTCACAGATAGTGATATTTAACCTCTTCTTATTAAAAACTTAATACACATTTAACAATTTAGTTTACCTATTAATTTATTTTTTGGCAATTACCTGACAGCATAGTGAAGTATAATACCATATTGGCTAGGAAATGACAATCAAAAGAAAACTGATACTATAAAATGTTTTAAAACAAGGGGGCATAGAAAATTTATAGAGCAAATTACATATTACACATCATTCCACCAACTTCATATGCATACCTTTCATAAGGGTATGTGTAAACATATCCTATATATCTATTAAATTTCTCCATGTTTTATATCTCATAATTGGTAGGTTTCCTGATAGAAACTGTGTGTTTTTTCTTCCAAGATACCATGATACAAAACTGTCTTATGTATAAGATTTATCTAAATTTTAGAAAACTGTATAAACATCTAATGTCTAGAAAACTAAACATACTAAGAAATGTTCCAAGATTGTGGGCAAACTAAATTATTAGTATGCAAAAATATTTTCTTTAGAGAATAGATGCAGGATGAAGTATAACTCTACTAGGTCTATACCAAATTTTTGATAGGAAGAATTTTTGTCCTTACAAGTCCAGGAAAACATGTATTGATAAGTTTTATGCAAACTTACTTTTAAACAAAGTCTTTGACATTATGCCCCACTCTTCCTGCACAATATGCTGAAAGTTGCTTTTAAAAGCCATAGTATTGATTTCTCAAGTACCTCACATTATTTTAAACATAACTGCTAGAGAAAGAAAAAGGTTGTTTAAATAAAAAGTGAATTTCAATGTAAAAAATATCCTTATTTGCAATTTTCAATTATAAAACTATACCCATTTTTACTGTTTTGAGGTCAGGTAGGATCTAGAAGACAGGAAGAGAAGATGTGAAGAGAAATAAAGGTACCATTAAAAAGAGAATATGTCAATTGAATTATTTGCCTTGAGGTTACAGCTAAGCTCCATGAATGTTTGTTCATTGTGTACCTGGTTTATTTTATTCTAGAACTTAAAACAAGTCTGAAAAAGTCACTGTATCAAAAAGGGAGAAATGAAAACTGCTTGACAGGTCAAAACTAATGACCTATTCAAAAATGAAAGTAATTCACAGTCACTTACATTTTCAATTTCTGATCTACTGATATTTTGTTTATGATGGAACTCAAGTTAACACTATGAAATTATGCTGCATATATTGTGAATTTTACATTTCATTTCAAGTAAAATGTAATGTTCATAAAGCTGTTTTAATTTTTTAGTGAAAGAGATGAACAAAAGCACACATACATCTGAATAAACAGAATCATGGTAAATGGCAGATGCTATTACTTTAATAAACTAAGGTAAATGTAGAATTGTTCTTACTTACCTAGGCAAAAGCTACTGAAATTTATATTTTCATGGAAGTTATGAAGCAGTAACAGAAAGCAGGTTTGTCATTACAAATCAGAGAGACTTTACTTTTAAAAAGTGCCTTGAATAACTCTGCACAAAATTTACATTTTCATGGAATTAGTCTATTCCTTTAAATAGAAATACTAAATTACCCAAGCACTAATATACCAAAATAAACCGTGTGTGGTGATGCAAGCCTGTACTCCCAGCACTCCAGAAGTTGAGACAGGAGGTCTGCTGTGAATCTCAACGCAGCCTGATCTAAATAATGAGCTCCAAGCCAGCCTAAACTACAGAGTGAGACTCTGTCTCAATAAAATAAGTTGACAAAATAGGGTAGTCTAAATAAGCACCTTTCTCTTGTAAGGTTATCTTAATGTTTAATACATTTCTAATACGGAATGTTCCGAGTTCATATAGCTTCAGTACAATATTCTAGAGACATATCCTAATTCTGCAGGACCTATTTACTATGGTTGTAAAATATATCTGATAGAAAGTGTATTATAATAGGATTGGGAGACCTACATATGTTATAAGCACTTTAAAAACTCTGACCTGCTTCTTAGTTTGTAAAATGAAATTCCCCTGTGATAGAAATTCTACCTTTACTAGTAGGAATACGCCTAAGTGTAACAAGTAGTGTCTGAAAAAATCCCTTTCATAATCTGTGAAAATGACTCTCATCTCTCATTGACATATTTCACATACATCATAGTTTGCCATACATCATTGCATAGTTTGTCCTTTAATTGAATTAATCATTTTAAAATCTTAAGCATAAATAGGCTCTTTATTAATATAATTGGATAGTTCTCTGTATTTCACTGAAGCAACAATTGCTTTGATTAAGCTCACAAACAATCTAAGTATTTGCTGACTGAAAATTATCCCAGATCTCATGCACTTGGACAAACATATAGATTAGTTTTTATTTTTCTTTGAGACTATAAGAAGATGTTATAATAACTTATTTTCTATTTGACACAGGGACCAACACCAGTGATACAAGGGTTGGTTGAAGTATGTAGTTAATCTTTAAATTTTTAACAAAAGGATTACAGTAAAAGATAAATTGCCATTAATTCATCTTAAAAGACCACCTCCTGTTTTAAACATGCTTATGTCATCCGTCTTGCTACTTTCTGAAGCAGTTTTCACCAAGTATGACCAAAACTAAGATAAATTATGCTTCTGACTGCCTTCTAATGAAAAGACAGAATCCTCACAAGATAGAGTCATGCTCTTACTCACCTTATTCACTGAATGTGGCACCTGACTACTTTTAGGTCTTCCCCAAAGTCAAAATGACAATGAAAGTTGAACATTCTGAATCTATTCATGATGTTTAAGAGACTACAATAAAAAGATTCAGGAAAAAAGACTTCCAAACGTATACAGAAACAATGGGCAAGCACAGTGGGCTTTTTGTTGCAAGCAACCAGGAATACTGTTTTTGGAACGGTATAAATGACATTGTGCCTTTCATAGAGATGGAAACAGAGGCAGAGAAAAATTTTGAAAGGTTCTTTTTCCCTCATTTATTTGTGAAATCTAAAAATACTGATCTCATAGAAGTTGAGAATAGCATGATAATTACCAAAGACTGGCAAGATTAGAGAAGGAGGAGGGTAACAAAGGTTTATCAATGAGTTGTAAAATGAGATTAGATAGGCCCAAGACATTTTGAGATACAAGTCTTAAAACATGAACAGCACAAGCAGGTGGCAATCAAGAAATAGTTCTACCTTAAGAAACAGAAAGCAGATGGTGAGGGTTAGCAGATGTTAACTAATGACTAGGATATCCATTAGAGAAAAACGACATCTTGTACTGCAAACATTTCTGATGCATTATGCTTAAAATTTTAAAGCAAATCTTTATCAAAATGTGTTGTTTTAAACACACATAGGTACTGTTGATACCCAGGCATTTTCAAAGAGGATGCATGGACAAGGGGGAGGCAAATGAGTATTTGCACTGAAACTGAGGGTCTCTCCCAACGTGACTTTACTTGCCTCTTTGTAGTCTTGGTCTGCTTCAAATCATTCGTCTGCTTGTTATATATCTTCTAACTACTTGTGAGGTCAAATATAGTATGTTTTGATATCTATAAGTCATTTATTGGTCATTGTGCATTCTCGTTTGGGGAGAATAGAACATCCTATTATGTCTCTCTGCAGAGATAAAAAAAGGAGGGAGAAAGGCTTATATGTGAAATATAAATCACTTGGGAGGAAATATTTAAATATCACATGAACCAATTACATAAGAATAGCAAAATTGCATCTTGATCCAGGAAGCCCAAAATACCATCCAGCAGTGAGGAAGATTCTGTGAAGCAATGGAGATTCTGTGAAGGAATAAGCATTAAAATTTTATACATCTACTTAAAGTACATTTTATATCTACATCTGTTCATGCATGCATCTATAAATTCAAGTGAATTGCTTGTTTTAAGTTAGCTGCAGATTTACCTGCTTTTCGAAAATTTGCACTTAAAATTAATCCATGCATAGATTTGATTATATATATATATATATATATATATATATGCAGTTGAATTGTTTGAATATGCCCCCACCCATGAGAAACTGCTACACCACACAGAAGTGAGGTATATTTGAAACACTTTTACTTAATATCAATGCTCACTTAATTGATAGGCAAAACTTTGAAGCCTAGTCATTTTTGGTCATCTGTTACTAAGCAATTTGGACACATTCATCATATAGTTTTAAATATTTTCTTCAAAAAATCATATTTTAAATTCCACCAACTGAATGTTTATAACACAAATTGATATAGTCCTCATAGAATGATTTCAGAAAATTGAGTAACACATTAAAGACATAATGAATTTCTGAATACCAGAGAATGAAAAAATTAGGAGAGAGACGTAAAAAGAAAAAGCACAAATTTAACTTCTTTGAAAACTCAAGTTCCTACAATCTCCTTCTTTTACTGCTAACATTTACTCATAGATAATCACAAGTAATATTCAACCTTTGTTAATGGATAGTTCTACATATTTCTTTCATGCTGATCTCTGTCAAAATTCCCCTCATTGGCCTCTTTATGTTCAGAAAATAGGGAGATAGGTGTTTTGGAAAAAAGGAGATTAAAGTATGGAGATAGGGAGAGTGGAGGGAAAGGGACGTAAACATAATTAAGATATGTTACATACATGTACTAACTCTCACAAGGAAGGCAATCATTAATTACTGCAAACACATGCTAATAAAATAATAAAATATAAAAACAAAGTGAAATCTTCCATTGAAAGCTAACCGTACTAAAATAGCTTACATTCTTATGTGGAACTGGATAATGCTTGCTGTGGCAAGGGTTTGCAAGACTTGTTTTTGAAAGTATCTGTTTCAGATAGGCTCACCCAGTAGAAATAGGACAATAAGCAATGTTTCATTTTCAAAAAAATTCTGTTTCTTTTTCTGCCAAAACAAATCCCAGGGAGCACACTCTGTTCAAAAATTATACATTTAACCCAAAATTCAAATTAACTGGGAGTTTCTTAAAAATCTTCATCATTTTAAATATTTTTAATTAAAGTTTATATCTGGTAATTGTACAGATAAATAAATGGAGCATTTCTATGCCAATTTCAAGTTCAAAGATTTTCTATGTAATCTACTAACAACCTTGTGATATATGAGGAAGCATCCCTATTGTACAATAAAGAAGCTAATAGATTTCTTTGTATCCATAGAATCATTAACTGGTACATTCAGGATTCAGTTCTGGCACTAGAATGAATTACAGTATAACTTTCTATCCCCACCACTGTTTCTCTAACAGCATTTCTTGCTTTTCTTGAAACATATAAGACAAATAAAAGGGATGTTAGACCTCCTCACTGAATGTCATATAACAAAAATTTGCCTCTTCGAATCATTAAATTATGAAAAATTTTATGCATTCACATAGGTAGATAGAATAGTGACTTTCCATTTAAGTACAATTTAATCTCAAAATTTACAACGTTTTTTGAATCTTGTGCTATCTGTCCATGACCCACCTTGCCTTTTTCTAGTGCATTTTAAATGGAGTCAAAGAAATCTTGTCATTTAAATACCTAACCTATTATTTCCAAAATTTGATCAAAAATTAAATAGTTTACCATTTTTATTACCTTCTAACAGACATTTCCTTATTGTCTGTTAATCTTTGTTCTTTGCTGTCAATCAAGTGACTTAATTAATTTGGAATTAGTTATCTTTTGTGAAAGCTGTACACGGTTAGCAGTATGAATTATCTGTAAGGTAATACAAAGGCTTTACTACAAATAGTTTTGCTTTATAAGAATTTAAAACTAATGCAAAGGCCACAGAAACCACATACAATATTCCAACTATTAACTTTTTAAAAATAAATCATGATAAAATAAATTAAATAGAAATTGATTTGGTCTTTGCAAGTCCTTGAAAATCTTGAATATTCTAAGTTAAAAAATTCTCTATCTTTTAAAAAGTGATGAAGTAAGTTCTTTTCCTATTATCTATGTGGAAATAAACTCATAAGAGACTGAAATTGTGTGTGACATTTAGACCTTGAATATAGCAGGAAAATTTTACTAGGAATAGAATCGAAAAACTTTGTCTGGAAATCTTTTTCTCCATCCTAAGCCTAATTATTTTAAAGATCTTTAGAATAATGTTAAAGTGGAATGAAGCAAGGCATCTTATAGCTTTTGTACTCTGCAACCTGCAACTGTGTTTAATTAGGAAAAAAGACAAAGGAGGGGCTAAAATGTACATTTTATAAAATGTTTAGACATTCTTTAATATAAATAAAGTTAATGCTGTCATTAGTGGCAGCTCTAAGCAAAATTTTTATCTTTTTTTCCTACGGATAAGCACTCTTTGGGGAGATGAATATTGCTGCAGTCATATTGTGCCTTCAGTTAATGAGATATGGGTTCTATTTGTTAGAGTTTTATGGTAATGAAGCTTATAATTTACTGACAAACTGGCTTGCTTTCAAAACATTCTCTTATTGCACTTTTTTTCATCAGAAACATTGATGTGCTAATTTGTGTGTTTATGGCAGCAGATGTGCACCTTCAAAAAAAGGCTGCCAGAGCAAGAGAAAAGAATGGCAGAGAAGGCAGAAGGAAAGAGGTGTTTGGAGTTTGCAAATGGTCATAAAACACAAACAGGAATGAAAAAAAAAATGGCACAGCATATGCAAAAAATCCAAAACTCATTAAATATGCTTTCTGAAATATCAAAAACACATGTATTTTTTTTAGTTAAAAATGTCCTATGTGCCAAATCTCTTTATCCAATATGAAATCTGAAGGATAAACTTTATCATATAAATTTCACTGTTTTAACAAGAAGACATTAAAATTAAGTGAAAACATTTTTCTTTCCCAAATAGCAGAAGATTTTTTCTAAGTGAAGCACATCAAATTTATTAACTATTGCTTTAATAGTATGGACCATCTGAGTTGTTTTGTTTTCCAACTCTGAATTTTTATGGCTCAAAGTGAGAAAAATATTGTTCCTGATTACTAACTCTACCTTTGTTAATGCTAGGTAAGTGACCTGTGTAACAGACACCACAGCATTTTGAGGTTTCTTTTTGTAGGAAATTGAAATATTCTCATCACAACTTTATCATCTATAATAATGGACATAAAATCATGATGGGTTTACAAACACCCTCATTAAACACAAAACAAAGCACAAATCTCTGAGTAGCACATGCAATGAAAAAAAGCAAAGGGACAATAAGCTGCTTATTGCTTAGGAGGAGTCAGAAATGAAAAGTATGAATTTTGTGTGGCTAGAAACTATGAGTTGAAAAGGAATTGTTGAAAAGGAATTTTAATCTGTATAAAAGTAGCTTTCAGAAAGAATATCATAAATTTCATTGGCAGACATTGGACACAAGAATTTCAGAAAAGATCAGGGTTATATCTTTCTGCTGAGAAGCTCTGAGGGATAAATGTAACAATTATTAAACTGATATTTTCATCAATTTCTTAGACATTTGAAAACCATAAAATGTGATCACTAAATATTCCAATAGTTCTAAAACAGGCACAGAGAGTCGTTGCCTTCCAAGACATTCCAATCTAACTGGAGAAATATACACATTATAAGTACTTATAAATATAATAATACCAATAACTTATATACACATAATTGCCTAGATAAAAATCTAACTTAGGACAATGGAATATTAATATGAAAATTCTTCATTTTTTCTTCTTCAGTGTCATTTTATATACATTATTATAATTCCACCTTAGGATAGTTCATTATTTCACATGCTCTTCTGATATTCTTTTTCATATGATATCCAAAAGAAAATAGGAACTCAGAATATATTTATTAGATGAATAGATTTATTCATATATGTGAGATATATTTTTAAAAAGCAGGCACCACTTCAACGTTTAACAAACTTTGCTTCTGTATAATAAATTAGGGAGGAAAAGATTTTGTCCTACTTAAAACTCAAATGATACTTTTTCAGTGGGAATTGGTTTTGTTGCTATGTTATGAAATTGTTTCCCTTTTTCTCTTTTTGTTTCTAAAAACTTCACCTTAAACATTTGTACATAAGTAGAGATCTTTTTCATTCCCATTCACCTTTTTCTGGGAATAGATTGCTAGAAAAAAGGAGTCCTTAGGATAATTAATATTTGTATTTTTTAGTTAAAGTGAATTTAACATTTATAGTTTTAAAATAACAATTACTATATTGATCATATTTGGTTTCAGTGAATATCTTTGTCTTATTCCTGATTTTAGGTGGAAAGCTTTCAGTCATCTTCTCATTTAATATGATGATGTCCACTTGTTTGTCATGAATGGCATTTTTCATCAGGTATGGTAAAGTCATTCTATACATATTTTCATTAGGGCTTTATCCTATAGGAAGGTTGTTTTTTTTTTTTTTTCCAGTATCTCTATGTCTATTGATACAATCATGTGTTTATTTAAATTTCTGTTTATGTGGTTTATTACATTTACTGATTAGAGTATGTGGAACCTTATTGAAAGCTTTAGATAAAACCCACTTGTTCATGATGCGTGGCTTTTTTGATGTGATGAACTCAACTTACCAGTTTTTTATTTAGGATTTTTGAAATCATGTTTACTCAGGAGGCTGAGCCCTAGTGATCTTTTTTAGGTAGGTCTTAGGCTTGCTTTAGATTCAGAGTAATGCTGGGTTCCAGAAATGAGTATTGCTTATACAATATCCTTAAAGATTTTGTGAAATTCAGCAGTGAGACAATCAGATCCTGTTTTTCTTTCTTGGGCGTGGTTCAATTGACAGGTGTTTTATTACTGCTCAGTTTCATTCCTTGCTGTTGTATTGTTCAATTTTTTAAAGTCTTTTTGATGCAATTTGGGTAATTTACATGAGTATAAGCATCTGTCCATTTCTGTAAGATTTTACAATTTGGTGAAATATAATTTTCCATAGTACTTATTGTGTTCTAGATTTGGACAATGTCCATTGTGATTTCACCTTTTTAAATTCTAATTCCATTGCTATATTTCTCTCTTTTTGACTAACAGTTTATCTGATTTGTTTATGTTATCAAAGAACCAGTATTTTTATTTATTCATTTTCTTGTATTGATTTTAAATCTCAATTTTATTAATTTTCACTTTTATTTGTATGATTTGCCTCCTTAATTTTAGTTTGTGCTTGTTGCTGATGTTGTGTGTCAAGTACCTACAGCTTTCTGATGAGGTTATGTATTTGAGCTTATTCTTCTTTTCTAATATGAGCACTGATTGCAATAAACTTCCATTTTAGAAGTGTATATATTGTGTCTCAGAGGTTCTGATGTGTTGTACAGGCACTGTTGTTTGGTTCTAGAAATCACTCTTTTTCTCTGATTTCTTCAATTAGTAACAGGCAAGAGGAAAAAATGAAAGAAATATGTAAGGAAAGAAGTGGAATTATCATTATTTGCAGATGACATGATCCTCTACAAAGAAGACTTAAAAATCTACATTAAAAAACTCTTAGAATAACCAATTTCAGAAATGTAGCATGATACAAAATTGACACACATAAATCACCAACACTGGTGCCAACTAATAATGTACTTAATGAAAACTAAACTAGGAAAACAATATTATTCATAATGACATCAAAATGTTAAATACTTTACCCAAGAATCAATCAAACCAAGGAAGTGAACAACTTCTATGATGTAAAATACTGTATTCTGCAAACGGAGTTTAAAGAGGACATTAGAAAGTGAAAGACTTCCACTGTTATTGGCTAGGCAGAAGCAATATTGCCAGAATGATCTTACTACCAAAACAGATATGTAGATTTAGTGCAATTCCAATTAAAATTTCAAGATCATTTTTCATGGAACTGAAAAAAATAATCCTAAAATGCATATGGACCAAGTAGAGACCTACGGTAACAGCACAAAAACAGACATGTGAATCACCAAAACTAAATAGAGGATACAGAAAAATACCCAGAATATTTAACTCTTCTATCTTCATCAAAGAAGCCAAAAACATGTAGGAAAGAGAGGCTATTTAAAAATGGTACTGAAAAAATAAGAAAAAAATGGTTCTTGAAAAACTGATCATACATATAAAGAAGTTTGAAGTTGAATCTATCTCCCTTACCAGGTAATAAAGAAAAAAAAAATCAAAGGCCTAGGACTGAAACAGAGAAATAAATCTACATGTGAATAAATTAGGAGAAACCCTTGAATTATGACCTTGTAGGCAAAGACTTTTCAATAGAAATTCAATTGCACAAGAAAAAGCAGCATGAATCAACAAATGGGATTATATCAAATTAAAGAGCTTCTTAGGCAAAGAAACAAACAGCACAGTGGAGACAATCTACAGAATGGTGAAAACATTTACCAACTATTCCTCAAAGGATAACATCTAGAATACTTCAATAATCAAATAAATGCCAGATCTTACAAAATAAAAAACAGTCAAAAAATGGAAAACTCAAATGCATAGATACTTCTCAAAAGAAGAAAAACAGATGACAAATAAATGTGTAAAAAATGCAAGACATTTCTGGCCATCAGAGAAAAGTAACTTATAACAATTCTTAGATTTTATCCTACATGGGAAAAAATGGCAATCATAGAGAAATAAAAAAAAATAACAAATGCTGTCATGGCCTGTCATGTGATACAAAAAGAATCCTGTTATATTGTTGGTGGGAATATAAAACTTTATAGTCCATATGGAAAGATCTCAATGAAATAATCAAAATTCCATTTAACCCAGCCATTCACCTTCTATGTATCTTCCCAAGGGAGCTAAAGACATCATGGAAGCAGATTTACAATTGGAAGAAGGGGAGTGGGTATGAAGAGGAAGGGATATTAATATGAATCAAGATATATTAGGCAACATCCCTATTCCTTAAGCTCTATATAAATTTCATATACCACAAGCTTATATCAATAAAATTTTTAGAATGAAAAACCTGCATTTAAATGTGATAAAATAAAAATTTATCTCTAAATTTGTATAACATGAGCAGCTAGGAAAATAGTAATTTAAAAATTAGCATAAAGATCATAAAGTATCAATTACTGAAAATTAAATATCAAACATTATTTAATCTTATGCATAATTAATCTTCATATCAATTTACAAAATAAATGTTGTAAAATTGAAAAAAAACCGGCAGAGCGGTAACCTCCAGCAACTCAGTTTCTCCAGGACAAAGCAACTAGAATCTGGAAAATAGTAGCTTACAGAGAAATCAAATGGAGAAACTGTTTACTGGGAACCAGGAGGGAATTGACAAAAGAGGAAAGAAGGAATAAATCATATAGATTGGGGAGATGAGAGGAGATCCTCTTGTAACCATATATGCCTAAGAGTTGCTGGCCAACTGCCATCTTAGAGACAAAGTGAAAAGAATAAAACTATTTACACATTGAGAAGCCGTGCAACAGGCCTGAAAGAATCAGTGAGAGTTGGAACCTGCAAGAAAAGCATGGGATACTGCTTCCAGAATCCCATTCCACAGTCAATAGCCAGCGAGTGACCTTTGTCCAACATCCAATGGCATAACTGTGGTATGAGAGTTGGTAGAGTTGACATTGTAGGAAAGGGCTCAGTGTTTCAACCTGGGTATCAGACTAGCACCTTGGCTCCAAGTCACATTCTACTATGTCAAGTTCACTGAATGGATAAGAATAGCCACAGGAAGCAGCCAGTGATCAGAGAGCAGGCAGAAAGGAGTGCTAGTTTGGGGCTGGAGCTGGTGAGCACAGGCCTGTCTCTTTCAGTCAGAGATCAGGTCCTGTCTGAGTTATACATGAATGGAAGGTCACATTGGTACCCTGTTCCCACTATTTGTAGATGTCTGCATTCAGCATAAATTGAGGATTTTCAGTGTGTACAAAGACACATCTTGATTTGAGTTCTATTCTTTAATCTTAGGTTGAAGAAAAGAGACATGCATTCAGTTGGAAATAAAACCTTTTTTGGGGCCTTTTCTTAATTCTGTTGATGACTTGTTTTGCCTCGCAAAAGCATTTTAATAAGATGAGATACCATTGTTGATTCTTTGTAGTATTTGCCCTATGGTCTGGGTTTTGTTCATAAAGATTTTGTCTACAAGTACGTCTTCACAAGTTCTACCTATTCTGTCTTGCAGAATTTCCTCAGAGAAGGGACTAATATCTAGAAGAAGACAACTCCAGAAGAGCAGATATCCCAAATTTAAAGAATCAATACATAAATGAGCATCTGAAATGACTAGACACTTCTCGTGTGAAGAAATAAAAATGACAAATAACCCTGTAGAAAAATGTTCAACTTTACTGGTCATTCAAGAGATGCAAATTAAAACAACTTTAAGATTTTATTTCATTCTAGAAACAATGGCAATTATCAAGAAATCAACCAACAAGTTGTGGTAGGGCTGTGGGCAACAGAAACTCTTTTCCACTGTTGGTGAGAGTACAGACTTGTGTGACTACTGTGGAAATCAGTGCGGAGATTCCTCAAAAAAACTAAATTAGAGGGGCCATTTGACACAAGTATTCCTCCTCTTGGTATCCTTCTGAAAGAATTAAAAGCATCACACCACAGCAATATATGTACACTCGTTTTTATAGCAGCACAGTGTGTAATAGCAAAATCTTGAAAACAATCCAAATGCCCATCAACCAATGAATGGACAAAGAAGTTTTTTTATACTGTATAGTACTACACTTCCACAAAGAAGGATAAATATAAGCTATTTCTAGGCAAATGGATGCACCCTGAGATCATACATCTAGTGAAATAAATTGGACACACAAGTTAAAATATCGCATGGTTTCTTTGGTGTGAAAATCTGAAAGGGTAAGTAAGGATCAAAATATATAATAAGTATGAAACAAGAAGAAAGTGGTCACTTATGAAGGGAAATCAATGAAGAACACAGGAGAAGGGAAGGAAGGGACAATTTAAAAAGAGAAAAGAGGAAGAAATGTAAATAAGGCTTTTGTAAATAAGGAGTGGAGGGATTGAAGGGAGGATAAGAGAATGGAGAAAAAGAATTGAGATAAATTGTTTACAGGTACAAATTCCTTATGATTAAAGTGATCATTATGTATATTTAAAATGTGTCAATAAACTTAATAAAAAATGTCATGCACCCAAAACAACAGAAAATCTTCTTTATTTTTGATGCTTTCTTCCCTTTCTTTTCTGTCCATTTTTATTCCGTTATGTCTCTTCTTTTTTTTAAGGGTATGTGTGTAATACTGTGTGTGTTGCTCTTCATCTTACCTTTTTCTTCCAATATAGTTTATAGAATATAAAATAATTCTTAAGGTTTCCAGGAAGATGGCAGAACAGTAAGCAGCAGAGTAAGCAGCCTCTCTGAGAGAAACAGTTCCAATGCTGGATTATAGCATCATGGGGAAGACAAGGAGGAAGTAAGTGGGTCCCCTGGACCCAGAAAGAATCTAGACTGAGAACTGAATCCCACAGAGAGAGAATAAAAAAGAAAAACTTAAATTAAGAAAACAGCAGCTGGTGGCACCTTTTTCCCGGAGCCAGATCCACTATGCGAGAGGAGCTGTTGGAACTTGGGGATGCACGGTCACAGTGATGGTGATGGCTGGTGCTCCAGAGGCCTCTGAGTAGAGATGCAGTGGTAGAGGGGAGCAGCAGACACAGAGGACTGCATTGGCAGAGGTCTCAGTCCTGCTGTGGGAGAGAGTGATTGGCCTGGACACATTTAGCAAGGGAAGACTAGGCTCCCTCCAGCAGCTCCTAGTTGGGACTAGAACAGTGGAAATTGCTTGGAATGAGCCACACCCTTGCACACATTCCAGCAGGAATTGCTGTGGTTCTCTGCCAGTAGCCAGCTTGGTCTGGAGGCAGTGGCCAGCCCAGTCCCTGTGTGGCCTGAGTGGCTATGGTAGGTTTCCCTGCTGGTAACCAGCTTGGTCTGGAGGCAGTGGCCAGCCCTTGTACATAATCTACCAGCCATCGCTGAGCCAATGCAGGCTAGGAAAAGCAGCAGGCAGCCTGCATCAATGCATCCAGTGGCCATCATCAGGTACCCATAACCAGAACTGGATAGAAGAAGCAAACATTCGTGCTTTAGAGAAATTGTTGCCAATGCAGGAAGTGCCTGGGACCTGACTACCCACTTCTCTGGAAGAACGCAGGAATATGTCAAGACAAGAAGCAAAAGGCAGACTCTGGCCTCCAAGCCCCAGAGCTGGTCCAGGAAATGTAAACATGGAAGAGATCGGGAGTCACACACTTGAAATTTCTGAAGTGATGGCACCTGATGTAAAGAAACAAATTCATGAGGCTATAAAAGAAATTAGAGCAGAAATACTATCTCAGGTAAAAGAAGAAATAAAAAATGTAATAAAAGAATTGCTAAGCCCCTCTAAAAAAGTTATAGATAAAAAAAAAATTAGAGGGGCATAGGAAAATGAAGGGAACCTCAACAATATAAAAAAGATTTAGGATACATGAAACAGATTCAAAGAGATATCTAGGAAATCAAAAACTCTATTGAAAGGTGCCGAAACACTTTAAAGAAACTGAGGATAGAGTTTCAAACCTTGATGACACATTTACAGCTTGCACTCGCAAAAGAAAAAAGCTCCTAAAAATTACGAGGAATGAGGAAGTAACAATTTAACGGCTGCAAGACAATCCAAAGAAACATAAGTATAATAGGTGTAAGTGAAATATCGGGGGTCATCACAAATGACCTTTAAAATTTATTTACAGACAGAATATCAGAAAACTTCCCAAGCATAGCAAAAAGATGTGACACTTAGAGAAATGAGACATATAGAGCTCCAGTGAGTCATATCCAAAATAAATCTACAACCAGACATATAAGAATAAAAATCCCAGAAATTCAACATAAAAACAGAATATTAAAAGCTGTTAGAGAAAAGCAATAGATCTATAAAGGAAAACCCATCAGAATCATGACAAACTTTGCAACACAAACCTTCAAGTCAAGAATATGTTGGAGTGAAGTTCTTAGGGAAAACAACTTCCAATCCAGTTTGATGTACCCTGCAAAAATATCTTTCAAAATTAATGGAGAAACAAAATACTTCCATGACAAAGGGCAACTGAAGGAATTCATGACCACCAAACCAACCCTACAAGGAATACTGAAGGGCATTCTCGAGAGTAATTAAAAAAAAAAAAAAACAAGACCATGGTTACAGGAACAGTGGCAGATGGGGATCACCAAGCGGGGCAGACAATGGAGCAGAGAGGAAAAGTAGACAATCAATGGCAAGAAAATATCTTGGCAGAGATGCAACAGAGTATGTTGGCCATAATGACTAATATAAATGGTTTCAATTCACAAAAAAAAAAAAAAAGATGAAAGAATGAAAGAAAGAAGGAAAGAAAGAAAGAAAGGAAGGAAGAAGGAAAGAAAGAAGGAAAGAAAGAAAGAAAGAAAGAAAGAAAGAAAGAAAGAAAGAAGAAGAGAAAGAACAAAAGAAAGAAAGAAAGAAAAAAAAGAAAGAAAGAAAGAAAGAAAGAAAGAAAGAAAGAAAGAAAGAAAGAGAGAGGAAGGCAGAGTGGATCGAGACAGAATCTATCAATATGATATATACAAGAAGCACATTTAATTTGAAAGGAGATTCATAGACTGAAAGTCAAAGGAGAGAGAAAAATGCTCTAGATGACAGGGAGCCATAAAGAAGTGGGGATAGCTTTTGCATCAGCTGCAGACTGAATAAGAAAGAAATGACATTTCTATACAATGGAAAGCTACTCAGTTATAAAGAAAGAAAACCTCAAGGCTCTTGTAGGTAAATGGATACAACTTGAGATCTTGATCATAGGTGAAATGGTTCAGAGTCACACAGATGAATATTGTGTTGTCTCTCTAGTATAAAACTGAATGAGTTTGTGGGACCCAAAATGCACAACATAGGGAAAGGGGAGGAAGTGTCTCAAAAGGGAAGTCAGTTCCCATTGTTAATCTATTAAGGTGATTTGAGACCCATATTGTTTTCATTGTTCTGTTTAGTTTGGTTTTATTCTGCTTTGTTTGGTTTGATTTTATCATATTTGATGGCATGGGCAGCTATTTCAAAGATAACAAAATATATAAAGGTAGCCATTATTGATTTCCTATTTTCTTGTTTTGAAGCCCTATATTGCTTTGTTTTTTTTTGATTGATTTTATTTTATTTTGTTTAGTTTTATTGTATCATGCCTGATGGTATAGACAACTACTTTTAAGTTAACCAGAGGCATTATGGTACCCACTGATGTTTGACTATTATCTTGTTTTGAAGTCATGCACTGCTTCTATTGTTTTGTTTTTATGGGTTTTATTCTGGATTATTATGTTTGATTTTATTATGCCTGATGTTATGGGCAGTTGTTTTGAAGATAACAAGAAGCATTATGGTAGCCACTATTGATTTCCTTGTATTGTGTTTTCAAGGCATGTACAATATTCATTGTTTTGTTTTGATTGACTCTATTTTGTTTTATTTCATTTTGTTTTATTCTCTTCAAAATAGAAACAAAAAACAAAAAATAAGTCTCTTTAGTCCCTCGTCATTCTTTCTATATTTTTCAAATCATTTGCCCTTATTTTTTAATCAATTTTATTTTTTTTCCTTTTGCTTCTTTTCCCACCTTTTCATTTGCCTCCATTTTTCCTAGTATACAGTCATAGTATCGTTCTCATTCCTAGTTTTCACTATCAATTTTGTATTCACTTTCCCTATTATCTTCATCTAAATGTATAATGTATCTCTGCCATCACTAGTGTTCTTCACCCCTCTCCTATTTTCTCCTTCTAATACCATATAGATCACAAGAAAAAAAAAAAAAACAAAAAAAAAAAAAACAAAAAAACTTTTCTTTTTCCACTTCTGACATTACACAATCCCCAGCTCTATTGGCTTTAACTTTTTGACTCTATAAAACTACTATTGAATACAGTTTTTTTTTTTTTGTCTTTTTCCTTTTTTTTTTTATCAGTACTGGGGATCGAACCCCCAACTGCCTGCTTGCAATGAAGGCGCTTATGCCACTGAGCTAAATCCCCAGCCCCCTAATGCAGTTTTTGATACATATATATTTTGTCTTTTTCTTTTTTATCGGTACCAGGGATTGAAGAATGCAGTTTTAACATATAAAGAAACATACATGTAGTACATATAGGAAGTAGGTCAAGACTTGTGCTGCTATAATGCTTACACTACAACTCTAGAGCTCTTTTCTATGCTTAAGGGAGATCCAAAATTGAGTGTCATGGTTTTTTGTTACTCTACTTGCCTTAATAGAAACCAGTTTAACTGATTAGCTTGTTGCTATTGCAGCTTATTTGACTGGACAGCAATATTCCTGACTCAGTAGAAAATCTCATGCTAGTGTCTGTCTGCTGATTCCAGTATCTTACCTGAGGAAAGGGAAAGAGACAATTCCTAACCCAAAGATTTGGACTGGATCAGACACTACAAGAGTTCATGCAATTTGATGGAAAGAAGTCCTAAGTTTCAGTTTCAGTATTATATTGGAAAAATCAAAAGACTTGTTGGGATTTGAACACTCAGACTGTGTAGCAAAGAAGCTACTCATGAATCATAAATTTACTGTCCCATTAGAATATATAATTGAGCTCCCACTGGATATCTTAGATGTTTCCATTTTGTGTTTTCCAGGATTTAATTGTATGTACCCTTTATTCTATTGGCTCTTGTTTTCTAATGTGTTCACCTTAGATGCTCAAAGCAATACAATAATACATTTGCCTTTTTTTTTTTTTTTTTTTTTTCTTTAGAGGACAAGGTTTCACTATGCAGTTGAGGCTGGCCTCGACTAACCTTGTAGCCAAGATTGGTCTTAAACTCACCACAATCCTCCTGCCTTAGCCAAATGCTGAATTACAAGTGAATACCACCACATCAAGCCTATACAATCAACAAATTTTAAAATTATTTGTCCAATACAAAAATTCCTTCCCACAAATTTTTAATTTCCCATACTTAGCTCCCCAACTGTCACTCTCATCTTCTCTAGTACTAACCTCAACTACTCCCCACTCTAAGCTTCCCATGTTTTTAACTTAGTGTCCTCCCTGTCAGCAGTTCTGATAACCATGTGGCTTTCTTCAATTATCAATAAAACTACTTTTGCTATTATCTCACCCTTTCTCCCCATGTATCCTCTGAAAACACTCAAATCAAGACCTGTTAATCAGCTATAAGTGCCAAATAGAATCAAACCACTTTTCTTGACAGCTATCATTTCTTGCCATCTGCCATCTACCATTACCCTGACTCAAACCTCCTGCTTAGTGTTTTACATTTCTCATTCAATCACCTTCTATTCTCCTCCCTCCAAGTCAAGAACTTCATTGCAGAATATGTATAAATAATAAAAGTTCTTAGTAAGCATTGAGGATAGAAAAATGGGTAGGAGGTATAACTGCATGGTTTATTATACAAAATATTGTATGGTTTGAATCTATGGATGCTGCTATAATTAGAAGTAGTTCTTTCAATAAACTTATGGACATATCCAAATAATCTAATGTAAATAACAGAGAAGTAAATGTTAGTACAGGACAATGCAAGTAACTCTACAAGGAAAATTCATTGTTATCCATGGTCATATTAAGAAAATAGAGCAAGCTAAAGTAAATAACCTCATGAGAAATTTTAAGATACTTGACAAACAACGACAGACCAGCCTCAAATCGAAATTAAGGAAATTATGAAGACAGTGGAAAACAATGAAATTGAGATTTTTTTAAAAATCCAAAAAAGTCAATGAATTAAAGATCTGGTTCTTTGAAAGAATAAATAAAATCGATAAGCTCTAAAAATACTTACCAAAAAAAAGAGAGAAAAGACTCACATCGATGTAATTATAAATGAAAAAAGTGAAACCACAATAGATACTTCAAAATCTAGAAGATAATAACTACTTTGAAAAAAATATTATAAATTAGCCAATTTTGAAGAAATGGACAAATTCCTAGATGGATACAAGTTAGCAAAACTCACCCAAGGAGACATAAATATGTTAACAATTCAATAAGAAAGTGAAATGGACAGAATAACATAAAAGCTACCAACTGAAAATATACAGGGACCTGATGAATTTACTGCTGAATTTTAAAATTCTGCTGAGAATTTTATACCACCAATACTTTTCAAAGAAATTGAAAGTAATGGAGTGTTGTCAAATACATTTATGGAAGATATTACCACTCTGATTCCAAAATTACATCCAATTAAATAAAAGAAGTATAAGCCTATCTCCTTAATGAAAATAGATGCTAAAACTCTCAACATGATTTTGGCCAATGCAGTGCAGCACATCAGTAAAAAATAATACAATATAAAAATAGGTTTCTTCCCACAGGTGCAAGGAGGCTTCACCATACTTCAGGCAATAAATGTAATGTGTCACACAAAAAGGAGTAAGGTCAAATACCACACAATCATATCAATAGACGCGGAAAAACCTTTTGACAAAAATCAGCAATACTTTGTCATAAAAATCCTGAAGAAAACAGACGTAGACGGAACATACTTGAATATGATAAAAGCCACTTATGACAAAGAAATAGCCAGCGTTATACTGAATGAGTAAAACCGAAAGAATTTCCCCTAAAATCACAAACGAGACAAGGTATACATTATCACCACTTCTATACAACATAGTACTTGAAATATTACCCAGAACTATCAGGCAAGTTAAAGAAATAAAAGGGATGCATGTAGGGAATGAGGAATGCAAATTATCATGACGTGATACTTGACATAGAAGACCCAAAGAACTTTTAATCTCTTTAAAATAAAAAAAAAATGAAAAAAATGCACCAAGTATCTCTGAAACTTAATGACCAACTTTAGCAATGTAGCAGGATACAAGGTCAATATACAAAAATTGTTAGCACTCTTATACATCAAAAATGAACTCATTGATTAGGAAATTATTTTAAAATATCATTTATGGAAGCATCAAGAAAATTGAAATACCTAGAAATTAAGGTAACCAAGAAAGTGAAAGAGCTCTACAAAGAGAAGTATAGTAAGTAATCTACAAAAAAAAAAAAAAAAGGAAATTGAAGGGACATTAGAAAATTGAAAAATATCCCCTGCTTCTGAATAGGCACAACCAATATTATCAAACTGGACCTACTCCCAAAAGTGGCACACAGATTCAATGAAGTCACAGTCAAAATACCAACAATGTACTTCACAGACGTGAAGAAAAAAATCTCAAACTTTAGATGGGACAAAAAAAGTTCAAGAATTGTAGTTTTGAACAATGAGCAAACAAGGAAGCATAGAAACATCTGAACTCAAGTTATCATGCAAAGTAATAGTAATGAAAATAGTATAGCACTGGACCTAAAACAGATATGTGGATCAGTGGAGAAGAATGTAATAATATAGGACACAGAAACATCCCTACACACATTCAACTATTTGATCTTTGACAAATGCCTCAAAACTTATGTTGGAGGAAAGACAGCCTATTCAACAAGTGGTGCTGAGAAAACTAGTTGCTTGCAGGAGATTGAAACTGGACCCTTATCTCTGAACTTAGAGTACATTAAAATCAATGTAGATCAAATACCTAAACATTGAAACAGGAACATTATAAATATCAGAAGATAAAATAGGTACAACTCTTGAGGACACAAGGCCAGGAAAGTATTTCCTTCCTTCTTTTCCTTCTTTTATTTCATGTACCAGGGATCAAACTCACAACTTCACACTTCACACTTGATAGGCAGGGGCTGATGACACTGAGCTAAAACCTTGACAGGAAAGAGTTACCTAGAGAATCTCAATTGCACAAGTAATACCCACAAGAATTAGGAAATATAATTATATCAGCCCCTCAAAACTTCTGTACAATAAAAGAATCAATTAATATATTTTAGTTAAGAGCCAGCCTACAGAATAAGAAAAATTATCAAGCTATTTCTCAGAGAAATAACTAACACATAGAATATATAAAGAACTCCCCAAAAAAGTAAACTTTATAAAATTAAATATTCAAAAAATCAGCAAAAGAAATCAATAGACATTTCACAGAGGGAGAAATACACATGGTCAACAAATATAGAAAAATTGTTCAATATCTCTAGCCATTAGAGAAATGCAAATTAAAACAATGCTTATACCCCATCTTATTCAAGAAGAATAGCAATCATTAATCAATCAAATAATAAGAAATCTTGGTGTGTCTGTGATGATAAAGGAACCCTCTTACATAAGTGGTTGGAATGTAAACTAGCACAACCACTGTGGAAACCACTTTGGAGATTTCTCAAAGAAAGGAAATTAGAAATTCAGTGTGACCCAGCTATCCCTCCTCTAGGTTTTGCCAAAGAACCTTTGCCAAAGAACCTAAGAAATGATACTACAGTGACACATGAATGCCATTAATTATAGTGCACAATTCATAATAGCTAAATCCAAGATACAGCCTGTATATCCATAAATAGACAACTGGATAAAGAAAATGTGGCATCATGTATAATGAAAAAACTACTTGGCTATAAAGAATGATAAAGAGACATTTGTAGGAAAACAAATGCATCTAGAATATATCATTTTTTGTGAAACAAACCAGTCACACAATCTTAAAAGCCATTTAGTATCTCTGTTTGAGTGAGGCAAAGTATAGACAATTATAATAATAAAGGATATCTAGAAGGACACAAGATGAAAGTGCTCAGGGAAACAAGTATGAGGGGTGATTAGGAGGGGAAAGGGAAATAAGTAGAATAAATATGTGTCATGTACAGCAACCTAATAACCCCAATAAGTGTAAACAGTACATGCCATATCATGAGCTAAAATTAATAATATTAACCAAAATGAAAATCACCATGGAGGAATTAGAGGAAGAGGGAGAGGTAAAAGAAAGAGGATTAAAAAAAAAAAAAAGAAATGAACTGTAATATGGACATGCACCCACTCACCAAGATGATGGTAAACTGTGTATGCTGCAAATATTAACAAATAAAATTTTTAAAATGTTGAAAAAAAACCAAAATAAATGTTGTCCTCTTCACTATCACTTATACAGATGAACATATTAAAATACAGAAGATTTAAAAATGTATTCAGAATTGTTAAAGTAGAAAACAAGAAAAGAAATATTTTAGCATGAGAATAGTATATATAAGGATGAGATAAGAAAGTTCAAATGGGTCTAAATAAGTACTGCAATTGTTTATTTCCACTGGAAGAGACATAGTGCTTTTACCAATGTCTTGTTTTTGAAAAGAACTTTAGATATGTCTTGAATGTTCTTAATGGCTTTATTAGCTACTTGAGATAGACAGAAATACTCAACACCACTTGATAGATATTCAAAAACTAATTTCTCTTGTTTGTTGATGAAAAATCCTCTCCAGGGCAGAACTGGACACACTGAACTTTGAAATCTTCAATTAGGAAAAATCTGGGTAAGAGTGCAGAGGGAAACGTAGTTGTGGCATTTGCGTCTCCAGAGACATGGACTTTAGTAAAATTATTCTAACAGCTGAATTCAGAAATGGAAAGGAAGGAGAGGCAATGATATTGATTACAAAAAAATTCAAAAATCAAAAAGATGTTTATCATTTAATGTCATCTAAAGTTTGAATATCAAATTATGTGTCTTCAATGTTTGAAGCTCTCATGCCTTGTTTTTTTTTTTTTTAGCCTATTAACAAATGTAAGGCTCAAATGTCAATTTTTTTACTATGTTACATTTCACAACATAAAAAACTTTAATGTAATGCGAGGTAAATTAAATGACATTTGGTTCTTAAAGTGTGACTATGCTAAAAAAATTTTAGAAGTGTTCCACCGGATAAGAACCTAAGCTTCATCCCACATAAACATAAGAAATACTTTTACTTGGATACTTGATTTTATAAAACTATTATTCCAGTGCTAAAAATTGATCAGTTGCTTGTTCAAATCTGCATTATGTGATGGAATGAGGAAAGATTTAAATGACCCACTGAAAAAATATTCATCTGGGTCATAAATGAAAAAAAAATTACAGTTATATTGCTATGTGTGAATTTGTCATAATCACTGTCCCAGAGAACCCCATATTTACATGTAAAAACAAGGGGTTTGGCATGGATACTAAGCTTTTTTCTAAACTTCATATTCATTTAATATAATTTAATATTAAATAAGCATCTTCAATCTCTGCCAGATGATGAGACAATAACAAAGGTAAATAGTTACCCTGAAAATAATAAGATAAAACCACACTTGGAAAGAAAATGCCTGGTGTCATACCTAGTAAAAATAACGGGGTTTCCGTGGCACTTAAACTTCCAAATATAAATAAGTCCTTCAGTGATGACATGTCAGGAAACTTCCGAGGGTTACCATTCAGGTTTAAGCTCTGAGTTTTGAAATATTCCATTTTATTCAACATTAACTATGTGGACATTGTAAAATCTCTTCAAATTAATAGCAAAAGCCTCAGCAGGACAATATATCTTGGTAGAAATGGAAATTTTAAATATTTAAATGAAAACAGTCTTTTTGTGTAAATTGTGCAGACCAGTCACTCAACTGGGAATTGTGACACACATCATTAATACTATGAAATTTATGAAAGGTATTAGATAACTGTGACTGACCTGGAAAAGAGAAAAAGGCACAAACTCTGCTGATTTTAATGCCTCCATACGTTTCTTTTTGAATCTTTAGACTATTATCACTCAATGAAATATAGAAAAATATATATTGTATCTATAGTCAGAATACATGAATGCAAGTTCTCTTTGGGCCACCTATTGAATAAGCCTCAATTTTCAATTTTGTCTCTTGCACAGTAAGAACAGACATTATTAGAATAGAAAAATAAATAAACAAAAAAAGCAGCCTACTGGTGGGACCCAACTGTTTATCCCAGTACTCAGGAGGCCAGGCAGGAGGATCCTTGTAAGCTCAAGGCCATCCTGAGACAGGAAGTAAGTTCAATGCCAGCTTGAACTGTATAGCGAAACACTGTCTTAAGAAGGCCAAAAAAAAAAAAAAATCCAAAAACAAAAACACAAAAAACAAAAAACAAACAAACAAAAAAAAAAACAAAAAAAAACAACCCTAAGACATTGTTTTAAACAAAAATTTTCTAAAAACTGTAAAGAAATATCATGATGCAATATACTAATAACTATATTGTGTGAAAAAGAATTATGGCTTGGTACAGAATCTTGATTTTTTTTTTTTATTTTCCTTTATGTTCATTATTTGCCTTTTTGAGACAGATTTTTACTGTGCAGTTCAGGCTGACCTTAAACTCACTTTGTAGTTCAGGCTGGCCTTGAGCATGTAGCTTAGGTTGGCCTTGAACTTGCAACAGTCCTTCTGTCTCAGACTCCTAAGTGCTGGGATTACAGGCATGCAACACCATGCCGAATTTAAATTTATTATTTGCCAGAAAGCACCTCAGGATAATTATTTTTCTGTCTATGACTTTTGTAACATTCTTAAATATAGAGAACTCACTTGGAACTTGAGCACGTTTTAGGCTAAATTCTGTAACAATGCAAATCTAAAATTTTGGAACAAAACCTTTAAACTTTCTTTAAAGGATGATCTTGGAGTCATATATTCAAGAAAGGATTTATTTCTCTTGTTAAGAAATTATCTTCAAATAATCATAAAGTAATTTTCACATGATTTATTATATTAGTTATTGGCATTACTTATATACTTCAGTTAGTTTTCCAACCTCTGGCCAGATTGAAGATGAAGAGAACATAATTGATTTGGAAAATATATTGATGCAGTCAAAAAATACAAATTTAAAAAGAATAATATCAGGATGAAAAATAACTTTTTAATTGTAATTATAAACTTAGCACCCTTTGAGACAAACAGCTTCCAATTATCTACTTTTGTGATTCATCTGTTATGCAGCTCTGTTGAAGAGCTCTCTCTTCCTCCAACGCAATTGATTACCAATGACCAGTTTTTCCTCACTTTCAGTTCAAAGCAATCTAGTGAGATTAGCAGCACAATTATTTGCAGTGAGTTGGGTCTACTGTTTAAATTAAATAAAAGTTCCCTATGAAAAGCAACTTGTCTGAACAAGTACATGACAATAGAACTGATTCTTGTATTTAATTCTTTTGAGAAGGGATTTTATTCCTTTTCCATACAAGGTAAAAGAATATTTCATTTACCACTGATATGGCTTCTTTTAAAAATATTTTGTTAATTTTGTATTTTTGCAATGAAATTGGGCAAATGAATGGATAATTTTGCATCCAAATTCTATGTGAGAAAGAGAATTTTCTAATTTGACGTGTAGTGAAAGCTTGAGATCATCCTAAATCATTGTGATGTTAGTCTATACTGCCCAACTATTTTTTAATTATTATACTACAAACTGAATTCTGCATTTACTGAACAGAAAGGGCAACAGCAAGATGAATGTGAAAGAAATCATTAAAATGAAGTATTTTTAACAATAATTTCAAAAGTCATTTTGTTACTGAAATCAAATTAGCATGTTTGGAATCTTTTTACTCCTCTCAGATCAGGTCATCAAAAACCTACAGGTTGAATGCTTACACATGTAAGCATGCAAATTTGAATAGAAACTTAGTATGTAGACCTTACTACGCAGTAAACCAATTCAGAAAGGTTTTAGAGATATTTTTAATAAAGTCTCTTTCCCAGAAGTTAATCTTGTTTAATTACATTTTTTTTTTCTGTAAGTGCACTCGGAGATGCTCATTGAGATCTTAGATGTTTGAGAGGAAATTGCGCTTTGCAATAACTCCCTTTGGTTGACAAGTTAAGCAATTGGTACATTTTTAATTATAACACCTTGGAGCTTTTAAAGAAGTATTGTATCTTTAAGCAATGAGAACATCTGAAGCAAGACTTTCTATTGCTTTTTGTCAGCTTGATATAAATTTGCTTCAGGCAGTGCTACTGGCAAAGAAAAAAAAAAAAAAAAAAAACAATTTGAGTAGATTAAAAGCCAAGGCAGATGGGCTTCTATAAATTGAAAGCGATCAATTCATAGGTAGTTTTCACTTTAACTAGTTTTGACCATTATTTAAAGTGTAATGCATTATTTAACTAAGCTTTTTTATTAATGGTTCATTTTTTTTTATGAATTTCTTATTAGTGGCACAGAAAAAGAACTGGTGATGAGACTATAGAGTAGCTACTATTAACGAATGAAAATAAATCTGTCTTCAGCAATATGCATGTATTCACATGCACTACATATGTGTGCATGTGTATTTTAACTATATTAATGAGTTACTTATATAGCACAGGTCTATTTTTTTCACTGTTCAAATGTGACATTACAGCACAATTCTGATTGAATCCATAAACATGCTTACAATCCTTAGGGACTACAAAAATTGTGGGGAAATAAAAAAGAAAATCACAGTGTATTAATGAAAAAAGCCGGTATGTTTCAGTAATTTCCTTAAACTATGAATGTTTTTTATATATACCAGAGGGGGTAGCTCATAAATTAAGAAATATTAGAGAAATTGGGCTGTGTTATAGCTTTAATGAATAACCAACATCTTTAGCTCTTTCAATGAAAGTAGAACTCTTATATAAACTTACTATTAGGGAAACACCTAAGAGTACTTAAACTTTTCATCCATTTTTATTCTTTCACTCAAAAGATGTATATTTAGGGCTCATAAAGCTCCAGAAAGGAAATGCTAATTAGTGGTGTATTGAGATCCTAATTTTACACAGTGCTCAATGGGTTTTAAAAATCACGTGCAGGGCCTTGACAAAGAACTGTGCAAGGGAGAGTCTCTAAAGTATAAATTTCTTTAGTTTCATAGCAATACTTTCACTCTGGTGCTAGACATACTAGAGGACACAGCAACAGAATGTTCTGCTTCAGGAGGTTGATATTCTTTTTAAAGAGGTATAAAATTAACAAATATTCTATGACATGTAGGAAGAAAACAACTGAGAAAGCACTAGAGAACAGTGGATGTCCTCTTTAGGACAGAGTTCTCAAGGAGGATGTCTCTGAGGAGGTTGCATTTGGAAAGACATCTTAATGAGTTAAAGGAATTAGCCCTGGTTACAGGCAAAGCCAGCAGACACCGCAAAAGCTCAGAGTGTAGATTTGACAAGACCTAGACAATGTCAGAAATGAGAGTTAAGAATAAGTGGTAAGAATTGTAAGTCATATAAGTAGTTTAGATATTATTCTGAATATGATAAAAAGCCATTAGAAATGTCTAATATGTTTATATGTGTTCATGAAGCTCAAAATTTTCAATGAAATGAGAGAAATTAGCTGTATAAGTATCTTAACTATCTCATTTATAAACATATTTTTAACTTGTTTACTTTCACCTGCCCCATCCCAGTTTGTCTTTATTCTTGAGCAGTTTCTTCTCAGTTCACAATATCTATTGCACGTTTGATTTTATTTATTCGTTCAGTTTCTCAGACTCATGAGACTGTACTGGGGTACCAATTCTGAGCACTGTATGTCGCTGAGTTTCATTTTCTACCGATATGCCAGTCTTCATAAGTGAAGCTCACCCTGATTCCTGATGTTTGCATTAACTTTCATTATCTGTCTACTTGGTGTATCTTAATGAGAATCCATGGTACTGGAAATTCTTATGTTTAATAGTCAGAGTCTGTAAAATTAAAATGCAGTTATAAGTGATTTGAAAACCTGGAACATATAAAATGAAAACAAGAATGTATATGTCAAAGATGATGGGAGAACCTGACATGGTGGCACATGCCTGAACTCTAGCACTATTGGAGACTAAGACAAGAGAATCTCAAAACCTAACTCAGCCTGGGACATTCAAGAGATCATGTTCCAAAAGTAGTCCTGGGAGAGTAGCTTAATGGGGCTGATAATGTGGCATATTGAAAATGTTCTGGATTTGTTACTCAGCACAAAATATAGCAAAGGTGTATCACTTGATTATGTAATGTTATTACTAATAAATTGACAACATGTATGCTGTTTTCCATTTACATCTACTCTGCAAACAATTTATGAATGTCAATAAATGTGTCAGATTATATTGTTTATTAGGCTTATTTGATGCTGACACTGAGTGAAATATACTACATAGACCAGATTTAGATTATTAATAATGTGATAAATCTATATAGAAGTTAACAAATAAATCATACAAAATAATTGTCTAAAATAGTATAAACATAAATGAAAGATGTCATAGTTTCTTTTTGGAACCCAAAATAGATTGTGTCAGTTCTTTCAGCCAATCACATGAATCCCTTGGTTCAATTGGTAATATTATTTCTATAATGCTTACAAAATTGTAAAAAAGAAAGAAAGAAAGAAAGAATTTGAATAAAATGCAAACTATTTTGTATTTGATTTTTTTCCTTGGAAGTGGTTTTCTAGGCTCTATTTTGTGATTTTGCTTCAAATTATTTTAATTTTATGCAGTGGTTCTTTTTTATAGGTGTAATAATTATCCAAATAGCTCTGGGAGCTTGTTATGCTAATTGCATTATTGATTTGTAATAAAAAGTAAATAGAAATGCAGTTATTATCTGAAGTGAGAGAATAGAGTATCAGTTTCTACTTCCATCACTGAAGCAACACCTAATTTTCCAAAAAAGTGAATATTATGTTGACACAAATAATGCAAAGCACGATAATTCCATGCTTTTGTGCATTGTACATCTATCTATAAAATCACTTATAGAATTCACCTTGAATAACATATTTTTCCCAAAATAATAAGGTTGGGTAATTTATTGTATTTTTCTGTACTTCTGGAATCATTTCAAACATCTAGTGTTACTGGTTTCCGATAGATGTACCCATAAATTTATTATGGCAGGAATCATGCACATGGACGTATCAGTCTTCTGTAAGTCTGACAAGGGAACAATAGATTGTATTTTAGATCCGAGCTGTCATGAAGTGTAATTAAGATTGGAATAAGTTATATCAAGCAAGAATTATAAGTGTTGTCTCGTGAGCTATTTAAATTACAGTTTTTAAAATTGTATTCGCAAAGCAAGTAAAACATTTTGATAAACTAACACAACACTGCAGTTTTAGAATATATCTGGTTTGTAACTCTGAGTTGGCATGATTTATATTACTGATTAGCATCTAGATTAAAATGGCAATGTGAATGTACAACAGAGAATCTCTTAACCTACCAGTGTCTCTAATTCTGTGTATTAAGAATGTGCAATAATGCTAGAGGGGGATCTAATTGTAACATTTTAAACTACTGTGATGTCAATAAGTGTTTAATGCTATATTATCTTAACATTCATATAATTCACACAGCTTATGTTAATGCATTGAAATAACCACTGTATTGTTTCTTACACTCCTCATTGAAAATATTTAGTTAAAACTTCTGTCAAGTTAAGAAATACTTTCCTCCATCTCATTAAATTAATGTTATAATTAAAAATCAATTTGGTAGTACAATAGATACTATTTGAAAAAAATAGTTTAATGAGATAGTCCATCTTCATTCACCATGATACTGAATGTATCTAGCTGTATGTATCTAGTAGTATAACTGAATGTATCTAGCTGAGTGTATCTAGTATTAACAGGTAGAATGTACTTACCAACATGTCATCAACACTCCTCTAAATAGACAAGAAGTTTTTATGTATTTGATGATTTGGCAGCATAGCTAGAATCATCTCTGTGGAAGGCTTATGTTGCCGGACTTTTGAGAAGATGTGTATTTCTTTCAGTAAACATTATGTAAAAATAAAGGCCTCAATATGTTGGAACCTAAATGTAACTTGTTTAATAGTGCATTTTGAAGTACACGTTGTACTGCAGTATGGTCAGATAAGTTTCAAAGAATGACTTTGTTTTGGCATTTAGCTTTACTATCTTGTTAAAAGCATTTAACAACATAGTTGGTTATGTCTGATGGTAGGAGGAGTTTTTTCCAGGAAAACTGTGGAAATTGACTTTTCCAGGTAAACTAAAAAAAAGTTGAAACTATATTACAACACTTGACTCATTTTTCTATACATTTGAATCTCAGGGTGTTAATTATAATATGCAATGATACTCAGTAATCATTGGCCCTAAATCACAGTCATAAGATCTGATTTTGCAGTCAGCATGTGTGAGTTAAGTGATTGTATCAGTCTGAGTAAGAAATTCCCAGGTAAATTCGATCAACATATTTCTGCATATGACTGAGCGGATTTACTGAAGACAAGAAGATCCACCCAAAGCAAGCTTGTCACCTGAACGGTATAAAAGGGAGACAATGAAGGAAAGAACACTTCTGTTTCTGGGAAGCAGTTACAGGCTTCACCTTGGACATGATTTTCAGCTTTACATTGCAGTCTTTCAGGCTCCATCACAGACTCTTCAAACTGTGGCACACACTCTATAGTTTTCCAGTACAGAGCCTTCAAACTTCCATCACAGACCATTTGGTCTCCTGATATGGACATCTATGGGACATTACTCTGAGTTCCAAGCACTTGACTGGATTTCTTCAGATCTCCACAGCACAGACAGATCATTTGCACCCTGCCACTCTTGCCTGACTTTGTGGATTGTTATCATTCATTCTTGTAAATTATTTTTTTATATGTGTGTATCTTGCATTAAATGTTTCTCTGGTATACACTAATACAAGAGTGGCTCTAGATAAACCGAATTGTAAGATTAATTTCTTTAATGACTTTAGGCGTTCTTGGAATTGGCTATCTAATTTGATGGGACCTAAAGATGACACGATTTCTCCTTCTAGTACTATGGATAATACTGACAGTTCTTGGTGTGAACTGTTTGAAGTAATACTCTTAATTATGACTTATTAAATTAAAGTAATCTAGTGACTCCATATAAGGAATTTTGAATAATTTTGGCAAAATGGAAAATATAATAATGCTGGCTAGGTGATCTTAACATCTCTGGTCAAATTAGTGATGGAAAATAATGAGCTCAAAACATTCATATATAATCTAAATTTAACTGTGATGTCTAACTGTGATGACAATAAAGGAAAATAAGGACTTCAATGATTCCATTTTCCCATTCCAGCAGATAAAATGTAAACATTTCAGCGTATCTTTAAAGAGGTTCTCCTCGCTTTTATCCACATGGTCAAGTTTTCAGAAGCCCAAATTGGCCCTCATAATTCAAATAACTAAAATGCAGTGTAAGTTTAATGCTCAGGTTTGTAATAATATAATGTAATAATGTAAACAGCATTGTCGAGAAATAAATGAGATATTATAAATGGATGGAGATGTTTGAAAGGATTCTAATGAGGCTAAGAATTTTGAACCCCTAGACTCTAGTGAGATTATTTGGCGAGAGGAAGAGATTCTCCTCAATGCACAGCATAGCTGAGGCATCAGACCCTTATTCTCTGAGGTGATAGCCTCTTCTATTATACCTGAGGAAAATAATTTTGTGTTGACCAACTATGATAATGTGGACACTCAGTAGGAACCCACCTCATCTGTTACATTTGCTTTTAGGCAAATAACAAGGCTCAAATCTCAGAAGGCTTGTAAAGATGAAATATATAATATGACCCATTTTGAGGCATGCTACTTTCCCAAAAACTTCTTGAGTTTCCTACTTCATATATGTAGATATCTAATGAACAGGTTTTAAAGTAAATTTTGCAGGTATGTGATAGTGGTGGTAAAAACATATACCTGGGCCAGGTTGAATGTGTTGTTATAGGCCCATAAAGCAGAGATTCTGAAGTAACGTTGCAGCTTGTAAAGAAAAGACATACATTTACAGATTATTTGGGTGATTAGTAGAAATATGGAACAAAAGATGGTCTAGTATGAATGAGTTAGAGATACCTAATATTTCATGGTTTACTATTCACGAGCGGATTCAGAGACTTAGGGAAATAGAAATGCTGGAGAGGATGTGTGATATTAAACCTAATTTGCCACTAGAATGATACTTACTAAATGGCTCAAGTAAAACATTTAAGTGAGGAAAGTGTTGCCTCCAAAATCCACATAAGGCCATTAGACATTGTGCCTCTTTTTTGTTTGTAGGGGAAGCCAAATATAACAACCGAGTTTTTTTTTGTTTTTTTTTTTTTTTTTTTTTTTATTTTACTTTAGAAGGGATACCTATACAATTCCAAACAACTGGACTCTGAAATTTCAGTGAGCATAAAAATCTTGAAGTTTAGTTGGAATTATTTTCTATTTTCTACACCTGATCTAAGCCAAAAGGCTGAGAAGTGATTATTTCCCATTTTCTAGCTCTTGAGTGCTTTACCACCAAATCCAGAGTGGTTGCTTGCTACCTCTTGCTCACTTGGCCTAATCAGCACAACAACATCAATGTAATAGACACATGTAATATTTTGTGAGAAAGAAAGACAATCAAGATATGTATGCAGGATTCATGGATATAGCCCAGTGGCATGGAGCTTGCCTGGCAAATGTGAGATCCGGAGTTCAATTCCCAGTTTTTAAAAAAAAATAAACCAAACAAACAAGTTTTCCTGATGTGGGAACTCAACATCATCAATTTCCCTCATAGGACTGCTTTCATAGTGTCCCATATGGTTCAGTATATTGTATTGTCATTATAATTTAATTACAGAAAATTTCTAAATCCTTTTTTTTTTTCTTTTTCCTTTTTATCGGTGCTGGGGATCGAATTCACGACTGCCTGCTTGCAAGGTAGGCGCTTATGCCGCTGAGCTAAATCTCCAGTCCCCTCTAAATCCCTAAATCCTTTATTTTCATCTGTGATTCATTGTTTTTTCTTAAGGTTTGTATTTAATTTCCTTGTGTTTATTTACTTTTTGTGATTTCTGTTATTGATTTCTAATTTCATTGCACTAAAGTCTGATAATATGTGTGAGACAAATTCTATGACTTTCCACTTACTTAAACATGTTCTATAAGCTAATATGTCATCTTGTTTTGAAAACGTCCAATGTGCAACTGAAAACGATGTGCATTTTGATATTGTAGAGTGATATATTCTGTGAACATCTACTAAATACATTTGTCCACAGTTTTAGTTTAGTTCTAATTTTTCTTCGTTGGCTTTTTTGTCTAATTGAGTTACTGATTCATGACAGCAGGGTGAGGTTGACTGCTACAGTTGTGTTAGTGGTTATTTGATTGTTTTTGTCCTTTAAAATTTGTTGTGATCTTCTTTGTCTCTTTTGATCAGTCTTGACTTGCAATTTACTTTGTCTCCAAATAGAATAGTTTACCTTCCTTTTTTTTCTGATTTTTTGTTCTTTGAATTATTCTCTTCCATCCTTTTGCTTTTTTCCATAATTTTTTTGAGTTAAATGTGCTTTTTGTCTGCTGCAGATTGTTGCATCTTGTTTCCTGATCCATTTTGTGAATCTCTTTCTATTGTCAAATTGAGATCATTTACCCTAATGATTGTAATAATATCATAAATTCTCCTTGTCATTTTATTTTCCTGTTGTCAGCTCCCTGTGTTTCCTTTCTGTTTAACCACTTGCCCTTTTTGGTGGATTATTTTCACTTGTGTTCTTGGCATTGTAGTCTTCACTGTCTCTTTCTAAAATAGCATTCAGAACATTTTAGAAATCTGGTTTGTTCAGCATGAATTTCTTCAGGAAATGTCATGGAAGTGTCTTATTTCTTCACTGATTTTAAAAGCTAGTTTTTCAGGGTACTTCAGTCTGGGTTTTAAGTAGTTTTATTTTTATACATTGAAATATTCTACTCCTGACTCTTTTTGAATTAAACTGTGTGTTGAGAAAGCTGCTATGATTCTAATGAGCTTTTCTGTACAGATCAATTGTTTCTTTTGGCTTTTAACATTCTGTTCTTTTTATGGATTTCTGAATCCTGACTATTATATGATTCGGTGTTGATTTAATTTGGTTATGGATAATCTGAGCTCTACGTCTGACTTAACTGTATGTCAAATTGCTTTTTTTTTTTCATTTTGGGGAATTTTTCTGGTACTGGTTTTGTGAACAGGTTTTTAAAAATTGCCATTTGTGCTGTCTGCTGCCTTTTTCATTGACTCTGATCAATCTTATATTGATCTTCTTTTCATCATTTGGCAGCTATGGATTGATTTTCATGACCTCTTATTTTTAAGAAATGTCTCTTTTCATTATCAATCAACCCAAACCTGTCTTCTAGATCTAATATTTTGTCCTCAAATGGGTTCATCCAATTGCATATACTTTCAATGGAATGTTTACTTGAATATGTTTGATGGATACTGTTTCTTTCCTATGTTTGGAAATCATAATGTAAATAATTTTCCTAAGTATTTCAATGTTTTTGAAATCTGTTTACTCTAGATTCACTGAGCCATTGGCATAGTGGCACATGCCTGTAATCTCGGCACTTGGGAGGCTGAAGCAGGAGGATTGCTATGACTTTGAGGTCAGTTTGAGCTGCATAGTGAGTTCAAGGCCAGCCTAAACTGGATAGTCAGGTTTTTCCAAAAAGATAAAACAAATCACTGAGCAAGTCTTTCATTATGATCTTCTTTTTTTTAACCTGAGAGAGAACTTCTGATTTGATTTTTTCTAGCATCATTCATCTGTTTATTTTTTTTTAATCTGCTGTTATCATTTCAGAAAATTTAGGTGAGTAGCTTCTGACTTCCTGCATCTCATTGTCCTGTGGACTTTTCTGGGGTGTACTAAAGGTCTGTGCCTTCATTTTGTTTTGTCTCTTGTCATTTTCCATGCTTTAAATTTAATTTATGTTCTACTTTAATACATGTAAGTTTCTTATGGTAGATAGCTTTATCACTAGTATCAAGGTTTCCATAGGAAATATATTTTCCTCAGAAATATTTTCTAGACAAAGCTAGCTTTTGGCTTTTGTGTTGTCCCAAGGTCCTGTGTTCCAAATTTATTAAGAAGAAGAAGTTGATATCTATTTGGTCCAGCACTCAGTCCTTTGTTACTGGACTATGGTAATGACTGAAACTCCGTACAACTATAGAGTTATCATGCAAGAGAAAATGAAAACAACTTACTACAACCAGTATGACAGGCTGGGAAAGTAATATAATTAGCAAAAACAACAGCGTCAAGCATAGCCAAGAAACTACAGATCTAGTAACTATTAATTTGGTACCTTTAACCATAGAAACAATATCTACAGTTATGTTACAATAATTAGAATAAACTAGGAACTTGTATACAGTAAATTTCCACTTAGTAGTGTAATTTTCCCCTGTGGGAGAGATTAAATGCAATAAGGGAAAATAGAGAAGTAAATGGTGAAAAATGTAGTAGAACCAAGGCTGAATGACAAAGGGTATTCACTCAAGATTTTGGAAACTGGAGAAGAGGCCAGAAAAGAATAAATGAGAAAGCAGAATAATTTCAAAGCAAACCAGGAAGACTAGAGGCAATGTTCACTCACATGAAAATATTAATCAAGAAAGATAGTTGAGGAAAAGAAAGAATACAAACAATAAAAGTCTAAAAAATCAAATACACAAAATAAAGGACAGAAAAAGGAAAAAAATAAGCAAAGAAACCAACAAACCAATAGAATTCCTCTAGTTTTCACAGTTTTGTGGTAGTATCTACGTCAGAACCCAAAACTTTGCTGTCATTTCTACAGTAGAGTCAGCACTTCATGCGGCACTGACCTTAGCCTCTGAATATGCGATATGGTGCCAGTCTCCAGTCAGTAACTATCTGGTTACCTCCCACATCTCCTTATCCTGTTTGTCTCCATGTCACTCTCCCAGTTGCTGTGGCACCCTCACACAGAGAGAGCTTGAGATTGTCCCTAGTTCCATGTACAAATGGCCCCTCCTGGCCTTTGGTTAGCCTCTGTTCCACTCGACTAGCCCATCTCTCTGCTCTCTCATGCAGCTGGGAGCAGGCCTGGGTTTCTGTGGAGTCAGCCCAAGTATGATCAGGTCGGCTTCTCTTTCCTTTCTTGAGCTGTTGGGAATAGGGCTGGGGAATGCTGCCTTCTCAGGAGCAACCTTGTCATACCCAGGGTGCTTAAGTCCTGTGTCCCTTTGCTCTCACATGCCACTGAAAGTGGTACTGACCCACTCACTACATTCATCAGAGCTGCTGTGGTCCCTAACCTTTCTAAGGAAGTTTTATCTAGGTATTAGCATTTGGTTTGTGAAATTTTAAACTATTATTATCAGCTCCATCAGTATCAACTTATCATAATTTCCTTTCTTTAATATGGACAATTGTGTGCCAGACATTTACAGAACCTCACTACTTCAAACACCTCTGGATTGTTATTAACCCACATATTTTAACAACCTAAAAAGGTAAAAAAAATATTTTCTAATCAAATGAGCTATATAAAGTGAATTTACCTGAGGTTGTTTGAAAGAAACAAGGTACTTTACAAAGTTTTTCAAGTATCTTAATATGCTTCAGGACACCGAAGATGTTAATTACATTTACATCATCAGTGAAGTCCATTTTAGTGTAAAATAGGCAAAGATTTACCTACTTTGAATTCTGGAGTTGCAAATATTTACTTATGCTTAACATGATACTTAGTGCCTAAAATTATAGGACCACATCAGACACTTTGAAAAGAGTGTGGATGTTAACAATAAAAATAAAACATGAGCCATAGAATTAAACAAGAAACTTGTAACTAAGAAGTAAAATTATGACAACTACCAAATAACCCCAGCTTCTCTCAACAGAGATCATTGAAATATTCTGATTGCAGGTGTTGTCTAATTCCATAGTTTGACAGCATAAGGCAGTTGAAACATTTATAGTAATACAAAAATAAAGAATAAGACTATAGCTTTTATAGATATATGTTTTCAAATCTTCTTGATTTAGTATGATTATTTATTTGATTGAGACTATTGAACAAAAGAAAGTATGTTTTTAGAAGGAGTTTTCTTGAAGTCTCTTCTGTTCAAAACTTTTTTCTGGGCTCAGCAAATTAATTAATAATAAAGGAAAAACCTTATATAAATAACAGTTTTGCAAAGTGACTAATAAAGAATCACTAGTACATTCATTTTGACATTCTAATTTATGCAAAAACATTTTTTGTTATTTCTCAATTTTTTGATGATTTTGTTATTTGTTTTGTTTTTACTAAGATTTCTTGTTTCTGCAGGCAGTTGCTTGGAGTATACCATGTCTTTTGTCATTTAGTTTTTAAAAGGATCAGCAGAACCCTGCAAGAGACATTAGTGATTATGTAATTGATTCTGGTTATTTTATTTTTAAAAAATGACAGGAAGAGAGCGCATGCAAGAGAGAGAGAACTTGTTATAATTCCTAAAGTTTGAACATTAAGTTAGTTGCATAACAGGATCCAGATTATGAGATATAGACCAATATAACTTTTCCAGTTCTACACTTTTGATATATAAATATCATCTTAACTTCTATCTTTATTACTATCCTACAACTGCAAATTCTAGATTTTTGTTTCATTCCACTTTGACATAAACCACAATAAATATTGTCTTATAGTTCTAGACATGCAGCAAGATCCTTGAGAATCAGTGAGCTAATTTAAAATGCAAGTCCAGATACTTGTCTCATCTACAGACAGAATTTTTAATAAGTCAGAGATAATCATTGAACCTCTTAAATTAAAACAGATGCATTAAGGTGAAGACAATTTTTATATGAAGCATTTTAAGGTCTCATTATGATCATAAAGGCTTTCTTAGGTAAACTATATATGCTATAGTAAAATAAAACCTACCAGATAATCATTGGAACAATAAAAATGCTTCATTCCAATTACTATTCATTTTTCTCTTCCCTTTGCCATCTCTATTAATTTCAAATTCATTCATCTTTTAAACAAATGTCATTCTAGCAAAAACATTCTTGGATGTACTAACATGTAATGTCCAAGAGAGTGCCACTTTGGTATTTTAATTGACATCATGCTTCAAGGAAAATATATTATAAAGTGTTTAATTCTGATAATTTTCAAACATGAAACTTTTTAATGTCTTACACAATAGTCAACCTCCCTCAGTTACATGTGTTACACCAACCTGGGGTACAAATGACCAATTCTCATGTATCTTAGTAGTAGAAGACATAGGACAAGAGAGACTTTTTTAATACAAATTAAGTGAAACTGTCAACACTACTGTGAAATATCACAGTATCTCCAAGAGAACTGTGGAAGTAAAATATACTTAAAAAGAAGTTTCCTAACTTTTCAAACACTTGAAGAAGCCTCATTTGAGTCTTAACTAAATTAGGTATTTCTTGAAATAAGCTAGGGTTTTACTAACACCATTTCTGAATTCTATGTAAAACATGAGACGTCAAAATTTTAATCCTTGGGATATAACTGTTTTGCCTATCATGAGCCAACTAGTTTGGTCTAAGAAATTAATGAAGAAGTGAAATTGGGAGGGGACAGTAAAAGTTGAAACTTTCATCAATAGAGAAAATGATAATCGAGAAAAGGAAATGCATCAGTCACTAGGAAAAAAGATTTCAATGAAGCATTGTACTTGTTGTAGACTTTAAACTGTGATTAACTCCGAGAAATGTGAGCACTATAGGCATGCTTTGCTTTTATGTATGAGTTAAAAGTCTTGTTTCATATTTAGTACTGCTAATATGATCTGTGTGTAGTATCCTTCAGATGTACTTGAAATTTAACTGAAAAAACACTTAACATAAATGGCTTTTTTATTAAATATTTTCTATTGCAGACCACATAGACAGGTATTATCTCTATAGCTCTTTACTTTAAGGAAAATTTTGAAAAATGAAGTATCTGTTTTTTTCATAACGTATATTTCTTAAAATCATACTTGCACTAGGCATAAGAACACTGCTTAGAATTATGACTTTTAATCTTGTGTGCAATACCTATTAACTGAATGGCCTTGACAAGCCATTTGCATTTGTCTACTGCAATGTCCTGTTTGTAAAAGAGAAATCTATTTACAAGTAATCAGTTGAGATATAGGATATGATATCAATACATGAACTAAAATACCAGAAAAATAAGAGTTAAAGCCATAATTTTTGGAGATTTTCAAATAATTCATATATGTAATCAATTATGCACTTGCCTCTAGCAACAGTCAAATGGAAAAGACAGAAAAACCTAAAAATTTGATATTAGGAATTGGAAATGAAAGGAGAAAATAAATATACAAATACACCAAGGACGCAGTGATAGTTAGGATTTCCTTCAGAATCACCTAGAGCAGCACGGATTGAGGACTAATTATGGGAAGATCACTTTATCTACTGTCATTGGATTATGTGTCTAATAAACTTTAGGATGAAAACTAACAGCAGGACAAATAATAAAATGAAAATAAATATAGTAAATCAATGTAATAAAGTATGATGAATTAATTGTAATGGGTTATGATAAAATTAGAATTTATTAAATATAGAGTAGGCTTTGAACTATGGTATATATTATCTCACTGGTCTCTCTTATATATAATGAGCCTTTTAGGGTTCATGTAATATCAATAACTTCCCACTGAATAGGCCTTTTAAGGGCAACCTCTCTTTGTTATTAAATATGGGTCCAGACACTAAGGCTATTAACATTTCATTTGAAGGAAGTGGAATGAATGAATTATAAGAGATAGAATAAAATATAAGAGATCTTATTAAATGAAAATTTCGCATACAGGAGGACAGCAGACAGATTAAAAGCATCAAGAAGAGGTCACAAAGTAGTAAGGTAGTAAATGTAGCATCCAATATTACTTGTCTATTTAAGGAATAATTTGAATACTGTGAGTTGGTGAAAACAATGTTTATAATGGCATAGTTTTCATATTATATCCGTATTTTTCTTCAGAAATTTTTAATAGTTAGAATAGTTTTTGAAATAATGGTTGAAAATGCTTTACAACTATAGAATAATGCATGAAGCATGTGAGTTTTTCAACTGAAAATTTCAGATACTAATACTCTAGAATGTTGACCAAACTTAGAGATGCCACACAAATAGCCTCTAAAATCATATATCTGATTTCTATCAATAATAATTATATGTCAAACCATACTGCACTTCCACTGCTTTATATTTAAAGAATTCTTAAGCAGGGTTAAATACTATTAAAATGCTGTAGAGTTTAATCACGAAGGCAGGATGCTATTTAAATGCAATTATAGTGAACATCAAGATTTATTAAGTTTTAAAGAATGGAAAAGGGTGTAAGAAATAGCATTCCCTTAATAACTAGAGGCTTACACAGCACAATAAATAAATAAATTCTAAGAATAAATTTCAAATCGAAGTTAGCATTAAGAAATAATTAAGAAAAAACATAGACTGTCTCTAAAAGTGTCATACAATACACTGAGCACCACACTAAATACTCAAAAATTTCAAGTTGTTTTACTTTAAACTATACGATGTACAATCTTGTCTCCATATTTGTAGACATAGAATATCCAAATTACTAAAATATAAGAGATCTGAAATTTTTCTATATAGTACTTTAATCAAAGCTAACTTACAGTCAGCTTTTTAAAAGTAATTTTCCCTTGGGAAAAATAGGAAATTTCAGAAAATTGAAGTATTACCAATCTACTTGCACAAACTAACAACAGTGAGTTTGATGGGAGATACATAGAGAAGATTCCAGTAAACTATCACTGAAGCTAAGAATCTGGCATGTACTTTGGCAGTTCAAAATTAGGTAGGATTCTCATCTATCACTGATTGAATTCTTTAGAATGAAAATGATTCCCACAAAATTTTATGGTTTCAGTAGTCATGATTTGGGGTGATGCTTGGATCATGGACTGTTACATTCACTAGGGGAAATACTATTGGAAATGGGATCTATTTGTAGGAGGAACGCCACTCATGGCCTAATCTGGAAAGATGTAAGCTTGTTCCTGTCTCCTCCTTTTCTCTCTCTCTCTCTCTCAGCTTCCTGACTGTCATGGCTTGAGTAGCTTTCCTTTACTTTGCTCTTCTACGTATTATTTGTACGTTGGAGCCAGCCAACCATGAACTGAATTGTTTTAAACTGCGAGCTAAAGTAAACCTCCCTTTCTTCTATGTGCAGGTATTTTTCCCTGGCAAAAGTGAAATGACTAATACAGAAATAAAATTGCTTAAAATTTTACTTCACTGAGTAAAAATTTTAAAAATGCACTGTATTATTCCAAGATGGTTTTCATCCTATTAATGAGAGCAGATTGAATTCATTATCTCAATCATAGAGTTACATTAAGACTAGAATGAGTTGCTATTGAGTTCAAAATAAATATCATCTAAAGTAATCATGTTTCTCTTTCATCTATCTTTTATTCTTATAAAAATCCATGAAATTTGCTTGAAAATTGAAAGAAAATATGAAATAATTCTCCATGCCATTTTCTCCTTCCAATAGCATTTCTCAGGATAATAGCTTTCAAATTTTATAGATGTTCCCTTAGATATTTACTTTCCTATTTCTAAGTAACTTACTGATACTCTATATTTTAATTTTTAGTTTTAGATTTTTTCCTTACTTATTAATTTAGAATATGAAGTATTTTCTAAAGCAAGATATTAAAAGTTGTATTTGCTTCACTCTCTTTTATTCCATTCTACTCTGATTCCATTGAACACTTAATCTGTAGCTCCTTCAAAATTATCTGACTGTTTTTAGATCTCTTATGAGTGTCAGGGTATTTATTCTACCTCTTGTATTTGTATGCTTCAATTGGGTACAAAAATTTAGGTTAAAAACAGCACTTTCATTAAATTTTGAAGATTTTTCTCAAATCCCATCTACGGTTACGTATTTCTGTGGGGAAACGCATGTTGTTTTTACATATACTTTTTATGTCATTTTTTTTCATTTGTTTATTCCAGTAAAGATTCTGGGATATTTTATTTCTCAAATCCTCTGAACTATTACAGGAGTGCATTTATATAGGTCATTTTTTATTTATAATGATTTGTTAATGTCTGTTTATTATTTTATTGAAAATTTCCTGTTCTATGTTTTCTTCCTATAGTTTTCTTGAAATTAAAAGCAGAGCTTCCTGAATTGATCTGCTTAGTTAACTCTTCTGTTGATTGCAGTTCGGACATTTTGTCTAATGTCTGTCAGTTTCATCGATTTTTCATTCCAGCTTTTCTATTTATTTCATTTATTGTTGTGTCTGACAACAATGATGACATAACTGTTGTGACCCCTGTATGATATATGTTTCCTGTAATATGTCTTTTGTACTTCATTCTATTTTTAGCTTACAAGCTTTCTAAGGAGTTATCCATAGCTGCGTTTTTCTTATTTGAGGGTTAGACAATGAAAAATTAGCTATAATTTCTGCATGTGAATCATATTTCCTAAGACAGTTTACACTCTCGGAAGAAAGTTCATCCATCAAACACTTTCTTGGGATATTAATTTTGGCTGCCAGTCCCGTGGAAATTAAAAAGAAATAGTACTGAAGGAATTCTATTACTCAGCATGTATATCCTTAGAAAATATCCAAAAATTACCTGGGGCATCATCTTTCATAGTTCTGTGCTCAGGTCCAGATTTCACTTGCTTCAATTTTCCATTTTACCCTTCTTTAAGTGTTCTAAAGTACTTCCTACAAAGACAATGATATAATCCTCGCACAAGTTTGCCCCACCTTTTTTTTTCTTGAAACATTCCATATCCACACAGTGAGATTATTTCATTGTAATTTCTCAGCCTTTTCTAGGTACTAGACATATTACTAGCTTTATTACTACACTCCTAATCATCTCATTGCTTCTTGCAGACTTTAAGCTTCTACCTTGTTGGTTTTTATTTGTTGTTTGGCACTAGTTATAGAGCTTTCAGCATTATATACCCTAGGCAAGCACTCTAAATGCTCATTTTACTTGGTTCTTTCTTCTACAGATTTTTCTCTTTGATTTGTCCTAATTTATTGTGTTAATTTTATTTTCATAGTTGTAGAAGAAAGCTCAGTAGGTGTTTGATTCCACTCTTTTATCCTTAAATAGAAAGTTTTCTGTTTTGTTTCAAGTTGATTTTTGATTTTTTGAGACAGGATTTTGCTATGTAGTTCTTGCTAGCCATGAACTCTCTTTGTAGCCCAGGATTGCCTCAAACTTTCATTGATCCTCCTACTTCAGCCTCCTAAGTACTGAAATGTTACCTGTGTGCCACCATGTCAGGCCTGTAAATATAAATTATTGTACACCCTATCTGTGGCCTTGCTGTGTTGCTGGAGATCTTGCAGGCCTGGTGTGGTCCCATTTTCCCAGAAATTCTTGAGTTTACTAATTCTTATAGACAAAAGCCTGATGAGCTTTTGTCAGAGTGAATTTTATGGGTGAGAGTGAATTTTCTGGGTGTTTGATAATGATGGCAAAAACATGTACCTGAATCAGGCTTAGTTTGTAGATATGAGCCCATTAAGCAGGGGCTATGGAAGTAATGTTGAAATTCATGGAGCAAAGAAAGGTGATAGTAGCTTATTTGGGCGATTGGCACAAATATGGATCAAAAGATGGCTCACTATAAATGAGTTAGAGATGATTATCATTCCACAGCTTATTGTTGATGAGGAGTTCTAGATGCTTAGGGAAATGGGAATGCTGGAGTCGATGTGTGGTGTGAAATCCAACCTGCCACACTGAGATAATCCAGAAAATAAACCTTTGGCTGAGACTAAGACAAACTGATTTGTGAAGGGAGCACTGAGTAACAAAGAGCAAGATAATTGCTGTTTTCTGTATGATATAACTTACAATAAAGACTGCATTTGCACAATTGGGAAATTTAAAATCAGTGTGTTTGATTTGATTCCCAAATGACAGGGGTCAAGTGCCAACACTTAATCATCTAAGCCAGGATCTGTGCATTTACTATTAATGGTAGTAGAAGCAATGATAAGAATAGTGTGACATGTGTAGACGCATGGCACTGACTGATGGCCCATGGTGTTCCCCAAAGTGACATAGATAGGAAGTGTATAAAATTTTACTAGACTTATTTAATCAAATTAGTTTAAGGACAAAATGAACAGAAACCTACTTCAAATCATAGTAACAGAGAATCACAGCAGATCAATTAATTCCTGGATTTAAGCCAGGTTACAAAACCAGAGCCCATTGAATGAAGGGGTGGATGTATTCCTTTGAGGAAAGCCCCTCATGTACCAAAACTTTAATTTATAAAATCAATTATTCTCTCACTCATCCTCAAAGTAATCTATAGAATTTTGCCTGAGTGACTTTGTATTGGAAAGAGGAAAATAATCAGATATTTTGCAGACTACTGGACACTTGTCCTGAACTAACACTAATTCCAGGAGATCTATTGTGTCACTACAGCAAGAGTAGGAGCCTATGGAGGTCTGGTGGGTGATAAACAGAGTTTTAGAAAAGTTTTGACTTCCAGTTGTGACAGTATACCCTTGACTCCACCCTGTGGTCATTTTCCCTGTTTCATAATTCATATTTGAAATATATATTTAGTACTTAGAAAAATCCTCACATTGGTTCCTTACTCTGTAGTGTGACAGCTATTTTGGTTGAAAAGGCAACTGGAAGCTATTAGAGTTGCCTTTTTCTGGTAAAAGAATAAACTAAAAAGCCATATGGCATTCGTGGAGAGACTGCAGAGATTGCTGCTTCTATCAAAGCCTTAAAGAATGCAGAGATCCTGGTGTCCATCATGTCCACTTAAATCTCCCACTTGTTCTATACAGGAGACAGATGAGTCTTGAGAATGGTAATAGATTAATGTAACTTAAATAAGACGACAACTCTGATTTCTACACTGCTGTACCAGTTGTGGTGTTCTTGCTTGAGAGGATTATCATATCTCCTTATACTTGCCATGTTGATTGACTTGGAATATGCCTTCTTCTCCATACCTATCCACAAGGTCCATCCAAAACAATTTGCTTTCAGTTATCAAGGTCAGAAGTATACCTTCAGTGTCTCACCTCTAGGTCATATCAGCTCTTCAGCACTGTTTCATACATTAGATCTCAGGTATCTTGATTACCTTTCTTTCCCGTAAGGTATCACAATTGTCCATTACATTGATGTTGTTATGTTGATTCAGCAAAGTGAAGAGGAGGTAATAACGACTCTGAATTTATTGGTAAAGCAACTGAGAGCTGGGAAATGGGAAATAAATCCAAATAACTTCTAATTTCCTCTATAACAGAACACATTTTACAGCTGAAGAAGTGAGGAAATCGGCTTATATTCATGAAATTTACTGGATTTACCATGTTCCTCACCATCCAGCAGTGGCTGGGTTGATAGAAAGGTGAAATGGTCTTTTGACTGCCTAGTAGCAATAACTTGCAGGGAAGAGACATTGTTCCTCAAAAGCTATATATGCTTTGAATTGGTGTCCACTATATAATAATTTGTCTCCTATTTTCCAGGATTCATAGTTCAATTAATCAAGTGGTAGAAATGTATAGTAACACTCGTCCTTACCTCTAGTGATTAACAAAAATGTTGCCTCCTGTTTCCTTGATCTTATGATATGCCATTTTAGACATCTTACTTCCAGAGGTGAGAAGTTTGGTTAACAGTTAGCAAAATGATTATACCATTGAACTGGAAGTTAAGACTTACTCCTGATCTTTTTGGTCTCTTGCTGGCTCTGAGGAAACAGATTAAAATGGTAGTCACTGTGTTGTTAGGGATGATTGACCAAGACTATTAAGGACAAATTGGAGTACTACTTCATAACATAGGAAGAATATAATTGGAGTGAACGAAATGTGTTAAGCAACCTGGAATATCATTGGGGATCCCATTGTCCCAGCAATTCCTCTAATGGGTATCTTCCTAGAAGAATTAAAACATCATACCACATTGATATATGTGCACCCATGTTCATAGTAACATAATTTGTAATTAATAAATCCTAGAAACAACCCAAATGCCTATCAACTGAGGCATGGATAAAAATGATTTTTAATACTATGAAGTATTAATCATAAAGGACAAACTTTAGATATTTCTAGGTAAATGGATGCATATTGAGAGCATAATATTAAGTGAAATAAATTGGACAAATGTATAATTATCGTATTATTTCTTTGGTGTGAGAAATCAAAAGGGTAAATGAAGACCAGAGAATATAACGAGTATTGTGAAGTAGGAAGAATTGTTCAAAAAAAGGAGAAATATGAAGGCAGAAGGGAAAAGAGAAAAACAATAAAAGGAGGGGTAAACAGAAACAAAGCTTTTGAAATAAGAAAAAGAAGAAGGATTGAAGGGAAGAGAGGGATTATTGAAAATAAAGGAACCAGGATACATCATGTATAGGTACAAATTCTCTATGATGAATGTGATCATTTTATTTATATAAATTATACAATGAACTTAATAAAAATGAAGTCAATAGGAAAATTCAACATCATAATCCAGGCAAATGACAAATGGGTCCAGAATCTTCAGTAGTGAAAATATGTATCCCCCACTAGGGGATCTGCTGAAGGCCAAAGGAATACAGAATATATAATAGAAAAATATAGTTCTAAATTCCAGATATGACCACATGATCAGCTACAGAAATCAGAATTTTAATTGCAATAGTTCTTTCTTAATATGTTTCTAATATAACAAAGTGTTAATAGACTTAATATTTATGCTTAACTGTTATTAAACTTAGGTTATAATGTTCAAGTTATAATATATTAGGAGTAAGCATCACCCTGAGAAAACCTGCCTTTTACTCTAGGGAGGGAATTAGTACTCTTTTGCTTCTATGCAATATGGTTATAACATGTTAATTACAATTATGACCTTGCTTTTGTATTTGGAGACTGTGGTTATAAAAATGAATCTGGTTGTCAATTTAACAAGTGATAGTTGTGATAGTTAACTGACTCTGTCAACTTGAGTAACAAACATTCATTTAAATCGGCTCAGCATTCTTCTGAGTGTGAAAGATCTGCCCTAAGGAAGATTTTCACCAGAATGACATAAAAAGGAAATGCAAATGGAAAGATAATATCTGTTTCTTTGTACAAGTTATAATCTCTACCTTGACCTGGGACATTTTCTCATGGCTTTCAATCTTCTCTCATAGATTCTTCAGTCTACAGCACAGATCAGTTAGCCTCCTTGCACACCTTCCAGCCATCTGGAATAGACCCGATAGTCTTCCACTGCAGACTCTTTGGCCTACTGATAAGCACTCCCATGAGACACAACAGTGAGCTCAGACTTTGGGTGGAATATTTGGATCCTTAGTGCACAGACAGACCTTTTTCACTCTTCCACAATTGTTTCTGTTTCTTGCCACTTTAAGCTTATCTTTTAAATTCTTATGTATTTGTATATGGGGTACTAAATCTTTTTTGGTAGCCAGCACTTAATAATGCAATATCCTTGGGTTTTTAATTTCAGGAAATCAACTTTCCCCAAATTCAAACAAAACAAACAAACATGGTTCTCAAATTCCTTACATTAAAGTGCTTAATATTTGCATATATCTAACAATATCCTGTTTACAATTTGTCATCTCTAGATTATTTACTGTAGCTAGTACTATATAAATAAGTGAAACTGTTGTGTCGAAAATAAAGCAAAGAATTTTGAAGAATAAATTAAGCAAATATAAAGTCTGCACATGTTCAGTAAAAAGAAACAGAAAAAGAAACAGAATGAGCGATGTTCTAACAAAGGGATTGGGAAGACACTAAGGATCTATGAAGTGATATAAAGCTATAAAGTAGTTTTACCACACACCACTTCATCTGAATTGTTTTGGTCTAATAATCAGCATAAAGTGAATTAAGTTTTGTGAAATTTCTAGAGTTCCATACCTCCAATATTTTTGTTCCATGTTTGATGGAATTTATGAAAAACTAATAGTGTATATAGAATACTGGTTGTACTAAAATTCACTTTGCAATCTCTGTGGTAATTTATGACTCAGTTGAGGAAGAAGAACGTAATCATCATATAACAATATGTGTTTCAAGAAAAACTTTGTAAGAGAGGTCTCAAACATCACATCTAGGAGTAATGGACTACACAGCTAATAATAAAATCCCCTACCTATGTGGCATTGTAAATATTTTTTCTAAAAGACTTTTGCTCCACAGTTCAGCAAAAATATTCTGGATACTTTCCTGTTAGAAGTAGGGACACACATAGGGAGAAGGAGCTATAGGCATTTCTGTTGAGAAGATTGCACATGCTTAACCTGTTTCTTTTTCTAAGAAAATATTTGCCTGTCATCAGTAGGTGAAAGACTCTATTTTTCAGCTTTTCAAAAGATAAGGAAATCTCAAAGACATTAATAGGCAGACACAGTTTAGTGTCACATACAGAAAAAGATAATGCAAACAGTGAGTTTTCAAAGCAGGATAATCAATGCCTGAGGCCACAGTCTTAGGAGATAAAGAATACTTTCTGAAGATATCAAAAATTGTGAGTAACAGTTACCAACATTCAATGTGTGTCATACTATACCACATCCGATCAGATCAGATCATATGTTGTGCTATAGCATATAGATCATGTTCATTTATCTGTCTGCGTCAACATAGTTATAGCATAAGTGGACCAGGATATTTGGGAAAGATTTTTGACTATTCAATATACATTTAAAGTGGTGTAAGAACATTCCTATCTGCTAACAAATAAATAAGAATGCTTAGAAAATAATGTACCAGTCTTTCACTTGGTCGTACTCTTGCTGGTGAACCTGTTTGTCCTAAAATGAATGGATAAATGAATAGATTCTTCTATGATAAGCAGTTACAGGTCAGACAAAGCTTCGGTTAGAATAAATACTGAAAACTGCAAATGAACCACAGGGCACTGTTTAATATATCTCGAGGTTTTGTTTGTTAGTTTAATGTTTACTGAGATTGAACAACATGCTAACAGCTGTGCAAAATGAGAGCACAACATGATGGAGTTAATAACTATTTCTTGGATAGTTAAAGAGAACTTTATGTGAATGTCTTTTGTTTGCTTTTACTTGCAGAATTCAAAAGTCCATTTTACAAGATAAAACAAATCTAAGTACTAAATGCATTGTTCTTTTTCAGTGATGATGAGATTTAAAAAAAATCTTAATCTTACTAAATATGTAGAACTTTTTAAAGTAAAAAAAAAACCAGTATATTAAATGAAAACAAAATTGTATAAAATAATGACAAGATTGCAGTGAGCTAAAATAATACAGCAAATAATAAGAAATTCAAATAGAATAAATGTGTTCTATTATTCAAAACAGAATATTCATTGTACAAATGAAAATTGATAAGCCTTATAATATGCAGCACATCGTTAGAGAGACTTAAATTTTAAGATATAAAGCATGAAAAGTTGTCGAATATATATTAAGCAAAATTTTGAAAGGTAAATTTTTCAAAAAGTGTATTTATTGTACTTTCATTTCTATAAGAATTTATAAATTATGGTGGTGAAGAATATATTCTAAACTGTTAACTGGGGCTACATCATGGGAAAATATAATAGGATAACAGAACTTTTCAGATTTTTTTTGCACGCCGCTTATTTTTTTCATACTTATATTTTTAAAATCAGAAGGAATTCCAGTTACGTGGATCTTTCTGGTTATAAATTTCTTACTCAATCTTCAACATATCTATAATCCAAGTGATAGTTTTGCTTAGAAATATGCTAGAAATCACAATGTGTGAAGAAGATTGCTTCATATATTTGAAAAAGAGAGGGAAATATCAATGTTACTGTACATAAAAATGAAGAAAATACTAATGATGTTACCTTAATAACTTTGAAACATAAGAAAAATAAATTAGCAAAACTGACGCCAGAAGCGAAATACATTTATTTTATAAAAATTTTAATACATTTGAATCAATATTTTAGTGTTATATGCAAACTAAAGTCAAAAGGTCGAGTGTTTTCTATAAAATTTTAGTAACTGTGTGTTCTGATTTTTAAAGGAATATAAGAATAAACAGTCCAAACTAATTTTATGAAACTAACATAACTTTCTTACCAAAACAAGAAATTGGTGATGGGATAAAGTAAAAAAGAAAATGAAATTTTTGCTAATTAACATTAGTCCTCAAATTCTAAAATATTAGCAAACTGAATTCCAGGCTTGCATGCATTTTACTAGTATGGTGGGATTTATTCACAAGTGATGGCTTAATCCAATATTAGACATTCTACTGATGAAATTTACTAAACTAAGTAAAAAAAAAATTAGGACCAAAAAAATCTTATGGATCACTCAACAGATGTTTAAAAACTCAGTAAAATGAAGCATTCTTTCATAATTTGAAATTTGAGAAAACTAGAAACAGAAAGATTCCCTAACTTAATAAAACTATTTCTGAAAACTACAGTGCAGCTTCTGTGGAAAAAAAATTTGGCAGTTTTTCAAAGAGTTAAATATAGAAAAGCCTTATGATCTAGGTATACATCTGGGTGAATTGAAAACATATGTTAGTTCATTTTTTAGGAGAATATTTATAGGAGTAAACTCGAAATAGCTATGAATAATAAAATCAAAATTATCTAGATGTCCATCAACTGCTGAATTAAGAAAATAATGATACATCTGTACAATAGAGTATTATTTATCAGTAAAAACTAATAAAATACTGACAGTGGTGCAGCATGGATGACTTTTTAAAACAGTATCTTAAGAGAAAAAAATCCAGAAGACGGTTGCATATTGTATGATTTCATGTATATGGAATGTCCAATGTGGACAAATTTATGTAGGCAGTGCACTAGTGGCTGTCAGGGTGTGGTGCAACGTGAAATAGTTTTATTTTGGAGATGTTGAAAACAGTTTTGAACAAGGTACTGGTGATGTTTTCACAACTGAATGTACTAAAATGCACTGAATTGAAAACTTCAAGAAGTTCAACCATATATCTATATCACAGTTTTAAAATACTTCCATAAGTATCATGCTCCATGATAAAATATTATTACACTGTACCTCATAGATATAAATAACTATCTTGTTACTCAATTTAAAAAAAATTAAAGAGATGGAACTCTTATTACTCTATTTTGAACATTATGTATTACATGTATGGATCAAATTATTACACTGTAGGTATTGCATTTGGAAAAGACACAGAAAGAACCCATAAAATTAAAAAAAAATAAAAATGTCATTATTGACTCAAATTATGTTTATTTAAAAGTTCAAATAAATAAGAAATAAGTTTGACAAATTTTAAAACACGAATAAAAGTTCTCAACAATTGATGCTGCACTAGCTGACATCTAAAAAGCAAGCAAGCAAGGAAAGGAAAAAGAGACTACCATCAAATGTTTCTTAAAATAACTAAAAATAGCTCATAGAATTGAATGTGTTATAAATTTATCAAACTCCAGAAAGTATCATAGGAGAAAAATCTAAGTGGGTTGTATTTGTTCATGACTAGATATATTACTAAAGCATTATCTGTAAGAAACTTTTGATAATTTGTATTCAGTAAAATTTACACTTCTCAGAAAAATCACTGCAAACACATATTTAATAAGGTACTGCGAACCACAATATATATAAAGCATCATTAAAAGCTCAACAATAACTTAAAAAAAAAACACTGCACTGTACTACAATGACTAAAATCTAAAATACTAGTAACATGAAATGTTGGTGAAGATGTGGATAAAAAAGTACTATCATTTCTTCCTGGTGAGAATGGAAAAGTGTACAGCCACTTTTGCATTTCACTTTTGGAGTTTCTTCCAAAACTTAGCATTACAGTGGCTTTATTCATAATGCAAGAACTTTAAAGAAATCAAGACGCCTTATATATAAATCGATAAGTACAGTGTGATATTTGGTCCAGTGACTTATTAATGAACAATACAAATAAATGAGTGATCAACCAAGTAAAATTCACATAGAACCTATAAATGTATGTATTTTTAATGAAAGAAGACTATGGAAAGATTACATACAGTATGAGTCCAAGTATATAACATGCTAGAGAGGCAAAATAATAGAGGCAAGTGGTTGAAATAAATAGTGATAATGGTAACACAATTATCTAAATATACTAAAACAGAGTTCTGCACTTTATTACCCTAAAGACAGATGGTTCAGCTATCATTGTCTACATATAGCAGTGCTTTTCAACTTTTGTGCATATTAGAATTCGTTTGGGTAGGCAGATGTAGTAGCCCACACCTGTAATTCCAAGGGAGCTGAGGTAGAGGATTGAAAGTAAAAGCACAACCTACGTAAATAGTGAGACTTTCCAAATAAACAATGGAAAAGTTCTGGGAATGTAATTCACTGCTTTGGGATTTGCCCAGGACACTAGTGGAATGTACTCCCAAGTATGCGACTGTGTGGATCACCAAGGTTTGACTTTTTATACTATATACAGCAACTTTTCTGGTGCATTTTCTGACTGGCATTGTTCCCCTGTTCTTCCTCCAGAACAACATAAACTAAATAGCTTTGCCCCACCATTTTCCTACCACGACGTTCTGAATTGCAGGCTGTGGACTATGAAGTGCATCTTCTGATGTGTAAACTAAAGTAAAATTCTACAACTTTAAATTGCTGCATATTATATCTCAGCAACAGTGAACCTGATTCATTTAGGAAATTGCTATCAGATGTGAGGTATTAGGTATGGCTATATTTGACAATGTTTTTTGAAGCCTGTATTTGGAACTACTTTATGGGAGGAGTTTGGAAAACTGGAGATGCACGCTAGAAAAGCCTTAAAATGCTTTCAGCAGAAACTGAGAGATGATTCTGGTTAGAACTCAGGACAGAATACTCAGAGTAATGACTCTAGTAAAGGCAGGCTCAGGATATTTCATGTGGGAACAAAGACTTTATTTGCAAATAAACTAGATGGTATGGGTGTTATGTGCTACCAAAAACTCTGCACTTTTCTCATATTTTGAGACTGTATGTGAGATAGAAATTAAGGGTAACTAACTAATTGACATGTGAAAACAAATTTTAATGCAGCCTAACATTCAAGCTGTGGTGTGGGTACTGATCAATGCTTTTAGCCAAATTTATAGTGAGCAGGCCAAGGCAGAAAACGTTGAAATACTTAAAATTTTGGCTAAAAAGGTACCATGTGTAAAACCGACACTAAAGAAATTGTGGTTGCTGAAGAGATCAGTGCCATAAAACAAAACAAAAAAGCAACAAAAAATACAAGCACTTTGCATAACAAGAAGAAACATAACTTGGAGGGTCTCAGAAATCAGAAGACTCTTTTTATGGTGTAAAAGTATAATCTTTTGATTTAAGAAAGGAGTTCTTTTTCTCCCATCTGGGACACAGTCATTTAAGGAATTTATTCCCTGGATTTATTGCACTGTGCTCAGTAACCTATGCTCTCAGAGGTCGCTCCAGGAATGGTTTAGGGTAACCTGGCTTTGGCTCCTGCTGAATCAAGTTTTGCGGTCTTCCAAATGGTGCTAGTTTTATCTGTGTATTGGTCGTATTCCCTTCAGTGGAATATGATGTCTGATGCTCTCACGTTAAAAAAAAATAAAAGATGAATTTACTTTGGTTGAAAATACAAGATTTATTTCATGGTTAGTTTCAAGGCAGAATCTGCTGGCAGAAAGGCATATGTGAGGCAAGCTGTTCTCCCTTGACATTTCAGCAGTTGCGAGGAGAAAGAGAAAGACAGAGACAAAGACAGAGACAGAGACAGAGACAGAGAGACAAAAAGAAGAGAAATACTCTTACAAGTTTAGTTGGAATCATGTAATAGACAGAAAGTAGCAACAATGGTATGACAAACATAGAGATGAGCCCATATATAGTAATCTATTAATAGTAATATATAATTGGTGGAAACTTAATTCACACATACAGTCACTACTGCTACATGCATCAATAAACAGAAATTTCTAAAGCATAATAATGCTGAAAAATAAGCTACAGTTAAACAAGCAATATGCTTCCATATATAGAAAGATTGAAACATAATTATAATTAATTGGTATATGCTTAGGGATTCATAAAAATAAAATGATAAATAAGAGCAATGAAAAAAACAGCACAAAATTTCAAATGGTATTTATTTCAGGTTGGGAGAGGGAAGATTTTGGCAAGGATGAGCACACAGTAAACTGAAGTGACATGGATAAGCTTTTATTCCTTAAATTTGGTGCCAAAGATAAGTTATTATTTCTCTTACACTTTTAGCATATAGTAGTTTCAAACCTATTGAAACCTCTTCATATTGTACTTCCATTATATATTTCTTATAACTTATTTTCTGGAATCCAGACCACAAATTTTGTCATTGTTCTGTTAAGGTCATCTATAAATTCTTGACTTTGAAAATTATATTTTTATTTCTATAATTTCTGAATGATTAATTTTCAAATCTGTATGAACACTTTTTACAGTTTCCAGCTCCTTACTAGAATTTTTAAAGGTTAGATTTTATTTATGTGAGAATATTAAGTACAGCTGTTTTATATTCTAATTCCAATAATTACAGTAATTGTCATTTTCCTCATCATTGATTATTTGCTATGAATTTTAGTTGAAAATTATTCCTAGAAATTATTTCACACTGAAGTTGATATTGAATGAAGTATTTTCATTTTGACTGTGTTTAAACCCACAGAAAAGAATTTATTGTCATTATACAAGTGATAAGTAGGAAAGCTATCCTAGTTTGGATACAGAACCAAAGTAAAACAAAAATGAAAAGATTTCCTAAGATTTATAATGGCAAGTTGATGCTTAAATAAACCTCTGATCTCAGCCTTAACATAGTGGTCCAAGATTTTTGTCATGCTTTATATCTGTAATAACAAGTTGTCTAAGCCAAGGGTATTAAGATAGTAGAATACTATCTACACGTATGCTAGTGTGTAGTCCTGTGGGATTACAGAATAGAAAAGGAACTTTTGATAAAGGTAATTTTTGAATAAATCACCATTAACAAAGATTTTTTTTCAATTTAAATGTTATACTGCCTTCCTACCTTGACTCTTTGGTCCTTTCCCCACTCATTTTAAACACTGTTGAGTAACCTCTAAAAAATATTGTCTTTTTCTGGTTAAAAATATTCAAATCTTCCCTTCACTTAAAGTAAAATTTTATAAACCACTAGAGAGTCCCTCATTATCTGACTACACTTCATTACAAATCTCATCCTTTCAATGTCATGATTTATAGTTGTTAATATCCTACACAAGTCCTCTTCTTTGAAAGTCTGCCATGGTATTCCAGGAAGAATGCATCCCTTTTACCAACAAACTAAAAATCAAGGGACAGCTGGGAAATATTTTTTCAATATTTAAAATTTGCTTACCCTGTGATATGAAAATTCCATGACTATGAATGCAAGTGTACAATTAAAAATAGGTAGACTGTTCTGTATTTTTCTTCTCAATAGAGATCAGTTTGAAGGAAAAAAAAATCAAATTAAGGAGCCTGGTTAAGTAAATGTGGCAATATGAACACAATAAAATGCCCATTAATTAACAAAGACAAGGTGGGATGAGTAGTAACATGGAAAAATCTCTGAGATTTCATGCAAAATAAGAAGATACAGATGGATGTACACAGTATCTGTGTGTGCATGCATGTGGGCTCACACAATTTTCTAGAGAATAATTTGAAATCTCTTCTTTCTCTGATTCTCTGTCTCTCTGTCTCTCTCTCTCTTGTGTCTTTTTGAAACAGGGTCTCACTATGGAGTTCAGGATGACCTTGAGCTCACTTTGTGGCCAAGTCTGATTTCAAACTAACAAGGATCCTCCTGCTTCAGCCTCCAGAGTGCTGGGATTGTAGGCATGTACCATCACTACCAGCTGAAACTTGAAATTTCAAATGACATTTATCTTTGAAAAGATCAAGTGAGTTTTGGGGGATATTTATGATGGCAATATCACTTTTAATGCTAATTCTTTTGTACAACCAGACTTTGTTTTCTTTAATGTATTTCTTTTTTAATGTAAAGGTTTTGGGAATTGGAAATTTTTTTGTACTTTAAGAATGAATATTCGATTTTACTGCATGTCTATTACACTGTAACTTATCTGCTTACAATTAATTTTTCTCATTTGACTATGAAAATTTAAAGATAAAAACTGTAATATTTATGTACAAATCCTTAGCAATTAGCAGGAGTGTCTGGCAGTAATAGAAGCTCAAGTAATTGAATAAAAGGATGCATAGAGGTCCTGAGGGTGTAGTCAGTGGTTGATCATTTGCTTAGCATGTGTCTTGCCTTGGGTTTGATTCCCACTATCAGGGGATAACAGATGAATGAAGAGAAAACAGTAAGGTAAATTTCATTAAAAGACAGAACTTATGTTATTCTTTCAGACATCCACTATGGCCCCTCATCTACCCTATGAAGCTCCATTGGGAGAGGAAATTTAGGTAAAGCACAATTGTTTTACATTCAGAGGTCACTTATCTGATGAAGACTACAGAATGATATTAATTACGCATGGGAGCAATGAAGTACATTTCATCCTAGGCTTCATCAAAAGCAAGTCACTGTGAAATGAACTGAATGATTTAACAACACTCAATGCACAAAAGGTCCTCTACAGCTTAAAGGTCTTTAGGACAGTCTTTAATTTGATTTCTGTTTTGTTGTGCTATCTTCATTTTATGGTCTTTAGTTCTCTTATTACAAATGTAATTTTTAAGGGTCAAATTAATTTAATTTCACTTTGGCTTTGGAATGCTTGAATGCAAGGTTGTGAAAATCACTAGCTTAAAACAGGTCCTCTGTAGAACTTTCTGCCAAGCTTATTGAAATCACTAGGACATCTAGAGAAAGCACTATGATAAAATTTCTGGCTATTCCACAGACCATTGCAACATTAGAATGTGACATTGTCTTTTCTCACCCTCCTTTTTCCACGCCTGTATGTGTTTCCTGACCTTTTTCTAAATCTCAATATCATTTACATTTAAGGTAAAACTCTAACTTGCTATCATTTGTGATACTTTTTCTTATTTTCTTAGTTAAATTTAACCTCCTTTAAGACTTGTTCTTAGAACCAGGTTGTCTTTTACTTGAATGCTGTTCTGGTTTAAATCTAAAATGCTTCCCCACCAAGCCTCATGCGCTCCTCTGTGGGGTTTGGGGAGGTGATTGATTAGATCATGGGGGTTGTGATATTCAGCAGTGAATTTGTACACTGTTGGGTTTATAGTTATATCTAAATAAATGTTTGCAGGTGGAGCCTGACTAGAACCTATGAGTCACTGGGGGCGGGGGTAGACTGAAAGGTTTATGTTCTTCCCATCTCCTTTTATCTCTTTCTGCTTTGCACAACCATGCTGCCCTGCCTTGGAGCCAGCAGCCTTCACAAATCATGAGCCAAAATAAACCTTTTCTCCTTCACTGTGTCAGTATTGTGTATTGTGTCTCAGTGACAAAAATGTAAGTAAAGCAGATCCTACACCATTTTAACCACTTTGTCTTAACTCTTCAGGAGAACTATCCCTTAGAGTTCTGCGAGCATGTACTGTATTAATTTATTTCCCATCTTCTTTTATACCCCATTCTAAAAAGCCCTTTTAAAAATTATAAATGATTTTGACAATCTAATAAAAGCAAAGTTCAGGAAGAAATATGCACATACGTAGAGTACAAATTTTATTCACTTTTAAGATCTAGCATGTGTTCCTTTAATGTTGATTACAGTTAGGTATGTAATTTCAGCTACATAGATAAGATTAGAGTTAAGCTTTAGGCTTGTATTTTATTTCTGCTGTTTGGTCTGTGACCTTTGGTTGTTTACCTACGCTTTCTATATCTTGGTATATTCTTCTTTGATATGGGAATAATAACATTTTTCCTTAGGTTTCCTGAGAAGACTAAAAGATAAAGGACTCTTATCATAGCACTTGACTTAATATGTACTTATTAATACATTTATGTTTTGCTTTCCATATTCATACCATGAAATACATAATGAAGTTAGAAATTAAATCTCAATTTTTCCAATTCCTGAACTAACTGGACTGAGGCTGACTAAGGTACAATATGGGCCACACCATTTATTTACTTGACAATGGTCAAATTAGTGAGCTGATCTTCGATAAAATGAACTTTCACTTAACTACCACATATGATATTGTATTGCATACACTAGATATATACACAGAATTATGCAAAATATATGAGACAACAAAGACAGTAAAAGAGTTTTTTGTCCTCCAGGACATTATGAACTTATTGGTGAGAGAAGAGATTATAGTGATAAATAATAAGGAAGATTTAATAAATGACCTGTGAAAGCTATAATGTGTGAATCAAAAGAAACAGAGACAGCCACCTGGAAAGGTTAACTGAGCTGATAGGGACAGACAAGATTTTCTCATATTGGTCTTTTTTCTATATCCTAGGCATTAAGTATAGATGTATTTCCCCACACTACATGCTTATTTCAAATCAGTAGTATAACTTCCTTATCATTGTTTCATTTGATTTTGCTGATTTTCTGAGACTGCTGCATGGGCTCAAAGCTAGGTAAACTGCTACCTCAGCATGTCATCACAAAATGTGACCATATGTATCGACGCTCTGTCACACATCAAACTGATCACTTAGATTGCTTTGATGACTTATAAAGCTGTGTTTAATGTTATCTTTAGTTTTATTGCACCTAGCCTTGTTACCTAGAATTAGCTATGTTTTCTAGAATAAAATGAGACTTTGCATTGGTTGCAGAGAATCTGACGTACTCCTCCTTTGATCCCTTAGATCTTGATTACAGATAAAGCACCATTTACCCACAAGGAGACAAAGACAATATCCTGTGGGCAAACGGATTTGAGAGGCATAGGCAAACATTCATGGGGAGGTGGAGATACTTTCTATTTGAATTTGTGATGTAGCATTGGGACAATAATGTCAAAGATTAAAATAAGTAATTGGAATCAGATCTATTTAGAGAAGGAGGTTATTATAGTGAACATTGCCCATAAGAAGTTAAGGAGCATCTACTAATACTTGTGATAATTACTAAAATAAAATATAATTTTGTATTGATGAAATTTATATTGCATTGTGTTCTGAAAACAGGCTAAAGGCTACTAATTCAGTCTACAAATATGTTGTCTGGTATCATCTTCATGCATGCTGTTCCCTCTGCATTGAATACTTTACATTAATCTCTGCTTATTAACTCCTTAATTTTCTTTCTTTAGTACTTCGTTAAGGAAACTTTATGTATTTCTTATGTTTATTTATAATATATGTATTATAAACTCAACATGTGTAACACTCCTTTGCAGTACATGGCATGGTTACAACTTTAATTTTGCCTATATTTTATTAATGTCTATTTTATCCCTGCGATGCTACACGTGCTTGAGAGCAGGGACCTGAGTACCTAGGAAATATACCCTGATTTCACAGTGTGTAAGTAATCATTTGCTGAATAAATGAATTTCAGTTTTAAGTCATTAGATTATCTTAAAGATGAAAGTTTTATCTAATTTAGAAAAAAAAAAACCTTGTGTACATGATTATAAACTTTTCCTCATGGAAATAAAGGCAAATTAGTAGGAATGAAAGTTTATTTATTTGTTGGTAACAGGCAGAATTAATTTGATTCTCATGCTTTATTTTGTGCTTTAAGAAAATTTTTTTTATCCTCTGAGTTACTATTCTGTATTGTATTATATGAAAGGTACCAAATTGATATCAGTATTTGATATTGCACATTAAGATCTCAGTAATTCTACAAATATAGTGTTCATATTAGTTGTGATTCTCCAGACAGAGAGAGATATAGATAGATAGATTCATATATGCATGCACGCATATCCACATGCATAGATAGATATGAAGGGGGATTTCTCAGAGAAATTGATTCATGTGGTAATGGAAACTGAGAAGTTCCTTAATGGCACATTGGCAATCTGGAGACTCTGTGATCCTAGTATGGCTCAATCCTAGTTTAAAGCCTGAGAATTACAGAAGCTTATACATAGTGTAACCCTCAGTCAGAAGGCCTGAGAAGCTGACAGCTGTTACTCTAAGCCCCAGTGTAAAGGTCAGGAAACCTGCAGTTCTGATACCCAAGGATAAGAGAAATAGAATTTGACAGCTCTTGCAGAAAGGAAAAGCATTCACCATTCCTTTGCTTTTTTCGTTCTATTCAGACTCTCAGGCTATTAGATAGTGCCTGCTCATATTATGTGAAGGTGGCTCTTCCCTACTCACTCTATTTACATGCCAGAATCCTCTGGAAGCATGATCATAGTAACATCCAGAAATGTTTTAGCATCTCTCTAGTTATTCTTTAATTGAGTTATGTTTACATCTAAAAGGAATAGCACAACCATCTACTTTAAGTAACTTTCTGTCAGTATTTGGAATCTTAATTTTAAAGAGAAAACAAACATCAGTAACATTAAGAGACAAATAGTGAAATATTTTTCAATAACTCTCCAAATAAGGTAGTATCAAAGCTCACGGTAATGGCTAAATTCAAATATTAAAATAATCAGAAACTGTCAAAAGATCTACAAAAATTAAACTGTTGAATTTCATCATCTTTTCTCACTCTACCTTGAGGAAAGAGACTAATTTATTCATAACGGTAACTAAAGCACCTTGTAAAATTTATGTATTAACGTAAATGTTCCTCATCTTTGTGTCCAGCCTACTAAGAATTCACATGTCAAAACACGTGGAAATGCATAAATCAAAAAATTGATACAATGTAAGTCAACTAACCGTAATAACTTTCTAGTCCCAGCTTTGCTTAATAAGTAACTTATGAACAACAACAAATCAGTTAAATTTCCTCTTCCTTGTTTTCTTCATTTCTCTAATCATTGTATGGAAAAGAACAAATGAAATGACAAATGTAAAGGCATGATGTGAGAAGTGTCATTGAAATGTAAGTGTAAAGAAGGGCATGTGCTACATGTATCATAATATATGACCAGGCTACAGCGTTAATTTCAAACAAAATGAAGAGATTGAGGAGGTTTATTCTCTGAAAACACAGCACATGCAGGCTAACTCGCATAATTATCTTTTTATCCATCATCAGGGCTCCTTCCAGCATTGAAAGAACCCTATAAATCTCTCACTTCCCTTCTTACTCCACCTGCTGAATCAGCCTTTGTAAAAGCATCCCCTCCAGTGTGTAATATTTTGAAGAAACTTAAAGAAAACTCTGCCCACAAACTGCTGATTCAGCAGAATGAATGAGGTAACAGAGCCGTATTTGGAACTTTTTTGGGGGAGAGGAAGAAACCTGGTTTGGCCAATTTTACAGAAAGTAGGTGCATGTTGGTCAAAAGATGCACACTGCTTACAAATCACTACATATGATTCTGAACTTGAATGCACATGGCATGTGTAGGAAAAAACACATTACTATGTTTTAAAGAAATCATCCTGTGCATTTAAATAATATGTGCTTATTTTGTGGTACATATTAATCTCCTTCCCTTTTTCTTATTCCTCCCTACATAATACTACAGCTGTAAGAAGGCACAATCAACAATATGGTTAGGTCACGATGCCACATTGTGAAAGTGAGAAAGCACTCATTTCTATAGTATATAAAAAGGCCAATCAGAAGTATTCATATGGTCTAAGGATTTAGCACAGTGGCACAGACTTATCTGGAAAGCCTGTGGTTGTGTGTTGGGAGCCGTGGCCAACAACGGTCGTTTTACTTGGCGGACGTGAGGCCTGTAAGAAGGAGCAAAACCTGAGCTAAATTACCCCTCCCATCGAGTGAGCCAAGTTGGCGCCTGCTTCCTGCCCCCTGATTGCCCTGGCGATGTAAGCAGCCCGCGCAATAGAATAGTCTGCCTAGCAACAACTGATGTTAGCCAATCAGCCCGCATCACGCGCTTTGAACTGATTGGCCACTGTTACCCTATAAAAGTAAGTGCCTCTCCCGCCACGAGAGAGAAGCACAGAGAGAGATAGAGAAAGTCCACCGGCGAGAAAGGGCTGGTGGCAGAGAGGAGGCCTTGCGGGGCCCACGCGGAGACAAATAAAGACAAGGTTGCACACCGTCAGAATCTGTCGCGTGTTCTTCCTGCAGGCCGGGAGCGACACCGACAGTTGTGAGTTCAATTCCTGGTACCAAAAATAAAAATTATTCATATGCGCGATTGAAGACACGTATTTCTCTTTTGTGTAAAATAAAACATTACACTGTGATTACTTTACCTGTGCACCTAGAAGTTTGACTGGCAGTGCCTTAGAATTCGGTGATGTTATTCTTTAGTAACACAGAGCTCTCCTGAATCTTGTTCACACTTATTAGCTGCCAGTAGAAGTCATTTTAAAGTATTATTTTAAAAGGCATAACTATGTGACAGGAAAATGTACATCATTAATAGGTGATAGATTGTTGATTGTGGTGTTAGGAAGCAATCTGAATGATTCTTGAAACAAGCTTGCAGGAGAAGTTACTCAAATTAATTAGACAGCACATATGAATCGTTTGCATTCTTCCTGAAGCCACAGATACTTATCATTTTAATAGCAGAAAAACAAAACTCAATCCAGTTAATCATTAATATAGATTAACATCATTTCTGTATTGTCAAACCTGAAGTTTTCTACTGATAACAGATTGAAGAAAAGTTAAATAGTTTTACCCTAAAGTAATACGCTTTTCCCTTTCAAACTGTTTTTCATTCAAGAAGTAGACAGACATTGGAATTAATCTAAGGAAAATAAAGCAAAGCTTGAGAAGAATAGAGTTATAAACTGTTGCAAAATATAATTTAATATTCATCGAATATAAGTAGTATTTCTATTGAGTTGATTTTCATGCAAGGTTCCAAATTCAGCCAACATTTAGAATCTGTAATAGCTCAGAGCACATTTGATTGTCCATCATTTCATCTCTATTCGAGTATGTCTGTGAAGCCTGATGATCGTTGTGAAAGAGATCACAGCTGTTTTTCATCTTTATTTTTGAGGAATACATTTCATTCTGACATTAATATGTATTTTCATTTCCAGAAGCTATAGAAGCAACGTAGATGGAGTCACTTCCAGCTGGAAGGACAGCTTTCATTCCTTCAGAGGCACATTTGGACCTTGAAAAATCTATTTCTAATACCATATTTTGGAAACTGGAATACACAGAGGCTGATTTTGACATTTCTACCTTACTTTTGTTTCTTAATTACCCAAACCTTTAATCCTGTAGTTGTCAATAAAATATTTATCCCATGATTGTCATTCTTTAGCTGTCTCACATGACATTGACCTGTGTCCTTTCTATACAATGTAATCTTCCATCAAAAATTATAATTCTGTCACTCCCTGCTCCCTCCACCACTGTTCTAGAATCTGGCACTTAGAATACTGTAAATCAGTTACATAACATGTGAAAAGACTGGTAGTGCAAGTCGGGGTTAATGCATTTCCTTTTATTGGAACAGTGTAGTCAAATTAAATTTCCCAATGAGATTATCTACTAATCATAGAATCTGAAGGTTTATTATTCAATTCGGGAGAATTATGCCAGTCAAAACACAAAACCTCATAAGTCACAAGTGGAATAAACATCTTTGTTATCAAGATATGATTTTCTCAATATGGTTTACTGTCTTCAAGAATTTAAAAATTAGAATGTAAAAATGAGATTTAGAACTCGTAGTCTTAACAAATTAATTGATTTTCTAGTGGAGAAACTATTAAACTTTTATTATCACACAATCAATTCTATCATAATTATTTAAACAGGATAAACTATTAAATACTTCTAAGATTTTAAGTTCTATCTGTGCTCTCATTTTACCTTAAATGTATTTTTTCAAAATAAAATAATAAGAAATGATATAAATTTTTATTTTAACAAGAATTCCTGAGGCTGGGGATTTAGCTCAGTGGAGTAAGCACCTGCCTAGGAAGCAAAAAGGTCATGAGTTCAATCCCTGGTACCAAAAAAAAAAAATTCCCTTGGCACACATTCTTTTCCCATTTTTAAAGACCAATCATCTGTGTAGAGAGAACAAAGTCATACCAGCAAGCAAGTCCAGTCTGGGAACCAGTGCCATGTGGACAGCCAGACCCCAGTCTCTACCCATGAGTCAGTGCTATTTGTAGGCTGGGGGTAGAAAGAACAAGGCCACACCAACAGGCAAGCCCAGTCTGGCAACCAGCACCATGCGGAGGCCAACTCTGGACTGGGAAGAAGCAGGTCCTAGCCTCTTCTGGCATGCAGGCTGCAAATAAGAAGTATCAATCCTCCTCTCCCCCATACACAACCAGTTTATCCGAAGAAGCACAGGCTGTGATGAAAGCTATTCCGTTGAAAGCAATTGGATGCCTGTGGTGCTTTGGAGTTTCACTAACAGTGCCTGTCTCGGTCAGTGGTCTGATCAAAGGTTCAGGGGTAGTGGTCAGCAGTGTGCTATCTAGGGGAAGAAATCTTCTGAGGGTTGCAGCCATTGTTGATTCCGTATGGGCTTGTTTTGGAAGTTCTATATTGTTTCCATTGTTTTGTTGGGTTGAGTGTTAATCTTTGTTATGATTATGGCAAATTCAAGGGCAGGAACAGCAATTTCAAAGATAGTAAGATATATTATGGTAGCAATGTTGAATTTGCTGTTGGGTTGTTTTGAAGTCCTTTATTGCATTCCTTGTTTTGTTTTTGCTGTTTCTATTCTATTCTATTCTGTTTGATTTTTATTATGTCCAAAGTTAGCTGCAGCTATTTTGAAGTCATCAAAAGACATTATGGTAACTATTGTTCATTTTGTAATGTTTTGAAGTCCTGTGTCTCTTGGGCTGGTTTATTTTGATTGGTTTTGCGCTGTTTTATCCTCTTTAAAATAAAATAAAAATACTTTAAAAAAGATAAGTCATCTGATATTCATCTTTATTTTCTTAATTTACTTTGTAAAGATGGGATAAGTAAGGAGTAAATTCTATGAATTAGTATTATATTGTAAGCAATAAACATGATTTCATTTCTTTTTCACTAACTAGGATGTTGTTAATTTTCTCTTGCCTAATTGTCTTTAAAAGAAGTGTTAAGAAGGAACATCATTGTGTTGTTCCTGGTTTTAGAGACAAAATTTTCAATGTTTAATTGTTGTATGCAATGTAAGCTATAAGTTTGTAATAAATGGCTATCATTGTATTCAGGTAAATCACTCTATTTCTAATTTATTATGTGATTTCATTATGAAAAGCAGTTCATTGTTATCCAAAGATTTTCCACGTATTGAAATAATCATGTCTTTTTATCTTTCACTGTGTTTATGATTTGTCACAGTTACTGATTTACATAAATCAGAACTGTTGTGTATTCCAAGGAAAAACTATAATTATGGTAAACTTTACTTTTAGTGTATCATTGAATTCGGATATTTGACAATTTTGTTGATTTTAATATCTATGCTCATCAAAGATATTACCCTGTGATTTTTTTTTTGAAATTTTCGAATCTGGCTTGTTATCAGAATGATGCTGGCATTGAATAATGAACTCGGAAATATTCATTCCAGTTTTTCCAAATAGTTAGAGAAGAAATTTTATTAGTTTGTTAAATATTTTATAAAAACCAAATATGAAGAATTCTCAGTCTGCAGTATTCCTCGATGGAATATACAAACCTTGCTGGCAGCATTCTGTGCACGAGCAGTAAGGACCAAGGGCCACGGGCCACATGACATAGTTTAAAGTTTGTTCTTTAAGTGGTTGTCAACTAGTATTTTCTTCTTAGTGTAATCTTCCAAATTCCCCATCTCTTTTCATAATGATTAACTCTGACAGCTGCATATAATAAAATATAAGGTATTTTTATACAGCAAAAAAAGTTATTGAGTCAATCTAACTCACTGTTGATTTAATCAAATTTTCCATTTCTTCAGTATTCAGTCTAGGTGTACCATAAAATTTAGGCATTTATTAATTTCTTTTAGATTTTATAATTTACTATTATTCATACCTGCCAAATTAGTTTATAATATTACTTGCTTTTTTGTTGCATCAGATATAATGGCTATTCTTTTCTAGCTCATTGTATTTGAGTTTTGTTTTTCGCCAGTTCATCTTGATGAATTTTAGTTAACTATTGAAATATTGCACTTTAAAACATTTTATGTGTTTGGAATTACTTACATTGAAACATTTCCTATCCAGAATAGTCTCCATGGATACAAAGTCAAGTTATTTACATAGCTGGTTTATTGAGCAGTGTACTTATTAGAGACGGAATTAACATGAATTCAAAGTGAGATATTTTGTGTATCTATGTATATTTCATAAAATATCAAGTACATGAAGCACATATGTTTGATTTTGATATTTTGTGCCTTTAGAGTTATTAAATAAGGTAATTCAAAGCAAGTAGTAAGTCCCCCTGGAAGGTAAAATGAAAAGAAATCTGAGTTTGAAATCAGGATTTTGCTCAAATTTTGAATGATAGATATTTAGCTGTGTGATTTGTGACAATAGTTTCTATTTTTCAACATATTTTTCATTCTTTAAAATATTAACGGTAATAAATTCCATCTTTTTATGTATATTAAATGTGAAAATAGTTGATCTATATGTAACAGATTGATGTATAATGAGCACTGACATTTTATCAATTTATGTCTTCTGATCTCTATTTCTATGTGGTTCCCCACACTAAGCAGGATTCTCATGTTATTATTTGACAGGTTTAACACCAAATTTTCTGATATATGCAATATATCATTAATAGCATGATTATTTTAGCTTCACCAATAACAAAAATACAAAGGAATGAAATAATACACAAAAGGATTTTAGGTAAATGTTGTAAAGATCAGTTTAGCTTTGAGGGGGAAGTGTAGGGCATTGGAATACTGTCTGAAATTTTTGTTAAATTTTGCAACCTTGTTAATATCTATGAAGTGTATTAGCTCCCTGCTGACCAGACATTTCGCTGACCTTAAGGAGACAAATCACATGCCTTGAATGGACAGAGGAAAGATACAAAAAAAATGGTCTACTGGTGATTGGGTTCAAGACAGTGACTCAATATGCTTAGAAAAAAAAAACATATTGAAAGTGTATCAAAGTGGAAGCAGTTTCTAACACCTATAAGGCTTTTCAGGGTAGCAAAAAATAGTTATTTTGATCACACTATTTTCCAGTTCCCTGTTTTTAAAGAAATTTATCTCCTGAAATGAGATTTTAGATTCAGCCTCCCTCGCTCAGTTTTATAAGCTTTGAAAAGAGATATTAGAACAGGCTTAGTAACATTCACTTGGTAGGGGGATCAAATTTCTATTGATATAGACACTTACTTCCTTCAAGAGATATTTCAACCTTTGGGGAGGTGACATAGAGCAAGAACAAGTTTCTGAAAGATTTCATGTAACTGTCATATACTCAGAAAACTAGTGCCAAAGCAAGTCCTTATTCAGGACTTCCAAACTGTTAAAATTGGTTTGTTTATGTACATGGTTTTCTTTCTTTTTCCTTTCAGTGAGTTTTTTTTTTGTTTGTTTGTTTGTTTGTTGACCGGAGCCGCGGGAGACAGGAGGCCAGACTCGAGCAGGATCAGCTCTCAAACTTTATTGCGTACAGCGAACCGGACCTAACAAGGTCCGCCACCCTCAGCGTTGGTTCCTCTTCCGCCCGTTGGGGGCAGGAACAACCTCTTATAAGGGGAAGCAGTATCCAATCACAGAGAAGCGCGTCTAACAAGCTGATAGGCTAGCGTCACGGGTAACTGGGCAGACATGACAATTTGGCGGGCTTGTTCAGGCCGGGAAGAACCCGGAAGCAGGAAATGGGCGCCATCTCAGGCGGCTTCCCACATCTCCCCCTTTTTTATTTATTAAAATAGGATGGTCTGTGGGTCCCTCCAAGGTGTCTATGACCTTGTTGCTGTTAGACACCTAGGAGTGGGCCTACCTTGTAGGCCGAGGCTTGAGAGAATGTAGAGGTCTATACCCTGCTGTGCATCACCCTGTTTTGTGCATATCCTTGCGCCAGGACCATGCTCAAGGTGAGTGGTTCATTTTTTCGCAGGGCCAGGCTTTTGTGAACCGAACCTGGATGCATATAGACATTCATTCCTGCTTTCCCCCCAACCTTTGGGGCGGACGGCACTGCAGTACCCTTGGTCTCGCATCTCAATGCCAATAATTTGACTCCAGAAGGGACCCCTGGCCTTATAGGCCATGTATATCTGAGTGGAGCCTGTCTTAGGTTGACCGGGAGGGCTTTTCCCATCTTACCCGTCATTGGCTTGCCCACTCAGCTCTTATAGCTGATGTTCTGCAATGTGAAGGAGATATGCGGCGGCCTGCTGGCCTGATGGGCCACCTGCTGCCATTTGCATGGCTGCCATGGCTGTGATCTTAACCTGTTGCTGAGTTTGTATGAGGCGATCTAACAAGCATTTGATAACCACAAGCCCTACTAGGATAGCCATGGCAATTAGGATCCAAAAAGAGGTAATCGTGGGACAGAAGGAAGAGAAATGGAGGGTCGACCGGAGTTAAGCGGGTGGGTCATAATCAAGGACTGTTTGATTGATGGTGTAAACCCTGGGTGAGGCGGGCGAGGCCGCCGAAAAAGGTGCCAATGTAGGCGGGTGGTGCCAAGGACCCCAAAGATATTGTGGTGGTTCTGTGGAATCTGAGCATATCACAGGGGTGATTAATAGGAACCCACAGAATAGAAAAAACTCCAAACCAGACATTTTAGTTTGTAGATGGTCTCGGGCGCTGAGCGTCGGTCCCAGAAGGGTCGAGTTGACTTGTGTCCGCGGGCTTATCCTCCTGTGCTTTGTCAGGAACTGGTGGGGAGTTTACTGCTCGCGTCAATCTTTCCGGGACCCACAGCGGTTCGTGACCTGGTTCCTGTGGGAAAACACAAACCGCACCTCGGGTCCAACTAACCACTGGATCCGGGCCCATCCATTGTCCTGTAAGGACATCTTTCCATCTAACCAGCCCTTTGTTGGTTGGGGACGGATTGCTATGTTCCATGGCAGGGGAATGATTATGGTAAAGAGTGCCAATGATATTCTTCCTTTGGGCATTAGGCCGTGGCCACCCAATTCACGGCACAGGCGTGTCCACTCTTCTAAGGACCTATTTTTGTTAGTTCTTAGGACATCACGGCACTCCTTAGTGCACTGTTCAAAAATCAATTGTTTTATGAGAGGGTGAGCCGCCTCAGCATCTGGAAAAATCCTGTTAGCGGCCTCAAGCATGCGGGCCACAAAGTCTGAAAATGGCTCTCCCTGCCCTTGTATAATTTTTGTAAGGTGACCCGTATGTTCTCCCTTTCCAGCCAGCCGTCTCCAGGCCTGGAGGCCACAGCGGCTAATTTGTTCATAAACCTGGCGAGGGTATTGAGTTTGATCTTCCTCAAAGGCTCCTCGCCCTAATAGCATATCCCTGTTCCACTCTCTCTGGTTATTTTCCCTGTTGGCTGCCGCCTGCTCTACACAGAATTCCTCATTCCAGGACTTCCAATCTAAATATTGTCCGGGGGAGAGGCAGGCGCGTGCCAGCTGGGTCCAATCTCCAGGAGTTAAAAGCAGACCTGCCAATGCCTCTAAAAGCACCATGGTAAATGGCGCATTGGGCCCATAAGCTGAAACTGCGTCCTTGATAGCTTTAAGTTGTTTAATTTCTAAGGGCTCATAATATCCTCCTCCTCCCCTGCCTCCTACTTGTACCGGGAATGCATGGAGACCGGAACACTCAAAGGGAAGCCGCGACCATATCCTCTGGTGGAAGGAACGTCCTCCTCCTCCCCCAGAAGGGGGCGCAGGAGGTAATCCGGGAAGTAGCTCTCCCTCTAACCAGGGCGGTGCCATAGGTTGTGGTGGCAGCCCAGGGAGCAACTCCTCTTCCGGCCACGGCGGTGCAGTAGGGCCTGGTGCCCTGAAGGGGGCGACCATGGGTCGCGAGCTTGCCAAGGAGGGGAAGGGCTTAAGCTCCTCCCATAAGGCGGAGTAGCTCGGGCAGGGTGGTGTTTGGTTCCCCTTTTTATCTTCCTGAGCCCTAAGTTCCTCTTTTAACGGTGTAGGAGGGTCATGCTTAGCAAAGACGACCTCCTCTTCTGAGCCCTCCGAATCCGAATCAGAATTAGAGCCCTGAGGGTCCTCCGGAGACCCACAATCGGCAGTGGCTCCGGGCTCCTCTGAGCATTCTGATCGAGCTCTATCAAAAGCCTGTCGGGCTGTATTAGCGAAGCGAAAGCAAAACAGAGGCAAAGGGAAAAAGAAAAGAAAAAAAAAAAACGGCGTCCACTCGTGTGGCGCTCAAAATCTGTTAGGTGCGTCCACCCAACCCAGGTGACCCAGTACTCACCTGTCCCGGGAACCGCTGTATCTCACGTAGCTGATCAGGGTGAAGAGAAGAGGTGCTCGCGGCCTTCGGTTGTTATTGGGCCAGGTCCTCCGTCGTACCGCAGGCGACAGCAATCGCACCTCCCGGCCGAAGAGGCACGTCGCTGAGTCTTTTACCTTTTTCCCCGTACGGGCCACCAGATGACCGGAGCCGCGGGAGACAGGAGGCCAGACTCGAGCAGGATCAGCTCTCAAACTTTATTGCGTACAGCGAACCGGACCTAACAAGGTCCGCCACCCTCAGCGTTGGTTCCTCTTCCGCCCGTTGGGGGCAGGAACAACCTCTTATAAGGGGAAGCAGTATCCAATCACAGAGAAGCGCGTCTAACAAGCTGATAGGCTAGCGTCACGGGTAACTGGGCAGACATGACAATTTGGCGGGCTTGTTCAGGCCGGGAAGAACCCGGAAGCAGGAAATGGGCGCCATCTCAGGCGGCTTCCCACAGTTTGTTTTGTATGTGTTTTCATAAACAAATACTAGTTATAATAACATGTAATTTAGATAACTTAGTAGCATTTCAATCCCTCTTGTCAAGTAATATAGCTGATATTTTTATTTTAAGGTCCACACCATATCTGAAAACCCTCAATTTTAATGAAGATTTTGCGAACATATAGGTAGTAACTAGGAAGATTCTAATCTTTATTTTTAAAAATTCAATCTTGTTCTAATATCTATAACATTCAGGTCAAACTTTACCTAGTATCCTTATAATGAAGCTTATAATTTCTTATCCAAACTGTCTTCTGAGGTATTATATGTATGAAATATGAGTATGTTATTGTTGAAAATACAACACTATTGATTTATTAGTATTTTTAGTTTTAAAGGCAGTTTACCACGTGGCTAATGAGTGAATTTGCTGTCTAAATTTTGTCAAAACCTTAGTAAGATGAGTAAGAATAAAGCCCTAAGCCTCAATAAGAATAATTTGAAACATTTGTATTTCTATCTTATTCAGGGTTCCATTGCACCTGCAACCTCTACTGTGAGATTAAAATGATTTACAGGCACTGTTACATGTAGGAGTGATTCTCAGAAATTAAAGCTAGGCATAGTTCTTCAATAGGCCCCTATAATAAGATATTTTATTAGTATGATTCAAAATGTCCTGCAGTGTATAGTAATTCAGATATAAAATAATTAAAAGCAATTAAAGCCCATTATAGTGAGGATTACTTTGTGGTAATGATATAGAGATTGTTGCCTCAACGAAGAATTCTCTCTGAAGTCATCCAGAAAGAAAACTGAAATAGGTGTTACTAAGACAAAGGGACATATTTTGTTGTTGCTAGATAATAGAGTATATTGATAATTTTTCAGAATAGGGAAATAATAATTCATTAATAGATGTGATAGTCAACTATTATTTTGAATAAGAAACACTTACCTGACTGGTTTAGTATAGTTCTAAATAGGCAGATGGTTGAGTTACTGAAGGTAGAAAAGCCACACTGCTTGTTGGTGGCACCAACCAAGAAGAAGGAAATCTTGCTTCTGCCTCTTTGGAAAAGCTCTGGTGTTTCCCATCACCTTTGGATGTCTGTCTCAGTTTACAAATACTTACAATGTAGTTGATAGTCATATCTCTTTCATAAAGTTATTGTAACACTGAATTTATATATGCAAAACATTTATAATAGTGCCTTCTTTGATTACCTTCTCTAAACATGTGAACAGTTATTATTATACCACCCACAAACCGGATTCATAGCAAAGCCTTAATTGCATTCACCAACATATTTTAGATGTGAATCAAAATGCCTACCATTTTCTCCAGCAAATTTTCCATATTATGTTGCTTAAAACTTGCTTGTTGTACTCCTGTGCAAACATCCATCACAGTATAGGTAGGTACTGAATATTCAATGATGAAAAAGTCTTGTTAGACCCTCAATTTTTGTGTTTACATATCCTTTGAGTGAGATACATAATAAACAATAGGAAGTGATCTGGGAATTATAACACTTGCCTAATGTGTGTGAAACCCAATGTTAGGTCCTGTGTTCTGAATAAAAATAAAAAGAAAGAATCTAGAAAGAGTATGTGATGCTATCGGTGATTCATAATTACTACAATGAGTAGTAATTATGCACAAAGATAAAATTGGATAATACATATAATAATTGGAGAAGACATAATATTAAATCACAAGATAGATGAGGATTCATAACTTTGTAGTTCACTCAATCACTATGGTCTACAGGGAACAAGGTACGGTTCTACTTTCTGGAGACACCAGTGGGTGAGATAAACAAGATCCCTTCTCTCATTTTTATTTTTAGGCAGGCATTAAACATATGAAATAATGCAGAATATTTTACCTGTCAGTTAATAAAGATACAATGGATAATGGGAAGGTGAGTAGGAGTGAATCAGAGCTACTTAATTCAATGGCCAAAAAAGGAATATCTGATTATTGGTCATTTACTCAAGATCTAAAACACAAAGGGGATACCCCTGCATATAACTACATGTCATGAAGCATAGACCCTACATTGCACATAATATTTATGTATTCAAAAAGAATGGAGTTAAAAAACATATGGATAGATCACAAGGACATTACCAGAGATAATTTAGACTTTTCAATTTATTCCTGGAAAACAGTTAACAATTGAAAAATTTTAATCACATAAGTAAAAATGAATTCTGCTACTTAAAAAGTTATTTGGCTGTGAAGTAGCAAATAAACTGTAGACAGGGGTGGGAGCAGGAAAAGAGATTCAGAGACCATTTGTATGACATTGGTGCAATAAAATCATGATTAAGATAAAGTGGTGGTGTGGGGTTATATATAAGTAAATAGATTAGAGATATATTATAGAAGAAGAGTCAACATCATTTGATGATGAATTAAAAAGAATGTAGTTTAGAAAACCAGAAGAAGCAAGAATGATTCTTGACTTAATTAGAATCACTAGGTAGAGGATAGACATTCTAACATTAACATTCAAGGAATGTAAAGAAAACTATATACACATAAATATAAGTTTAAGGATCAATGAGAGAGCTAAAGTCAGATTTGGAAAGACAATAATATATAGACACTATGCTAAAATCTGGTATAGGATATTGTCATTAGAAAAAAATAGAACATATGCATTTATTCCTATTTTGATTGGCATTCAATCTTTACAGTAAGTATCAAAACATTAATGGCTTCAAATTCCCATCCACTGTGGAATGGATAAAAAGGATGTGATATTTTATACAATGGAGTACTAATCAGCTATAAAGGAGGATAAACTTGAGGCTTTTATAGTTAATTGGATGCAACTTGAGACCATACTCATAAGAAAAATAAATGAGACTTACATGAGTAAACATCATATTATCTCCCTAGTGTAAAAAATTGAAAAATTCAATAAGATCCAAAAACTACAATTGATGTTATGAAAGTGAAAGGGGAAGAAGGAAAAAGGAAAAAAAATAACTGGGATGCAAGAAAGGAGAAAAAAAGAAGAGAAGGTACACACACACACAGACATACAATTATACTACTAAACTTGATTAGTTTATCAAAAATAAGTTTGTGCTTTCATTGTTTGATCATTTCTTCATGCCTATATCTTGCAATCTGAGCAACAATTTTGAAAATAACAATACACAGTATGTTAGCTAGTTCATTTATTATTTTTTTGAAATTCTGTATCAATGTTTTTATTGTTTTTTGTTTTTAAATAAAAAGTTTAAAAAACATAAAGAACTTGTATTTCTTAAAATGTCTCATATTAAAGATTGATAATTAATTCTAGACCAATCTCTTAATCTTTTCATTTTATAATAATAAGGAGTATATAAAAATTATACTCCAAAGCTTAGGCTGCCATCACACCTTATTTCATGGCCAGAATGAACAAGGTGATAGAAGAGGATTAAACACATCTTTTATTCAGTGACCTGCAATATTTTACTGACCCATAAAGATTCAGTCTCACAGGAGATTGCCAAATGATTTGCTTCTTGCAGTATGTAAAACTTGAGGTCTTTTAAAAAGTGTTTTCTCTTTTTATTTACTCTTTTTATTTGTGCATTGATCTTACTTTTTCCTTTTATTCCCAATGATGAAGATATTTTTCTGGAAAACAGCAGATGGGTAACCAAAGTTGTCCTGTCAGGGCTTTTGTCCTTTTGAACATTGTTTCCTTGACATCAGCATCTCATCATTGTAACATCTACACCTTCCAGATAGCCTTCTCTGAAAATTCATCCTTATTTCACTTATTAATTTGTGTATTTTGTTATACTGGAACTGCTGAGGTTATATCTAGCGTTATCTAAAATTAGATGTATACTTCCTCTCAACCTATGAAACGTTTCCAAATAAGAGATCCAATTTTCCTTGGGATGAGATATTTGTATTTCTTTTAAATTTAGAAAAGTAAATTATGAAGTATCTGATATTTCCAGGTATGATTGCTACTAAAGTTTTATTTTGTAATGTGACAACAATTCTTCAAATGAAGAATTATAACTAAAAAACATCGTAAAGATAGATTTAAATTTAGAATTATTTTAATGAGACTTTATCAGAAAAACATTCAACTTATGTTTCAAAAAGTTTCTGTGGTTTTCATTTGATTATATAGTTTTTGCTTTGGGTAATTTGAAACCGGTGATATTATTTTAAAACACATGTCTTATTTAAGTGTACTTTTTTCCAGTCAGAGAAATCAGCCAGAAAATGGGAAATTGCTTTCATCGCACTTCTTATTTTTATTTCCCCAAATTAAGTTGAATTTCATTACAAATCATTTCTGTGATTAAATTACACATTTTCAAGGAGATGACAGGAAACATTTGCCCCCTCATTGAAGCTTGATTCTACAAGATTTTATCTTTTTTGTATTTTCTGCTTCATTTTTATGAAAGTTTGATTGAAAGCATGAAAATATTCCTTATTCTTTTACCTCTTAAAATGATTCTTAGATTATCATCACATCTTATCCCTGTGGACCATTTGAGGCAATTAAAATAGTCCCATTGAGAACGAATATGAGATGCAATTCAAATATACAGTGAGACATGCACTCCAGAAAGTGGGATTTTCAGGGCGATCCAATGTTGCATTTTGTTTTACCACAGGTGGCAAAATTCTCTGGCTAACTTGAATCCTGATAAAGGAAAATGGCAATGTAGGTGGCTAGTATGTTTTGACATAGCAGTAACTGCCAGTTTGAGAAAAAAGATTACAAAACTTATTGCACAGTTATCTGAAATTTTTGGTGAAATAAATTTTATTTTTGTTTGACCATGTATTTTGAGAAAAAATAAAATTATAAGACCTAACAGAAAACACTATCAGGTCAAAGACTTAGGGAATAAACTAAGGATTTTTCTATCTACATGTGCAATGCCTCATACCTTCAATGATATCAAGTAAACTTATAATGTTCTTTCAATTTTCTCAAATCAATAGTCATGTTGAGACTATATCATAAGGATTTCAATGAATAACATAATAACTGGGATGTATAAGTTCAAGAGTATTAGGGTTCAATGAGTTTAAATAGTGACACATTCTCTGTTCACTTTATTATTTATTTTCCTTATAAGAGTATACTAAAACTTGTCATATCTGAGCATTCTGTTGTCAAAAATTAAATTCAGTTTTAAACTTATTTAAATTTAGAATGCAGGTTTACATATATTAGGGGTCAAGATAATACAAACTATGTGTCATTATTGCTTCAGAGATTATATCTTATTTTATAAAGCTCTTCAAAAACAAATCATGATATAATACATGATTATATGTTTTAAGTTTGTATTTTCTTTTTTTTTAATCAGTACCAGGGAGCAAACTCATGACTGCCTGCTTGCAAGGTAGGCACTTATGCCGCTGAGCTAAATCTCCAGCCCCTACGTATGTATTTTCAATGTTTATTTTTCCCACAAATCAAGATAGTAGTGAGTTTGTGTTTCTCATTTTTTGACCATCTATTTGTATGCTTTAATAAAAACATCCTCATAGTTGAGAATGAATTTGTATTGAATATTTTCATCCATGATACTAACACATAAAATGTGGGTTTCAACTATTTTTAAACTATTTCCATCTACAATTTTAGCCTATATATATTTTCTGAAATTCTTTTATGTTTTTAGGAACAAGATGACAAAACAGTATTATGCTCTATAAATCTCACATGCAGTATGGCAGGCCATAAGTCATTCTTATAAGTGGTATATACTTTATTGGCCTTCATGACTTATGCTTATAGCCATACATAAATCTTACAGAACCACCAGAGGAGTTTTAGTGTTTAGCCATAATAAAAGTGATTTCACATATTGTCTTTATCAAGACTGCATGATGTCAAAGACAGATAGGATTCTCAGTAAATAATTGACTTCAGCTTGATGTCAGTTGATGATGAATATTCTTATAGGAAATTTCATTATGTTTGATATTTACTCTGAATATGTTCAGTTCAACCTCTGAGGAACCTTAAATATTTTCCCTTAGGGTTTAGTATTATTATCCTTTAATTTAAAGACAAAAGATAGAGCCAAGGATATAGCTCAGTGGCACAGCACCTACTGGCATGCACGAGGTCCTGAGTTTGATCCCTACTACCAATTAAAAAAAAAACATTAGATTGGAGATAACATGATTTTTTGTTTAGTATTGGTCCATTTCAATCAACTGTTTTATTTATTTGATCAGCAAATATTTATAGGTAATTTATTGGGTCACCAAAATACCATAATTAAAAAAACATCAAATTGAGAAAATAGTAAAATACATACTCATTTAATTTGCAACTCTCAAATGACCAGTGAAGCTGAACATTTTTTATACATTTATTTGCCTTTTGTAGTTCTTTTGAGAAATGAGTATTTTTCTCAGGTGTCCATTTTTAGATTAGATCTTTAAATTTGGGTGATGTAATTTTATTCAATTATTTCTGTTCTAGAGATTAGTCCTTTGTCTGAGAGACAACTGACTAAGATTTCTTTCCACTCTGTGGGTTGTCTTTTCACTATATTGTTAATTTCTTTTATTGTTAAAAGCTTTTTCATGGGACAAAACCCCAGTTGTTTTTTCTTTGTAGTATTTCCTGTGTAATGAGTTCTGTTCATGAAATTTTTACCTGCACCTATGTCTTTAAGGCTTTTACCATTTGTCCTTTCCAGCAGATTAAATGTTTCTGTTTAATATTTAGTTGTTTGATCCATTCTGATATGATTTTAATGCATGGTAGGAAACGGTCTAATTTTTAGTTGGCATATGGAAAGTCAGTTTTTATGCACCATTTATTAAAGCGGCTATCTTTCTTTCATTTAGAGTTTTTGACCCTTTTTTAAGCATAATGGGGCTGAATGTGTTTGGTGTTATTTCTGGATCTTATAATGTGTTCCATTGATCCTCAAGTCAGTTTTACTGCTAGTATCATGCTGTTTTTATCCCAGTCACTTTGTAGTATAATTTCAAGTTAGGTATTTTGATGTGCCTATCTTGTCTCTGTGGTATATGACGGTTTTTGCTTTTCTAGGTCTGTTCTGCATCCAAATAAATTTTAGGATTTTTTTCTCTAGTTTTGTGAGATATTCTATCTCACCCCAGAAAGAATGACTGTCATCAAAAAATCAATCAATAACCATTGCTGGAGGTACTGTGGAAAGCAAAGGAACCCTTCTCCACTGTTAATGCGAGTGTAGACTGGTGCAACTACTGTGGAAATCAGTGTGGATATTCTTCACAATCTAGGATTAGAAATTAGAAATCCCATTTGATCTAACCATTATCCTTCTAAATATCTTCCCAGAAGAATTAAAAACATCATATCACAGCAATATAACCACACTCATATTTAGAGTAGCAGTTTGAAATAGTTAAATCTTTAAATAAACAAAAGGCCCATCTACCAATAAATGGATAAAGAAGATGTGTTTTTTAGGTACAATTGAATATTACTCACCCATAAAGGAGAAAAACATGAGACATTTCTAGGTAAATGAATATATAGTCCTGAGTGAAATAAGTTGGACTGTTATACAGAAATATCAGATTGTTTCTCTGTATGAGATAATTAATGTGTAAATAAGGGACAAAGTGTATGAAAAGGATTATGAAATAGGAAAACATTATTAAAAAAAAGTAGAGAAAAGTGTGGGAACCAATGAAAGAGGATGAAAAGGGAGGATGATAAAAAAAGACTCTATAATTTTAAATGAAATAAATCAGATACACTAGTTTAAATATCATATGGTTTCTATAGTGGGTGAAGCTGAAAAGGTAAATAAGAACTGTAATTTAAAACATACTTGGAAACATTCAAATCAAAAGGGTATATGTGGTTGGGAAGGGGAAAGGAAATAGGGGAAAGGAAAATAATAATAGAAGGAAGGACAATGAAATAAAATATTTGTAAACTAGCAGGGGAAGTGGAGTTTAAAGGAGAGGGGATCAGCGAAAAAGAATCAGGAAACATCATGTACAATACAAACTTTTAATGAATATTATCATTATGTATATCTAAAATGTATTAATAAAATTAATTTTAAAACTTACTCCTTTAAATATTATTTCACAGAAAAAAGACCTGTAATCTACATAGTTTTCACATAACTACCATACATGAAAAGTTTGTACACATGTAAGTACAACATAACTAAGATTTTTATGTTGACAGAGAATATTAGCACATAACTCACAGAAACCTAAATATGAATAGATAAGCAATTCTCAAAATTTAAAAACAGAAGAAGTGAAGGTTAAAAAAAATCAAATTACGTGAACTTTTTTAGACCATATTTTTAAAAACCCAGCCACTTTTTAAAAATTCACACAATTGGATTCAGCTAATTCCACTTTAGGTCCCTATCCTGTGTATGTGCTTGTATAAGTTTGGAAGATAATCATTTCACATGTGTTTGAAGTACCTAAAAAAGGAAGCAAACTGCATGTTGCTTAATAAATGAATGAGGGAAATTTCAATGATGTGGGGCATTCATTCAATAACGTGAAACTATATTTAAATTTTAGTTATATTTATATTTGTTGATAACAAATTAATTTGTTGTACTGATATGAGAGATCATTAAAATATAAATGAAGTCACAGGTGTTCAGTACTATCTTATTTATTTAAAATGAATGCAAATGCATGCATTTGGAATACATACTCATAAATTCTAGATTTAAAATTGGGATTTATGAGCCTGAAAGAGGCATTTTCACTTTTTAAGCTAAAGCCTTCAGATTATTGGAAAAATTTACTTAATGCACAGTACATACAGCATTTTTAGAGATTAAAGCAATGAATGAAGTAAGTGGAGAAGAATGAAGTAATATTAACTGGACATTCATGTTATCTCAAGCATTTTAGTTTTTGCCATGCATATGTACTTTGATCTTTTCCAAAACTTTTCAAGATAATCATTAATTTCCTTACTTAAAAATAAGAAAATAAAAAATCAGATATATAATTTTGTTTGGTCAGTGCCACAACTAATTCATGCTAATGAGCCTAACTATAGGCTCAAAAAGGAGAGTAACACAACAATTATAATGATAACAACTGCTAACATTTGGCAATAGTTAAAACAAATATGTTATATTTCTGTGCTTTCCATCCTCATGACTACCAAACTGGCTTTTATTATTAATGAAACTGTCAAATAGATTATATAATTTCTTAAAGGTAACTAATTGGGCAGAGATTTGAACATATTTCATTTTACTTGTGAAGGCCAGCCCTTCCTCTGACTCTAGATTGTTTATCATACTTAAGTTTTGAACAAAAATATATATGAAGTGAGATCTAAATTAGAATTTCTTGCAATAGTCCATGTGAGATGTTACAAAAAAATTGAAAGAAAAGAAACCTGTTAGAGATTCAGTCAGGAAAATAACTGTGTTAGCTTATTTTTTCCGTGACCATAAGTGACAAAACAACTTATGGAGCATGTTTTAGTTCATGGTTTCAGAGGTTTCAAAACATGGTTGCTCCATGACTAGGTGCATGGAGAGGTAGAATTATTAACATGGGAGAAAAGAGTGACAGAATAAAGCTACTCATCTCAAGGCATCCAGCAAGGAGAGAGAGCAAGCCAGCCAGAAATTTAGTGGCTGGTGACCGTACATAGCCCCAGCTGTGACATTCCCATGACTTAAGACCTTCAACTAGGTCTCATACCCTAAATTGTTGTTATCTGCTAATAATAACATCAAATTATGATCTGAATATTTTGATACAGGTAGGAAAATTAAACCAAAGAATACTAAGATATTTCTAGGTCATCTGGTGATGACAATCACTGAAACAGGAATTATAAACAGGAAAAACATTTGGAGAACAAAACAGTTGTTTTTGTGTATGTTAACTTTTCATTTATGTGAAACGCCCAGGTTGAGGTGACTATTAGGCAACACAATGTATGATACCAATGCAGCTTTCTATTGTCATTATTGTTCACATCACTCAATCATAAATTTTAAAATTATCTTTGATTCCTTCTTCTTATAGTCCTATGGGGCTACAACATGAATTATCATGTATATATTTTCAATTTAATTTGCATCAGCATCTTATGTTTTTTCATCACTACTGCTTGCCTGAGTATTTCAACAGCATCAAAAGTCTAATGTAATATATTTTCTATCATTTGTTCTGTGTAATGCTTCAATATTGTCTAAACTCTAGCACATAACTGATCTTAATTCTCTCCATGTTATATATTGCTTTTAGGGTAATGATTCTTAATAACAGTACAAAAACAGAGAGAAAAAGCACATCCTCTCAGTATCTATAAGATTCAAATGCAAAAATATAGTGCTCAAATTTAACCATGATGTGACAGAAACTTTACTTTATTCTCATTTACTTTATCTTATTGACAAAACTCAGAACACTAAGCAATATTTTGAGAACTATATTTATTTTGAAACTTTTTATTATTAATATATTCATTCATTTTAAATTAACAGATAATACAAAATATTTATTTTGATAATTATGCATAAAGATAGACATGAACTCAAGGTGTATTTTGGGAAGTTGAATTTTACAGAAATTAGATGTTGAGATACAATTATGGAAAACAAATTCCAGCTTATTGATTTACTCAGCTAGTGATTGCTAAGAGGTACCAGAAGAGAATTAGGTGAAAGAGAAGATGGAAGATTGTGAGTTGGGTTTTGTATCACTGAAATTGATGTTCATATATCAAAGTGGAGTGACTAAGGTAAAAGGCAGACCTATAAATCTGGTTCTTAGTGCTGAAAATGGCAACTTGAAAGTCTCTGGCATGTTGTTGGCAAAGAGAGCCACTGGCACAAATGAGATTCACAAAGGAGAGTATGTAGATTCAAAAACATTTGAAACTCCAGGTTTAAGAGAAGGGAATAAGTTAGAGTCCAACCTTGACACATTAGTGACTTAGGACTTGAATAAGAATTAAAAACAGAGGCAGGTCCAGTGTAGATTTAGTTCGGCATGAATGCCCTGAGTTCAATTTCTATTATTGCAGAACAGGAAGAAAGTAAAGAGACAAAATAAGAAGAAAGTTAGAAGGTTGGAAGGAGTAAAGCATGTCGTGGACTGATTTTTGGCTCTGAAAATTCCTCATGGCAAATGTCATGACAATTACAGAAGTTCATGTAGCAGAGATCACTTAGAAAGATAGGAAATAAGACACCTTAGAGAGGCCAGGTTTCATTTATATAAAGAGCCCAAGCTCATTCACTTTTACAAAAATATTCTAATTCCAGGAAACATGTTCATCCCTTCCAAAACACACAGGCTGGTGAACTAATTACTTGCCACAAGACCACTTCTGGAAAGTTCTACCAACCCAAGTCTACAACACTGGGCCTAAGCTTCCAGCACATGAACATTTGGGGTCGAGTTATAGGCACACCTCACCAACCACATTTCAACTGTTTGATAGTCACACCTCAGTAGTGGCTACCATATTGAGCAACACAATACTATAGCTTCTTTTAATTAGTTGTCTAGTTCTTTTTATTACTTATAATGTTTATGAAGTTTTGTTTTGCATGTAAGCTCTTTAAATATCCTTGATAAGGAGTCTGTTCCATCTGCTCAACTCACAGCATACAGCCTAACAGGTAAAAAGTGCTAAATCAACGTTTAGTAACAGATATATCATTTAGGGCCTGGGATTTGGTTCAGCAGCATTAGCATTTGCCTGACAAGCACAAGGTCATAAGCTTGATACTTGGTACCAAAGAAAAGATATATCATTTATGCTAATATAAAATGACTTATCATATTTATATTAAGATGTTGGGAAGAGGCAGCAAGATTGTTACCTTGTTGCTACTGATTTGCTTTGGCATCTAAAGCATTATATTAGAAAAAGCATCTATAATATGCCCACTTGATTATTAACAGTATATACAACTTCTTTGCAATTATCCTTATAAAATAATAGGGGCAGTTGAAGGCAGTATTCATTCTCATTCATGCTTTTATCCGGTACAGCGTGGGTAACAGCACTACTCCACAAAGATTTACATCATGATTGACACAGTACATTTCCTCAGGTCTGCCCTCATTCTTACAGGATGTTCACCATAATCTGTGAAGAACCTGCTTGCCGCTGCCACAGTTTTCAGTGATGGTAAGTGAAAGTGACTTTAGAGATGAGAGCACCACAAAAAAATAAAATTTTCATTTGTAATACAGGGTATATAAAACTTTGCCAGAGAAGGATTTTGATAAACAATATAAAACAAGAAGGAAAAAGTTACTGAAGGTGTATATTATTTTTGTCATGGGACATCACTACTTTTAGATATAAGGTGACTAGGGAACATTTTGTTTTCTCCGTTATATGGATATGTCTTGGCTTAATACATTAATGACAAATGAGGCAAGTATAAATGAAAGGTTGTTAGAATTCTAAAATACAGTGGATACATGAATAATAAAGATTATTTTGATTTATTTAATTTCACCCTATTCACACTATAGGCTCCATGAAAGTATTATTTGTATTTCACATTCACAGGAATATATCCTATATAGTATAGTGTAGAGCATATAAAATCTCTCTCCTTTTCTCTCTCTCTCCTCATAAGTAATGAATGAGAAGATTTATCACACTGTAGGAAAATTCATATTTTTCGCAAACAAATGATCAAAATTGAATTCATAAGAAGGAAATAAATATACCAATTTTTAAAACTTTTGCTACAAGTAAACATTATTTAGTGGATATTTTCCTTCAGATAAATAAAGTTTCTGCTAGATTCCTGATTATTTCAAAACTTAATTTGTGTCCTTGAGGTATGGAATGTATTAAAACCTAGAAAATTAGTTTTCATTATTCATCCAAAATAATGTGTCTTTTACAAAATGAGGATAAGCTAGGGAATGTAACTCATTGGTAGAGCACATGCTTCTTATGCCCACAGCCATGAAATTAATCTTTAAGACCAAAAGTATTAAGAATGATGAAATTGTTTGATGCTTTTTTTGATGATTGAGTCTTGTTCTTTTCCATGTATGTAGAATTATTTAGACCTACTACTCTGAAGTTTACCTAAAGTTTAATATTAAAAAAAAACTGTATTTGAATTCTGCAGAGATGTACAACTAATAGAAGACTGATAATACAAAGACAAAGAGATAGTTAAATAAATGGATGTATAGATAGGTACATAAAAAGGAATTTACTTGTGTAAATATGAAGGCTGAAAACTCCTATTTTCTGAAGTAAGCAAGATAACTGCAAACATGGAAAGTAATGCTAATACTAATATACTAATACAAAATATTTTATTTCCAAGTTCAAGTCAAAAGGCCTGAATAGTAGAACAGTTGATGATAGAAGTTCATGTTGAAAAATTGATAAAGAATCAAAAAAATGCCATGTTTGAACCCTGCTCCAAAGGAATGACAAACAGATTTCATAGATCAAACAGCCAGAAAAAAGATCTACCTTATTCTTCATAGGATCAGACTCTTTATTCTAGTCCAGCCTTCAAACAATTACCTGAGGCCCACCTACGCAAGGTAGGACAATAGACTCAGTAAACTTATTCAAATGTTCATTGCATCAAAATGTATTCATAGATTGTCACATAAAATTAAACCTCCAAGCAACTCCTAAAATGGAACCATCAAGGATTCACAAATGCTGATTCTATTACAATTGCTATTGTTATTTTCAAATATAATAATATATATTATATTATATAAAATATAATAATATTTTATTATGTGAATAGCTCAGTTCTTTTTTAATCTTTGTTAAATATATCTCATGATTCTAAGTACTGAAGTAAATTAGTGATTCTATGGAGGACAGCTATGTTTATACACAGAGAAAAAAGTGTGGACTCTGGCAATGTATTTTTGGTCAGAAAGTCAGTGCATAATTGGTTATAAAAAGTGTACAATTGCATAATTTCTTAAAATCTAGAATATTATGGAAATTACTTGAACATTTTCTTTTGGCTCACAAATAAGAGCAATTTAGATCTTGTAACAGTGATTTTGATTAGCAAATATATATATATATATATATATATATCTGTATGTGTCTTTATATAACTATATATTCGTATATGCAATTACATATTTATATGTATATATTTATATATGTAAATATACAAATACATGTGTATATATATATATATATATATTAAGAGTAGATGTTGAGGAATTTTTGCAGCAGTGCTTTTGAAAGAAAAAAACAAATGACTGCTTTGAACTTCAGTTGTTAGAAGAAATAAAAGATAAATTTGTGTTTGAAGCAAGAGTAATAAGGGAAGCTATATTCAAGTTTTGGGTGTGTTTTTAACCAGCTCACATTTGTCAGGTACCAACTCTACAGTTGAGAATTGGACTGAGCCCAAGAAAGATTGGGACAATTAGCAATTAGAATAAAGGATATGAGTAAATTGAAGTAAGCCTCAGGAAATTAGAGCATAAGAGTAGAAGGCATAATAAAGTTTTCCTCCTAACATTATAGACCAAGTTACAAAGGTATTCACATAGTTTCATTTTTGCATATCATGCCACCATAATCAGCTGCTATCAAAATCATGCACAAAGTTTTAAAACTAGTCCTGGTCAATGACAACTGCATTTGGTGTGTCAGCCTAATATGCTAGATGTCTAGATGTTCCCCATAAAGCCTCGAGTGATCATAGTGGCAGGATTTCAGAGTTTCTTTAATTGATTCATGATCCAGTGCTGGGATTATGCATGTGAGTGCTACACCCAAGTGGCTGTAGCTTACATACAATATAAGGGGAAGAAAGAGGCTTCTCTGTGCATTCTTCCTCTTTTGCTGTTTTTGATTTTCCTGTCTTCTGCTGCCATGGATTGTTGCTTCTCTGCAGACTGCCACTCTGCCTTCGAGCCAACTGACTGCAGACCAAAACCTCCACAAAGTGTGAGTTAAATAATGTTTTCCTTCCTTAATATTGCTAATTGGATATTGTGTCTCAGTAATGAGAGTACAGTGATCAATAAAAAATTTGATACCAGGTAAGTGGGGCCATGGCTCTGACAATATCTGACCATGTCATTGAAAATCCTTTGAGAATGGCTGGTGGGAAGAGTTTGGAAAGGTTTGGCCATGTTATAGTAGAACTATAATTCCTCATTCAGTTCCTTGTGGGAGATTCTGGTCAGAACCCAGAAGGAAGCAGGATGATAGAAATCCTGGCAGTAAAATTGGTCTTGGAAGTTCTCTTCTAGGAAGGACTGCATTGATTGTTGGAGTCCAGATGGTGTATGTTATGGCTTGGCAGAAAGTTTGTCTGCATTTTGCTCATGTCATGAGACTTTGTCTGAGACTGAGATTAAGGGCAATGGATTCATTAATCTGACAGAAGAAATTTCTGGGCAATTGAATAATGAGGCTGTGGCATGGCTATTGTTGAGGGCTTTTAGCCAGATCTATATCAAGAATCAATATCAAACAGCCCTGCAGAATAATTCAAAATTTTATGAGTTTGGCCACCAAAATAGCGCTAGTAGAGCTGTTGACTACAAAGCTGAGGAAATCTTGATTGCTGAGAAGGAACAAGAGAATAGAAAAGATGGGTCGAGGGCATCACTAGAAGGTGCAAGCTACCACCCTTTTCAGTCTCAAAACTGCAAAAATGAAAGGCTTTGCTCTAAGGAGGAGTTCTCAGAACACCATGTACAAGAAAGACAATAGTTACCTTATGTTTCAGAATGGATGCAGCAGCCACACTAGGTTCCAAAATGGTGATGGTATAGAGAATTTGTTCTTCAGGATTAGATCCAAAGTGCCCAGTGATGCAGGCACTCAACCACCTATGGCCAAGAGAGAAGAAAGTATCGCTACTGCCCTAACTGACAGTGGAATGTGAAATCACCCACACAGTATTGTTTTTAGCAACATTCAGAATGCAAGCATTCTAAGGTTAAAAAGGCTTCCACCAATATTTCAGAAGGTCTGGAAGGACCAGGGATATAACTGAGTGACATAGTGTCTGTCTGGCAAGCACACAGTCCAGAGTTCAATTCCTATACAAAAACAAAACAAAACAAATTGTCCCATATAGAAGCACATGAGAATTGGGGGCAGAAGGGCTGGGAGATGAGGTGTTGTGCCCCTGAAAGGACAATATGTGAAGCTATGAGAATTAAGCCAAATGTGCAGTGGAGACTCCAGAGGTTTGAAAAAGCCAGGTTTGTGGATAATCTATGAAAAGCTACAAAGATTGAGCAGAACATGCCTAAGAGAGAATCTGTGGGAGCTACAACCACTGGAAATACTGTAGGAGCAGAGTTACTCAAGGCTTTTGGAGATCACAATTTACCTCAGATTTCTTTGGATGTTCCACATGGAACTACAAGACTTAATGTTTGTACTGGTAGATTTTGGGCTTGTTTTGCTCCCATTCCTTTGAACTCCTCTACTTGTACCTTTTGGAATGGAAATGTTTATCTTGTTCAGTTGAATGTTGAAAGAGTATAAGTTTTCATTTGTACAGAGGTTTGTAGCTAAGAGTTTGCTTTACATTCTAGAGGAGATTTGGGATTTGAACTTTTCAGCAATACTGAAAGTGTTAATACTTTGGTAACTCATAGAGATGGAATAAATGTCTTTTGCATAAAGGTTGTGCATGACTTTGGGGGTCAGGGGTGGTATGTTATGATTTGTATCTGGATGTACCCCCAAAGCCTCATACAATCATGCCTACATGCCTTCTAGAGTTTTTGACTTTTTTCATGGTCCATTGTTAGTATCATGGGTTTGAGCACTATACCCAAGTGGATGTGTTCTACATACAATATAAAGGACAAAAAGAGCCTTCTCTTCACAGTCTTCCTTTTTCAATGTGGTTACTTTTGCTGTTTACTGCTATCATGAATTTTTGCCCTTTTCCATGAACCACCCTGCCTTGGAGCTATCTGATTATGGGATGAAATCTTTGCAAACTGTGAGCTAAATAAATCTTTCCTTCCTTTAATTTTGGTATCAGCTATTTTGTCTCAGGAACAAGAGAAAAATAAGCAACACTTCACCCAAATCACCTTCCCATCTGCATATAAATCCCTGAATTTAATTTTCTCCATCATTGTCCCTTTTATACCCTACCTGTTAGCAGGCACTTTTGTTCATTTATTCTAATAAACAAAGCACATTTTTCCCTTCTGTGGACTTCACCATTTGTCATTTTTATGGCAAGAATCCAGATGGAGAAATTCCTAACATCCGTGACACTCAATGCGGGGTTGCTTTTCCATGAGCAGTTGTGCCTGAATGACTGGACCTCCTTTATCTATTCTTTTCTTGGCATTCTAGAAAGTGTGTACAATATGTCAGTCAGTTAAAAGCTATTGAAATGCCTATTAGTCTCAAAATGAGGAACAACTCCCTAGGAATTCCTAAATGCATCTCCTGTTGATATCCATCCTGGGGACAATGGCAATGTTTTCCAGGCAGGGATCTGGATTATGTTGCAGAGGCTGGTCTCTGGGTGCAAGGAACTGGTCAGTGCTGGTGTGGCAACTGTGAATCTTAGTTTAATAACAGTCTCTGATGAGTGTTCAAAGGTTCAAACATTTGAAACTGCTCCCAAAAGCTCTACTGGATGTCCGGCACAGAAACTTTCACTTGCTTAATTCCACCCAGGCTTCCCTCCTCCATGAAGTGAATTGGGAACTCTCTTGGAGTTCTTGAGGTATCCCCTTTCCAGAGTGACCAGAAGTACTTCTGTCAGAGCCCTCTCATAAGTCTCCATTGAGTACTGAACTGCAGGTGTGGGCTTTTCTCTGATCAGCAGTATGTCTGATTCTCTTCCTTAGACACATCTGGATAGAATTATGAGGCCAAAATCAAACTATCTTTTGAGTTTGCCTAGTTTCTACTGAATGTGGTTCCTTGCTACCTGCCCAAGCATTCAAGAGGACAATATCTGGCACAAGTACCCTGATATCCCCTAGAGAGACATCTAAAAACAAAGCTTAGGATTAAAGAAGAGTCCTCAACCTCTTCTCACATTTCAACATGCTATTAATGAGTCTATCCCTACTACAGAATTTTTGCAGTGCTTAGGGGTTATGTGCTTTGGAAACCATCTCATACAAAATACACCTCTTCAATAAGTGAATTGGATGGGCTTGTCTTTTAAGCTTCAGTCAGGTTACCTAACTGTAGGGACTAATATTGCTTGTGTCATGACCAGATCCTGAGAGAAAGATTTCTATACCCCTTGACTGTGACAGTTTGACACCATTGCCTCTCTCTACTACATATTGGGATAAGGAATATCCACCTAAGGACTTTCTCTAATCCCTGGGAGGACCTCAAAATTAATTCTGTGGAAATTCATGTATCCATCACAAGGATCAAGCCTTGAGTACACTATTCTGGGAGAATTTATCAGCATCAATGTATAGTGCAACTATTACTGAGTGAGGATCGCTGTTCTTATGTCTCAAGCAGAAACAGGTATGGAAGAGAACACAGTGGATGTAAAGAGAATGCCCTTTCTTGAAAGCCTCTCTTACAGATGAGAAACAGTGAGAGTTGAAGCCATCTTGTCATTTGTCTTTTGGGCACCATCTTTAAGAAGTAGGAATTTTTTTTTTTTTTTTTTTTACTTCAGACATTGAACAAAAACCACCTGATCTTGAGTTGTGAAGTAAATTGGGCCCTGGAGTGACCACCAATTGTACAATGGTCTTTCAATGAGACTTATTTGCAAAAGGCAGAGTAAGTTGTCCAAATTACTCTGTGTGGGGGCTTTCTTTGTTTGAGAGACAAAGGAGACCACTGTAGGTTATTTGGCATAGACTCACACTTGTTAAGAATTTTTGATCCCTTACTCCAGGTGACCCTTCCCATTTCAGAAAGAAGCCTGAAGAGCTCTCCTGTCCTCATGCCTCATTCTACCAAGAGCAACTTTCTAAAGAATCTTCTTGTTTCCATTACTGTGGGTCCCCAGTGAAGTAACAGGAGGACCATCACAATTTTTTCCACCTCCAGGTGATGAAAGCATGAGCAGATTGAGCCCCCAGGCAGGCTCAAGTCCCTTCTCCCTGGTGACTTCTGACAGATGAAGCTAGACCTGTGCAAGTTTTCAGTGGACCTTGATACCTGAGAGTGTTTAGAAATTGATCTCATAACTTTGACCTCTCATAGAGAGATGTGATGCTTTTTTGAAAACAAAACCCTCTCTGTTTCAGAAAAAAAGTTAGCTCTAAGAAAAGCATGGGCGAACAACACACTGCTATCAAGCAACTGAAACCTATCTCCAGCCAGGAGCATAACAGTTCCCTGAGAGGAGCCCCAGTTGGATCCTAACTTCAAAAGAGGCTTGGAATTTTGGACACATAGGCAGTCCCAGAACTACATATTAGAGGGCTTCCTAATGACCTGAGTAAAACGTTTAAATTATTTCAAACTGTCTATGTTGACCCAGGAAAAGAAAGAGAGTCACTTAGGTTTCCCTAACTCCTTCAAGGAAGACTTAATCCAGCATACATTCCTGCAATCTGAATCATTCGATGGATGGCTCATTTTTTATTTAATATTTTAAAATTGATTTAATAAAACATATTGTTATTTTTCAGATTCAAACAAATACCAATATTTATATCAGGCATTGAGCTAGGTGATTGACATACATTATCTCATTTCATTCTTAGTATTGTTATCTTTACAAAGATTCAATGGAAAGTAAAAAATATGAAATGTGTGGGTGAAATAGCTGCTAAATATTATGCAGTGCTTTAGTGAATGATTTCTTTTAAGACTGACATGGATTAATCCTGAATGCTTTCCTTTCCCAATTCAGATTGTTGTTTTATGTCAGTTTAAAAAAAAATCAAAAGGAAATTTTATAACTTAATAAGAAATAACAATAAATATAATGCTGTCTACTGTTATTTTCAAAGTAGTTATGCAGAATATAAGACGTAATCCAAAAATACTCTTATAAGAAACAAAGAGAAAATATCATTTTTTTCTCTAAAAATAAAACCTAACCAGAAAAAAAAATGCCAGCCCCAGTCAGCCTATCTTTCTTTATCTGCCTTGTACAGCAGCCACTGAACAAGAGAATAGTGAAATACAATCTTCTGCATGACCATCATCATGGAAACAACCAGCTGGGACTGGTTCTAGTTAGGTCATTCTGGTGAAGTTCTATTTTCCAGCAAACACAGGTAATGCAAACTTTTCTTTTCAATGAACTACTATACCGTAGTAGTATAAATAAAATCAATTTTATTCTGTGATAGTTTAAAACACTGAAATTTGGAATTTGTAGAAGTATTTTAACTTCTCCCTTTTTCCTCTTTATCTCTTTTTTATTTTGTTCTTCATTTGCACACACAAATGTACACATATTAGAGAAAACCTGACATATCTGAGCTTGTGTGTGTGTGACTTATACTTAACAAAAGGTTTTAAATTTGCATCCATTTATCCAGGAATATCTAAAGTTTATCTTTCTTCATGGCAGTGTAATACTTCATTTTCTATAAATGCCATGTTTTTCTTATCCACTCATCTATTGATGAACATATATACTCTTGCTAAGATCTGGCTATTAGCATTCTGCTGTTATAAACATGCGTATGTATGTATACCTATTATATAAAGACATAAACTCGTTTGAGAAGAAATCTAGAAGGAGGATAGCTAGGTCAAATGGAATTTCTATTTGTTATGGCCTGTGCCTAAAAGTTCCATGAGTCTCATGCAATCATAGGTGGGGCTTTCTTCCAGGTGGCTGGATATAGAGTATGCACTGCTGGGATGAAGAGTGCGTGATTTTTAAATTACTATGCTGATTTGTTTGGTATAGTTCTGGATAGGATTAAAGTGCTGAACTCTGAGTGTGTTACATGCCGTGAGAGTGAGTAGCCTAGATAAAAATATAAGGGTTAAAAAACCCATGAGCTAGTGTTTAGCTTGTGGCTTATAGTTGTTGCCTTTGGTCTACCATAAAGTTTTTCCCCTCTGCAATGCCTTCTGCTTTGCCACCCTGCCTTGGAGCCAACCAGCTATGGACTGAAATCTCTACAAACTGAGAGATAAATATAACTCTCCTTTTTTAAATTTGGGTGTTGAGTAATTTATTTCTTCAACAAGAAAAGTAGCCAAGATACTATTTTAGTATTTTGAGGAATCTCCACACTGATATCTATAGTGGTTGTTCTAGATTCTATGACTACTAGCAATGTAATAGTGTTAATTTTTCCCCAGATTCTCACCAGTATTCATTATTTTTAGAGTATTTGAAGAGAACCATTACTTCTGGGGTAAGATGTAGTCAGGGTTTGTGCAGAGAACAATTAAAAGCAGGACATGGATTTTATAATATTATTTTTTGATGGTCACCCAGAGTTAACACAAGAGAATGCAGGAAATCTATTGAAAACACTAAAGACAATAACTAAAGATGTAGAATATTAAGCCAAGAACCTGAATCCCACAGCAATGTCCCACATGGGCCCAGATGAAGACCCAGAACTCATGACAGTGCTGCCCACAAGTCCAGCTGGAGGTCTAGAGCCCATAAGAAGGACTCATGTCAGTCTCTTTTATGGTTCTGTGCTGGGAAGGCCCAAAAGTCAGTGGTGGAAGCCAGGAAATCTATTCCAGCAGGCTGAAGGATCTATGCTGTACATTGAACATTCTACACTGGAGCCGAGAAGTCACACTCACAACAAAAACCAGGGCTGTCCTGAATGGCACCACAGCCATCCTCAGCAACAGGGAGGTCCTAAGCTCCTCCTCTGACAAGCACATTCAAGTACCTGCCAGGAAGCCAGCATGACAAGTTCATCCAGAAGACCAAGCGGCACACGTCTTCCTCTCTGGAGCCAGGAAGTGCTGCTCAATGTGAGGACCAGAGCTTCTACAGAACTAACAGATCAACAATAACTTGTGAAAAAACCCACAATGACTCAACGCCACAATGCAATGGCTTCTCCTTCTCCACCTCTCTATTAATGCTGACAAGTTTCCTTCAGTGGGACATCCATGTTCAGCGCCATGCTGATGTAATCCAGCTCATGTTAACTTGACCATCAGTTCATAATCGATAACAGACGTTATCTCAGTGTAGTTTAATTTGCATTTTTCTGAAGGCCAAAGATGATAAACATTATTCATGTATTTATTAGTCATTTTTTAGAACTGAGATGTGTCTATTAATTTTGGTTGGCTGTTATTGATTTTTTTTTAATGTGGGAGAGTCTCTGTGTGTGTGTGTGTGTGTGTGTTCCTTACATATCCTTGATATTAGTCTTCTGCCTTGGGAATAACTGGTAAAAACATTTTTCCCACTTTGTAGATTATCTCTTCACACTGTTGGTTGTTTCCTGTGCTGTGCAGAAGAGTATGGATTAGACAGGATGCCATTTGTTTATTTTCAGTATTATTACTTTGCATTCAGAATCGTCTTCAGGAGGTTTCCAATACCTATGTCTTTGACGGTTGTGTTTATTTTATGTTCCAGTAGATTGTTTCGGATTTAACATATATATCTTTGAGCCATCTTGATTTTTAGTTTAGTACTTGGTAAGATATATGAATCTATACTCAATATTCTACATATGATAATCCAATTTTCTCAACAGCATTTATTAAAGCAGTTATATTTCCTACACTGTGTTTGGCTCCTTTCTGAAAATCAAATAGGTATGTGCCTGTGTTTTTTTTTTCTATGTTTTCAATTTCATTTTCCACCTTATTATTTTTATTCTAGTACCATGCTGTTTAGTAACTGTAGCTTTATAATGTAACTTCATCCTGGGATTGTAATGCCACCTGCTTTACTTTTGTTACCCACGTTTGCCTTTGCTATTCTTCCTCTGTTATGATTACATATAAATTTTAGATTTTTTCTCTATCACTGTGAGAAATGACATTATTGTTTTGACTGGGAGCACACTAAATCTGTATGTCAGTTTTGGATGCATAGCATTTTGATTATGTTGATTCTGTTTAACCAGAAATAGGAGATATTTTTCCATTTTCTGATGTCTTCCTTCATTTCTTTCTTCAGTATAAGTAATTTCAACTGCAGAGATTCTTCACTTGCTTCAGTTGATTAATATCTATACCCTTAAATTTTTATACTATTGATGATAGATATTTTTCCCAAATTTATTTTTCAGTCAGTTCAATAGTGGAATTTATGTATGCTATTGATTATTGTGCATTTATTTTGTAGCGTGTTACACTGCTGAATTTGCTTATAATTCTAGGAGTCTATTGTTAGGTTTTGTTTGTAAAGCATCAAATTTTTCACAAAAAAAAATATATATGTTGACATTGTCCTTTCCTTTACATTTAATTGCCTGATTATTATGACAAATGTTTCAAATGTTTACATTGAAGTGGAGTGGTGATAATGGTCATCCATGTCTTAGTTTTGATTTCAGATGGAAAGTTTACAACTTTTCCTCTTTTAATATGACTTTAGCATTAGACATGTCGTAAGTAGATTTTATCATGTTGAGATAAGGACCTTCTATACTTATTTTCTTCAGGGGTTGTTTTTTTTTAATATGAATTGGTTTTGGATTTTGTCAAAGACTCTTTGACATGTATTGTGATGATCATGTAGTTGTTATCATTTCTTATTTCTATATGATGAATCAAATTTATTGGTTTGCATGTGATGAACTGTTCTTGCTTCCGTGGGATGAAGCTTATATATTTGTGGAGTATGAACTTTTTGTTATTTTTTGCATTGTGTTTGCAAGTATCTTAAGAATTTTTATACCTATGTTCATTAGAAAAAATGGCCTACAGTTCAATTTTTGGGGGGCTAGATTCCTTTTTGATTTTTCAATCAGATAATGTTGACTTCTGAGAAAGATTTTGGAAGTACTGCTTCCCTCTCAATTTAATTACATTTTGAGGAACGTAAGAATCAATTTTTCTCAGGTGTTTTTGTAGAATTTGTTTGAGAATGCATCAGGTCCTGGTCTGTCTTTGTTGGCAGTATTTTAATTACTGTATCAACTTATCTGTAAGTTAATGGATTGTTAATGATCTTTTAAGTCTATTTCGTCTGGTTTAGGTAATTTGTATATATCCCTGACTCCATTTCTTCTGAGTTCTCAAATTGTTTGACATATATCTTTGTGAAGTAGTTGGTAATAATTTTCTAGATTTTGGCATTTAACGCTTTGATTTTACCTTGTCCTTTACAATGACCAATGCGTGCATTTTCCCTCTTTTTCGTAAGACTGTAGGAATAGCTAAGAGTTTTAAAAGAATATCTTTTAAAGAACCAGGCTTTTGTTTGTTTGTTTGTTGAGACAGTGTCTTACTCCATATTCCAGACTGGTCTTGAACTATCTTATGTAGCCCAGATTGGCCTTGAATGCATAGTGATCCTTCTGCCTCAGTCTTTTGAGTACTGGGATTATAGATGTGCACGACCATGTTTGGCTGAAACCAACTCTTTGATTCATTGATTTTTGTATTGTTTTAAATCACCATTTCATTAGTTTCTGTTGTGATCCTTAAAATTGACTGCCTTTTACAAGTTCTGGGATTAGTTCATTCTTAATTGTGTAAGACTTTGAGATGCAGTGTTAGGTTATTTTGGACAATCTCATTCTATTTTCCTAATGTGGGTACTTACTGCTTTAAAAAAACACATTGCTGCTTTCATTATGTCCCATAAGTTCCAGTATGCTATACTAGTGGTATCACTTAATCATATGAACTATCTTATTTCTTACATAATTTGCTCTGTGACCAATTGATTATTCAGAGTATGTTGTTTAATTTCCATATATTTGTATAAATTCTGTTTTTTTCTTTGCTACTGATTTCTAATTTTGCCAACTTATCATCTGATAATATGCATGGCAAAAATCTCTTGTATGCTTTTTTTTCCTCATTTGTTAGGCATGCTTTATTAACTCATATGCAGCCTATTTTGTAGAATGCTCCATTTGTGGCCACAAAGAAATTATTCTATTGTTGTTGGGTGGAACACTCTGTATATATCTTTTAAATCCCTTTATATGAAAGTTTCATTCATAAAAATTATACTATTTCCTCATTTATTTGTCTAATTGTGATAATGGGGTGCTGTCATTCTCCTATATAACTGGATGGATCTTACATGATCTTTGATGTTCACTAGGGTAGTACTTGTTTATTATTAAATAAATATAGGTATATTATGATTCGGTGCATATATATGTTTAGCTATTATAACTTCCTGTTCCATTAACAAAAATGAAATGTCCTTTTTTGTCTCTTTTGATCACATTTAGATTGAAACCAACTTTTCTGAAAATAAAATATTCCTGCTTGTTTCTGGCTTCACACTGTGTGCGATATTGTTTTCCATCTTTTGATTTTTTAGTCTATGAATAATGTTTTAGTATTAATTTTGTTTCTTTTGTAAAGCATACCACTGATATTGTTTCATGATTCATTCTGCTAATCTCTGTCTTTTGATTGGTGAATTGTATCTATTTACATTGATAGAATCCATAGGTATTGACTAATTCCTGTCATTGAACTCCTTTCCTGTTGCATTTTTTTCCTATTTAATTACTGTCCCGACTTGATGTACTCTTTTTATTAGACATTTTAATAATGCTAGCTTCATTGTATTCTAGAATATCTTTGAACATTTTTTTGGAATATTGGATTTATGTTCAAAAATGTCTTTAAATTTTCTATATATTGGAAATATTTTATTTCTCCAACAATTATGAGAAAGATAATCTTTCAGGATATCACTGTCTGTGTTGGAAAGTTCTCTCTAAGTTTGAAATACTTCATTCCATGCTCTTTTTGTCTTTAACCTTGGTATTGAGAAATGTGTTTTAATTGTGATAGACTTTCCATTTTAGGTTAGTTGTTTTTAAGCTTTTAAGATTCTGTTCTTGTATTATATTTCTGGTATTTTAATTATTACATGGTAGGGTTCAGTTTTTTTCTCATCAGGGATATTCTGAATTCATATACTTCTTGATATTAAATTATTTTTTAACATTTGGAAAGGGGTTTTCTACTATTACTTATGTAAATCATGGTTTTATGCCTTTTTATTATTTTCCAATTTTCAGTAATTTCAGTTACTCTTATATTAGATATTTTTGTGTTACTTAGGAGCCGTTGAGTCCATTTTTTATATTCCTAGCTTGTTTTCAAGTTAGCTTTCATTAAGTAATCTTTGACCACAGCCCCGTTATATAAGACTGATGTCTGTCTTTATAGTATATTAGTTTCTTCTGTTACTCATACATTAAGCTATAATTTCAGCCTTTTTAAAAATTCTTATCGGTACTGGGGATCAAACTCATGACTACCTGCTTGCCTTGCAGGTGCTTATGCCGCTGAGCTGAATCCTCAGCATTAAGCCATAATTTCAACCTCCCAAATTTCTTTTTGCAACATTCTTCTGGATTCATGTAAGAGTCTATATGCCAAACATTCATATTATTCATCTCTTTCATCAGCTCCACTATCTGTTTATTAGTGTCTTCTCTACAATTGTTGATGCTTTATTTCATTATGGTACTTTTGTAGTTCATTACATCTTCTTTAACCATGCCAAACACCTTATCAAACTATTTTCATTCTACTGTCACCTTTTCAGTTCTATCTGCTTTGCAGTATATGACTTTTTTTCTCATTGTCCCTTTTACTAATTTTGGGAGACTTGGGAGTTTTGAAATCATTTTGTTGCTTGTCTTTTCATGTTTCTGTATTATTGTGGTTGTTGTTTTATGCTTTGGCTTGGAAATTTTTTTTAATTGGTTCTCTTTTCTTCGTGAGCAAGCCACACTATTGTTTCTCATATCTCAGGCAATGCAGATATTTGTATAGAGGAAAAAAAAAAAAAAAACAATTGCCAGCTGCTAGTAGATAGGACATCTATGGTAGTAAATTCTACAACAATAACCCAAAAATCAAATGTACATTGATGAACCTTAGGAACTAGCCTTAAACATGGCTTCACCAAATCAAAGAGTTTTTTTTTTAATTTTAGTGAACACAATTAGCCCTCCCCTTATATTTACCTGTGATAATTCATAACTAATTTATTTTTAATTAATTATTTTGGTACATTTTACATTTACATAATGACCACATTCATCATAAAATTTGTACCTATGGGGAAAGGATGGAACAATAATTAGCAAAGTAAAGAGCCTCTCTGAGACAAACAGCTCAGATGCTGGAAAACAGCATCCTGGAGAAGATAAGATGAAAGGAGATGGATTCTTTCAACCCAAGAAGAAAGTAAAGGGAAAAAAATACGAAAAAAATAAAAACATGAATGTAAGGCTGTAGCCAGATGCACTCTCATCAGAGCTGGTCCCACTGTGTACGAAAGGCCACTGGAATCTGAAGACACATGGTCATGATGAAGTTTGGGGGTTGGCAAGCCTGAGGTTCTCAGTGGGAGGATGCTTTAATGGAGGGGAAAGGCAGAGCAGAGAACAGCACTGGCTCAGAGATCTGCACAGGCACGCAGTGACTGCGGGGTACTCAGTCATCCCAGAGGAATGGACAAATGGCCAGGTGACATTTTAGAATTGGGACAAGATAAGCCCAGAACCAGAACTGCAGCAGCTTCAGTTAGCCACTCGTAGTGTAGAGCAGATGGGCAACAATTCCTTGGACTGAGTCCTGCCCCTGTGCCTGATCCAATAGCCAATGTGAGGTTTCTCTGAAACTACTTTTAAGTGGCTTCATCTGTGCAGCACATACTAATGTGGTGAAGACTCCTAGTGGTTGACCAGCTCAGAAGGGAGGGGCCAAGGCTTCCCTGCCCCTGCTTGTACTTCAATGGTCAATAGCAGACTGGGGAGGTAAGCAATCACTAGCCAGCATGCTACAGAATAATGGTAACCTATACAGAAAGTGCCAGGAATCCCTACTATCCACTTAACTGGAAGAAACCAGAAACATGACAAGAGTAAGAAATAAAAGGAAGTTTCCAGCCTCCAGCTCAAAAATTACTGGCCCAGAAGAGGTAAACACAGAAAAGTTTGGGGGTTGCACTCCTGGAATTTCTGAAGAAGCAGCATCTGACATAAAGAAATATCTTCATGATATTATAAAAGAACTCAAAACAGAAATACTAATATAAGTAAAGGAAGATATAAGAGTAATAACAAATGAAATTCTAAGTACCTCTCAAAAAGATACAGATGGAAGAGTGAAGGATCAGAGAAAAAGGAGAGAAACCTTTGATGAAGAATATAAAAAAAATTAGGATACATAAAACAGATTCAAAGAGAATATCAGGAAACTAAAAATTCCTTTGAAAGCTGGAAAAACTGTTTGAAAGAAACTAAAGATAGACTATCAGACCTTGAAGACAGGTTTGCAACTTGCAATAGTGAAAGGAAAGATCTCTTAAAAATAACAAGGAGCCAGGAAGTAACAATACAAAGGCTAGAAGATGATGAGAGAATCTATAATTTAAGAAGAAAAAATGTGAATGAAGAAGCAAGAGTAAACACAAAGGAAATACAAAGGCTATTTACAGAAAATGTCCCAAGTGTAGGAAACTGGAATGATTTTCAGATATATGAGGGATACAGAACCCCAGCCATCTATATATCCAAAATAGATCTACACAAAGACATATAGCAATCAAGATCCCAGAAATAAAACACAAGAACAAAATATTAAAAACTGTCAGAGAAAAGAAGCAGATCACTTAAAAGAAAAACATATCAGAATCACAACAGACTTCTTGACACAAACCATCAAATCAAGAAGAGCATGGAGTGAAGTATTTCAAGTCCTGAAAAAAATAATCTCCAACCCAGATTGATGGACCCTGCAAAAATTTCTCTCAAAATTAATGGAGAAACAAATAGGAACTGGGGAGTTCATGACCAACAATCCAACCCTACAAAAAAAAAATACTGAAGAACGTCCTAGAGAGAGAGAGAAATAATAACCATAATTTCAGGAACAATGGCAGAGAGGACTCACTGAATGGAACAAACAGTGGAATGGAGGGGAAAAGTGGATAAACAATGGCATAAAAATAGCATGGCAGAGATGAGGCAGAGAAGGTTGGCAATAATTGTTGATATGGATGGCCTCAATACAGTAATAAAAAGAAACACAGACAGAGGGGATCAGGAGATAAAGTATACTCTATTATAAGAAATATAATTAACCTGGAAGAGAATTTATGGACTAAAATTCAAAGGCTAGAAAATAATTCTCTATGTGATAGGGAACCAGAAAACTGTGGGAGTAGCTCATCCATCATCTCCACATTGGTTGAAAGACATAACACTTTTTTATAATGGAGAACTACTCAGCTATAAGGAAGGAAAACCTTGAGGCTCTTATATGTAAATGAATACAACTTGAGCTCAACCTCAGGGGTAAACTTGTTCAGAACCACTTAGGTAGTTAGAGGGTTGCTTCCCTAATCTAAAAACTAAAGGAGTTAGTGGGGTACAAAATGTACAATGCACCTTGTGAAGGTGAAAAGGGATGAATTGTCTAAAAAAGGGAAGGCAGAGAACATTGTTAATCTTGCATCATGATCTGAAACCCATATTGTTTTCATTGTTCTGTTTAGTTTGGTTATATTCTGTTCCAGTTTTGTGTACTTACTAGATTTGAGTGCATAGGCAGCTAATCTAAAGATAGGATATACTATATTAGCCATTTTTAATTTTCTATTAACTTACTCTGAAGTCCTGTATTGCTTTCACTGTCTTGCATTGATTTTATTTCAATCTGTTTTGCTTCTTCTCGGTCTTGTCTTGACTGATTTTATTTGAATCTGTTATGTTTGGTAGTATCAAGTCTGAGAGTATAAGCAATTACTCTGAAGACAACAAGATTCACTATGATTCCCATTCTGGTTTGATTATTACCCTCTTTTGAAGTCCTATAATGTCTACAATGTTTTGTTTTTATTGATTTTGTTCTGTACTGCTATGTTCAATTATACTGTGCCTGATGATATCGGCAATTCTACTGAAGATAACAAAAGACATCATGGTAACCATTGTAGATCACCTTGTATTGGGATTTTAAGTCATATTCTACATCCACCCATTTGTTTTTAATGATCCCATTTTGCTTTTTTTTTTTTTTCCTCATTTGGCTTTATTCTTTTCAAAATGAAAAAAAAAAAAAAAAAAAAAAAACTCCATTCCTCTTTTTACTCAATTACTTCCTCTTCCTTAAACCCTTCTTTCTCTTTTTATTTAAAATTTTTGTTTCCATTTTTATCTTCTAATTTCATTTTTCTTTACCCTTGTTCCTTTCCCTCTCCTTTCTCCCTCGTTTTCCTTCCCATTGGAATATTTTTTTAACAATCATCAACACAAACATCTTGAATATATGTTTGGGTGTCAGGAAAAAGCATATATTTTATTCTTTTTCATTTTATATATCTTGTCTTATAAATAAAGAGATAATTATAGGCTAATTAAATCAAATACATGTTTAATGTTACTTATGTGTATATGGAATCAAAAATGTTTTGTTGAAGTCTGCTGACATATTCAGGGTAAAAGTAAGAACTTTAGAGAAACAAAACTGTGAAAAAAATGTTTATATTCTCATTCTGTAATTAAAAATAAATTTAAATAATTTCCCCAGTTACCACCTTAATTATATGAAGGTATTTTTAGAAATTTTTACAGTAATCTTATTTTGGCACTAGCTTTAGTATTTGCATTTGCTCTGCCTATCAGAAAATTCATCTTAGAATTCTCAGTGCTACAGTTCCATTAACCATAACAGGCCAGTCATGCTGGATAAGGAAGTAGAGTTGAAGGGGTAGGAATAGAAATAGTTTCCATAGGCTATGCATAAATTTGAGAATAAAATGAAGTGATGAAGTTAGCGTTGTGAATAGCTGCAGAGTTTCATAGGGATGAGGAATATGAAATGCAAATAATTTGTGAATGGAATATATTTGGTATGTTTAATGGATAGCCTATGACTATAAAAGAATAAAACTTTAGGTAAAAAAATACTAAGAACTTGAGTGTGCAACAGCTAGCTCTCTGGCAAGAGGATTACTTCATTTACAAACTCAGAGAGCCATTATTAAGTACCACTAGGATATTTCTGTCCATCCTCATCTCTACCCCATATCAAATGCAATACAGTACTTTTTGATCCTCTTCAAGTCATTGAATAAATTGTGAATATGAGAGGATCCAGATGTCTACCATGAAAATTGCAGGAGAGAGATAATTGGATGTAAACTAGAATTCTGAAAAACAAACAAGGCAGATCAAAAAATGTTTTATAGTTTTTAAACCACATGATGACAAATTTTGTACATTAACTCTGAAAATTTACAACATGCTCATACTTATTCAGGAAGGATACAGAAATTAATGGGTTGTATTAAAATACAGAAATGAAGAATAGCACACAAAGGTTACTAAAGAATAATAAAATCACATTGACAACATGGACAGCTAAGAGGTCTTTATTATCTCAAATGTTTATTTAAATTTAATAGCATATGGACATGTTCAGAAAATGTAAGGTCAGAAAAAAGGATAATGACTTAGAATATTTTAGGTCAATATATGGTATAGGCATAAAGAGATAATGAATTTTCTACTTTAATACAGGGTCAGATAATAATTCTGTCTACTTTTCTTTTGTGGAGTTTGAATAGGGCATACTAAATAGTAGTTTGAATTTTCAGTACACTATTTGGCATTGTATCAGCATTCAATCGGTCAGGTTCAAACAATTGGTGAAAATCGATTCACAGACTGGTTTTAAAAAGTTCAACTGCCTGTTTAACATTATGAAATTATAATATGAATATTATCCTTCATGAAAACTCACATTTCAATAAAATAGTTTTCATTGATGTAGGTAAAAGCTCATAATTTTTGTCTTGCCTTTTTGACCAGGGATCTGCAACTGTGTCCTGACACTTACTTTCATATAAAATTTTTGTTTTTCCGACATTTAACATTTATTCACCTTTCTTATGAGATCTCTATGAGCCCCTATTTAAAGTGAAACCCTTTGTCTTCTTGCTGCCCAGTTCCAAAACTCAAATCCACAAATTGTTCTATTTTCACAAATCAACTTCTAATACACTATGTTAAATATACATCTCACTTTTAATATCTGCCCACACTCGTATATAGAATTCAGAGAAAAATAAATTTTGTCTCATATGTGACAGCAAACTACTAGTAAATGGCAGAGTGCCTTCTACATAACAGAGAGTCAATATTTATTATCTAAATGAGTGAATAGATGATTGGATTATTGGATGGATGAATAGGTGGATGGTGGATGGTTGGAATAATGGATGGATGGCTATTTCTACACCTGAAATTTAGGTGAGGTAATTGATAAAAGTAATGAAATTTACATAAAAAGAGATGAGAAAACCAAAGTGATTGGACAACTTTACTGATGTGACATGAAAATTATTACAATTAGATGGGGCTAAAAAATAGCCTTCTTACTATCTAACCTATAATATTTCCATTGGAGAATACAATTTCTCTTTTGACAGCTATTTTCAACTCTGACTGTATATTATAATATAGTGGTCTTCTCTAGATCCCCAATCTGCCAAATGAGCGGATGGTGAAGGCTTAAATAAATGAGACAAGTGATTTGATTTTGGGGCTGCAGGAGGTTCAAAACCGTCTGCAGACTTCTAGATTCTGGGGGCTAAGACAAAAACTTCTCTGGATCACTCAGATTTATTAGGTTTTCAAGCAAAGAGATGGTACACGGAGGAAAATGAATAAAATGAGTGGAATCTTGGGAGTCACTTCAAAGACTGCTCCAAGTAGTAAATTATGCCAATGTAGGAAAAGTGACTTATCTCATGATGACATTTATGGTAGGAGTGAGACTGCAGGAGTAAGATCCCTGCAACTGCAGTCTCTACTTAAATGGAGTTGGAGCTAGGTGTCCTCAGCTGTGGCCTTATCTTGCCCTTTAAGGTATCTCTGGTCTCATAGGCCACTACAGGCCTCAGCCAGGACCAATGATTCATAGAGGTTCACTTACTATGAATCAGCTCCCATCACCAGGCAGGGGACCTATGCCTAGGACAAACTCATAGATAAACACAGAAAGCCAATTAGTTAATTTTAAATCCTGCTCAGAGCCGCTTCACAGTGGTCTCCAACATAGGAATAACTTTTGAACTATGAAAATGCCTGGCTATGCTCCTCAGAAATCCCAAAGCAGATTGAAGATTAGGATTTCTATCACATTCTCTTGCCTTAATATATGAAGTTATCTTTTCACACAAGCATGTAAATCACAAAGAAAAGATCATACATACCTGGACTAAAGTTGCAGTATCTATTTTATATTCAGAAGTTTGTCAGCCTAGAAATTTCATTTTTCTCAACCTTTAAGTAGAGATAATAATACCAAACTTAAACAGAAATGCAATATAAATGAAACAATGGATATGAAAGAGTCTAGCATGTAACGGATGCTTAGCAAATGTTATTTTTCTGCTTCATTCTTCTTTTGTCTGTTTCTGTTCACAAGCTATTAGGTATTTCTGTGTACTGTTGCATCCAAGTGTAACTGTAGATTTATTAAGCCTTGTGAACTATTCATGTTGTCAGTGTGATTTTACTATTCAGTATACTCTGTAAGAAAGTGTCTGAAATTCTGTTTTATTAAGAACTATCAATTCTTACATGCCTCAAATATAATTATGAACATTTAGTGTATTCAGTGAATCAGTAGCACAGTAATTATTGTTTTCTACTCTGGGTCCCTTTCCTGATATTACATAATAATGTCCTCTCATTATACCCTCACACAATCTTTTTTTTGTGCATATACATGTTGGTGTCCTAATCTCTTGTAGTGATGCCCAACATTTATCTTCATTTTATCTCAAATTATTTCTTTGAAGGACCTGTTCCTGTCTCCAAATAAAGTCACTTTCTGAGATAATGAGTGTTCTACATACTAATTTTGAGAGGGTATAATTTAGTAAAGTTCACCTTTAAATCCACTAAGCAGTCAGGCTTCATTTTTCCTTCCACCCAGTCAAAGGGACCATAACTTAACTTTGGGTGCTGATTATAGGTATTACATATAAATAGAATTAAGCAATATGTAATTTTTATCTTATTTATTTCATTTAGCATAAATATTTAAAGTTTCAACATGTGTGTTAGTATCTCATGTCAATTTTATTTATTTATTTATTTTTATACTGGGGATCAAACTCATGACCTTGCACTTCCCAGGCAAGCACTTGAACCACTGAGCTAAATACCTGGCCCTTCACATTAATCTTAAATATGAAATAATAGTTAATTGTACAGACTTTGTTAACTGGAGACTGAGCCACATTCCTGTGACTAGGTCATTTAATAGATTTTTCATTAATGAGGAATAATATATATATATATATATATATATATATATATATATATATGACAATACCTATTCAAAGCAAAGAAATTATCAAAGGAAACTCCAACTTGATAAGTTTGCTTTTATTTTCAGAACCCTTCAATGCAGTACTGCAACATATAAAACTACAGTACTGTATTATACAGTACTGTTAGCATAAATTGCAGTATTATATAAACAATGTTTACCATATAAATAAATAAATATATTGAGACTCTATAAACAAGTTGTACAGAATTGAAAAATTGGATCATAAGTGCAAACAATGTGCCTCATTCAGAAGTCCAAAATGTGTTAAACATGTAGGTCATTAAATGAGGCATATTGGTATTCTGAAACCACATTTTGACATATTTCATTTATTCAAACTGAAAATTTGTTTTATTTCCACCTTTAGACTTGTGGATAGATGTGCCAAGGATATCCCTGAACAAGGCTTTGCTTGAAAACAAGTTTTCAACTCAGGGGCTGGGTATTTACTTAAAAAGCAAAACTGTTCAATTATAAATTTATTTATACACAGTTTAACACACTGAGGAACCATTCAATTTTACAGTGTTTGCACAAATTTTCACTTCTACTAAAAATATGTGAAAGTTCTAATTTCTGCATATCTTTGCCAATATTGACTTTTATAATTTGAATGAATATCTTAGTGGGTGTAAATTTATATCATTATGTGTGTAAATTTATATCATTGCGGAGTTCATTTGTATTTCCCTAAAGACTAATAGTACACCACAGCTTTTATGTTATTAATCATTTGCACAGATCTTGTAATTATTTTAATTCATTATATTTGACAATGATTTTATTGCATTTTTAGCCTTTTCTTTGTTGACTTTCAAGTGTTGTATAGATATTCTGGATACTAATACTAATCAAAAATATTATTTACAAGATTTTTTTCAATTTGGAAAATCTCTGTATTTTAATTGTCGTGTTCAGTCCATATAAATTTAGAATTACAAACAAGAAGTATTCATTCTTTTTTATATTTGTTTCATATATGTATAAATTTTTGTTCTCCAGTTATTTCATTACTATCTTCTTTCATAGAGATTTTCTTCAATCATAATGTTTTGATTCCTTCCTATTTTACTATATATTTTTAAATATTTCTATTGGCTACAGTGAGGTTATAACTTGTGCCTAAATTAAAAACTTACATTAACTCACTTGTGTATATAATCTGAATCTATTGCTATTTAACAAAAATGAACTTTGATTCTGTATAACTACTTCATTCAAATTACTTCTATCACAAAGTAAAATTTTTATTACACCATTTGATATATACAGTAATTTTAAAAGTATTTTATTTTTTAATTCATTTAGTAAAACTTTTATAAAACAAAAATAATATTATGTTAGGTTGTATATTTACCTATGCAGTGATATTCATTAATATTCTTTATTTTTTAATTTAAAAAATCCTCTGTGTGTGCCAGGAATTGAACTCATGACCAGGAAGACTCTGTGCCTCTGAGCTATATCCTCAGCCAATCATTCTTTATTTTTATGACTTCAAGTTTCTTCTACTCTAAGTTCATTTCAGCTTGAAATAATTTACGCTATAGAATTTCTTATGAAGTGAGTTTTATAGTAACAGATTTCCTTAGTTATGTCTTATCTAGATATTTCTTCATTTTTCCTTCAAATTTGCTCTATTGATTCAGTGTAGAATACTTGTTTGAGAGTTTATTAATTCAACGTTTCACATATGTCATCTCATTACTTTCATGGCATTATTATCTTGATGGTAAATTAATTTTATTAATCTTATTGGGAATCACTTGTATGGGATGAATTGATACATTCTCTTACACATTTAAGGCTCTATTTTTTTTCTTTTTCTTTCCAAAATTTTGATTTTAAAGTACCTTGGTATTGATCACTATGCATTTATGTTTTTCTTAAAAATTCTTCACTATGTAACTTATGTCTTCTCTCACATTATAATGTTTTGGCCCATTGTTTTTTAAATATAGTTTTCTATTTATTCCCATATATCCCCCTCTTGGATTACAATATTTCTTGTACTGATATGTAACGATCAAGTCTAAGATTAAGAGATAAGAGAGCTTAAACAAAACAAGATAATTACTTGGAAGACATTGAGATTTGGTAAGTAACAATCTATCATCAAATTCACTGCTTTTTCTCCCTGGTCAAGCCTTTTGATGAATCCTTTTATGTAATATTTCTTTTCAGTTATTTGATGTTTCAGCTCAAACACATCTGTTTTTTTTTCCAAAATCATTTCTACCATTGTTTAATTCATTTGCTTAGGTATTGTTTCTGTTATTCTTTTGTTCTTTAGGGACTCTTTTAACCTTTGGAGTATATTTGAAAGTGCTGTTTTATAGCTTTTTGTGTGCAGTTCTCATAAATTCTGAAGTTACTCTCATGGATAGTTGACACTAAAATCTGATAGCTATGGGAAAGGACTATCATTTCTCATGTGATTGAATGACCGATATTTTGTGTAAAACAAGTCATTGTTAACATTATATGACAACTCAGGAACTCCTAATTCCCTGAAATAATATTTTCTAGAGTTCTGATTTTGTCGTGTTTAGTGATTTTTCTGTATTAATTTTGGAAAATATGTGCTCTTTGTTTAGTATGGGAAGTTACTGACCCACTAATATTTTAGCTAGAGATTTGATGAAGATATCTTGAAACTCACAAAAGATAAAGAAAGAAACAAAGGCAGAGAAGGGAAGGCGGTGGAGGATGAGGAGGGCAGAAAGAGAGAAAAGGAAAGAGACAGGGAGAGAAATAGAGACAGACAGGAAGAAACACAGAAAGAGAGAGAAATTGGGAGAGGGAGAGAGAGAGACAGAGAGACAGAGAGAGACAGAGAGAGAGAGATATGCCCATGTATCCAAATTGAGTCTATGTTGGGAAATACCATTATGTTTGACCTAGCTGGTAGCTGGGCAATATATAACACTCTTTTAACCTTTATTTCTGGCTTTCACAGAACCTTAATTTCAGCTAAAGATGAGACTTTAGTATCTTTTGAGAGAGTCACACTGCCTAAAGCATTGGGTATAATCTTCAGACCATGTAGTTATATTCTAAAAGCCTTATTCCTGGAATAATTTTTCAGCTCTTCTGTCTTCCCAAATATTTTTACTATCTATGTTATTTTCCCTGAACATTCTCCTCTGGCTCTGGCAATCAGAAACCAACACATCTGTTTCCCTACTGTTCAGTATGCTGCCTGAGCCCTGAAAAATTTTTAAGACTAAACAAATGCAAAGTTTCAAGCCCACATTCTCAGGGAATCATCAGATCAGGTCAAAATACACAAAATTTTTGAGATAAGAAATGCAGGCTAGTATCTGAAAACAGGACTCAAACCGCACAGGAAATACTTCCCAGAATCAATAACTGGGACCACTTCTTATTAAAAAGTTTCTGCATGTCAAAAGAAATCTCCAGCATAGTGAAAAGAAAACCCACAAACTGGGAAAAGATTTTAGTGAACTCTCTCTCAGACAAGGGACTCTTGTCTAAAACATATAAAGAATTAAAAACTCAGACCCCCAAAATTCAAAGATCCAATCCAAATATGGTCATCTGAGATGAATACACACTTCTCAGATGAAGAAATGCAAATGGCAAATAAATACATGAAAAAATGTTCATCATCATTGGTCATTAGAGAAATGCAAATTAAAACCACACTGAGATACCATCTCACTCCTGAAAGAATGGCCAGGATCAAGAAAACCAACAACAACAAATTCTGGAGAGGCTGTGGGGAAAAAGGAACTCTCCTACACTGTTGGTGGGAGTGTAGACTGGTGCAGCCTTTGTGGAGGTCGGTCTGGAGATTTTTCAAAAAGTTGGGATTGGAAATCCCATTTATTCCAGCTATTCCACTTCTAGGCATATTCCCAGAAGAACTGAAAGCATCATACCACAGTGATATATGTGCACCTATGTTTATAGCAGCACAATTTTTAATCGCCAGATCTTGGAAACAACCCAAGTGTCCATCAACTGAGGAATGGATAAAAAAGTTGTGGTATTTCTATACAATGGAGTATTATTCAGCTATAAAGAAGGATCACATTGAGATAATTATCAATAAATGGGCGCAGCTTGAGACCATACTCATAAGTGAAATAAATCAATCTCGCATGTGTGAATACCGAATAGTTTCCCTAATGTAAGTAATGATTCAAATATATAAAAATATGTGGTAATCATGATTCCCCATTATGTGGCCTTGAAGCCTTATAAAGTTTTCACTTATTAATTGGAAAGGCTTTATTCTGGGCTTCTTGATATGGAAATATTTGAAGCTATAGTATATGAAGTTTTATTCAAATATTTCAAGGAAAAAGACAGACACTATGGTAACTACTATTAAGTCGGGTTATTTGGTGGTGAAGCACTAGGTTGCTGAAACAGTCATGCTTTGACCTGTATTGTTATACTGTTACGTCCTGTTTTACCTCAATGTCTCCCTCATTCTTTAAAAAAATTATTTAGTTATTTCTTATGTTTGTTTTAATTAAGGGGAAAATTAAAAAAATAGCAGGATATATAATAGTAACCTTTTTTGATTTCCTATTAACTTGTTTTGAAGTCCTGTAATACTCCCACGATCTTGTTTTGACTGATTAGACTCTGTTCCATTCTGTAATATAGTATCAAGTTTGAGGGTATAGGCAAATACTTTGAAGGCAATAAGATTCACTAAGATGCCCATTCTGGTTTGACTATTGTCTCCTTTGGAAGTCCTGTAATGTTTACAATGCCTAAGTTTTATTGGTCTTGTTCTCTACTGTTTTGTTCAACTTTATAATGTCTAATGAGATAGACAATTCTTTTAAGGAAACAAGAGACATCGTTGATAAACATTGTTGATAACCTTGTACTCTGTTTTACATCATGTGCTATGTCTATCCTTGGTTTTTACTGACAGCTTTGTTTTGCCATATTTGACTTTATCCTCCCCCCCAAAAAAAAAGTAATAAGAACTAAGGAGTAATAAAACCCAAAATGTGTAAATTTTGTTGTAAAAAAGAGAGGGAAAAAAAAGAGCTCTAAAGGATACAACACCAAGTGTGTTTAGGGGTGTTAAATAGCTGACCATATTAATGTTTTTGGTTGGATCATTGAACACAACTGTTTGCAGTCTCTCTGTTTGAATGTCCACTTTGTATTCTTTGATACTGTGATTTGAACAACTATTTCTAAGATGATAATATGTAATCTATTAACTGGTGATTTCTTACTTTTTTTTTTGTAGTTCTGTATTACATGTACCCTTACACCGCTTTGTTTTATTTTGTGTTTTTCTCTTTTTCTTTTAAATAAAATTTAAAAAAAAAAACAGAATATAGAAAGGATGACAGCAGGATTTTTGAAGTTCCCCAACAATCTGTCACTCATATTCAGGACATTTTAGTTCATTTAGAATTCCTTTGGTAATTTGTAGCTTTTTCATTTCATTCCAGTGTTTTGTAAAATTTGACAATGTGTTCACACATTTATTACTTCTATGTTGTAACATTTTGAAATTCATCCACTTTTTTTTTTATGGATCTATACATAAATCTAAGGAAAAGTTTCACTTTAACAGTAGTGAGCTCCAAGTACTTAATGTGAAATTTTCTGTTTTTACAGAGCATCATTAATTTTTCTTAGCAATTGTTTATAATTTTCAGAGCACATGTCTACCAAGTCTTTTGATGAATTCATTTTTAAATGTATTATCTCTTTTTCATAATATCTGAATGGAATTGTTTTTCTTCAATTTCAGATTATCTGTTACTTGTATATAGAAGTACATTTGATTTTTATACATTATTCTTGTATTGTGAACCTTTGCTGATTTATCAGTAATACTATTTTGCATTTGTATATAAGTGTATATTTAGAATTTTCTACATACAGTATCATGACAATTTTCAATAGATTTTCTTTTCTTTCTTTCCAGTATGTCTCCATCTCTTTCTGTTTCTGTCTCCGTGTTTGTGTCCCTGTGCCTCTCTGACTTTGTCTTTCTGTGTCTGTCTGTCTCTTTTTTTATTTGTCTTCTTTTATTCTTCTTTTAACATGCTGACTACAGACACCAAAAATGTTTAATACATATGGCTTCCGCATTATTTTTATTTTTAGCAGGAGGAAATCAATGTCATACCCTTAAGCATGACTTTAAGCATAATTTTAAATAAATGTCCTTTGTTGATTTAAACAAGTCTCCTTTCTTTAGTTCATTGCATTTTTAAAGTGCAAATTACTGCTTAGTTTTAGCAAGTACATTTTTATATTTTAGATGATTATTCTATTTTATTCTATTTTCTATTAATTACATGTACTACATTAAATTTTGAGATTAAACCAATCTTTCATTCTGAGATACTCAAAAATTTAATATGCCATTTTTAAGTGTTTCATGGATTCAATTTAAAATCATTTTGTTGAGAATTTATGTGTGCTATTTTATACTTTACTTTTTTCTATATGTCTCGAATCTTTGCTTCTTTATTTCTCTTTCTGCTTTTAGCCATAATTATAGTGAGAATTGGGAGTAAAAGGCAGAGCAGAACAATTTGAAAAACTAAAACTTTGGTCCAAAAGAAACCATGTACAAATTGATGCAAAAGCGTTATGTTTGATGAAGAGCGTAACACTGTTAAAAAGAAACAATGTTCTTAATAAAGGGACAAAAAATGCTTTGAGAGCATCACAGGAAACAGGAAAGCCTCACATACTGAACACTCTTTAAAAATATTTCAATTACGGGGCTGGGGATTTAGCTCAGCGGCATAAGTGACTGCCTTACAACAAGGCAGTCGTGAGTTCAATCCCCGGTACCAATAAAAAGGAAAAAGACAAAAAAAAAATTCAATTAGAAGAGATCTACTAAAGAATCCCTTGGATCTGCTTGGACTCATGGTCAAAAAATACCTCCTGGGAAATTAGTTCCTTGAGATTTATTTCACCATTCTCAGCCATGCAGGCAACTCAGAAATTACTGCAGCCATAGTCCAAGTGGGCCTACCTACTGTTCAAATTGGCAGAAGATCATAGTATTAATTACATGATATGTACATATGCAAAATGCAAGAGCTGTGGCATATTGGAGATTTCCAACAAAATATCAAATGAAGGGCAGAAAGTTGGTAGATTATAATGTATAAGTCCAGGAAAGTTAGACAATGTCCTCTAAGGAAAGATTCAGGCTGTTAACAGAAATAGCCCAAGGAGAAATACTATGTAACCTGCAACCCGTAAGGCCATAGGGTGGAGATGTGCCACTTATGCGTCTCTGGAACTCATATCATACCAAAATGTATCTGAAAAACTGAAGCTATAGGACATACTGATTTTTCTAGTAGATTATAGTCTTGCTTTGGTCTTATTATTTTCTAGCCTCATAACACTCTCTTTTGGAATGGGAAAGTTTACTCTGTGGCATTGTATACTGGAATAATATAACTTGATTGTTGTAATTTTACAGGAAGTCACAGTAAAAATGGTTAGTTTTAGAGATTTTTGAGTTGGACTAATGATCAATGTTGACTTTGTGGTGACTTGTGGAGAGCATCAATGTATTTTCTATTGCATTAAGGTGGGATAATTATTTCATGTTGGATGCAGTTACGATCAAGAGATTAGTTTTTTTAGTCATTTTCTTATTGCTGAGACAAAACTTTCAACACCCACAACTTAAAGGAAAAGAGCATTTTTTCATTCCTAGATACTTTATTTTTATTTTAATAAGAAAAAGATAAAATAATTATACAACAGAGTTTCAAAACAGGTTAGTATGATAGTTACAATAATTAATACATTGCATATTTTTGTCTTCATAGTAGCTAATCGGAGAACTACAGACAAACATGATTTTTTTGGTACCAGAAATTGAACTCAGGACTTTGTGCCACTCAGCTATATTCTCAACCAAGGCATAATATTTTATTTCACAATTATAATCCAATAAAACAGCATAACAGAGGGTAATAACACGTGAAAAGCTGATCTATTCATGGTGGGTAGGAGGGAAAGAGAGAAAGGAGGAGTCAAAAAAATGGGTGTATCCATCTAGGTAAGGAGGCCAGTGACTCACATAGAGCCACGTCCAAGCTCCTAACATTCAATCAGGTCTATTTCTCCCTCCCCTAAGATTCAATCACCTACCAAAACTCAGGCTGTCTTTGTGAATACTCTCCTTATAGAACATAGCATCTAGAACCTGACTGCCAAAATAATTCATGAGCTTCTCTTTATGAAAACTATATTTAGTCCAAGTGCAAGAGACAATACGGTTCCAGCAGTTCTTAACGTTCAACTTCAAAGAATCTTCTGAGATGCAAAGGAAACTTTTAGCTATGACTTCCTGTAAAAATAAAAACAAGCAAATAACACTAGCATACAATGGCACAGGGTAAACATTTTCATTCAAAAATGAAAAAAAAAATGAATAAAAAGAAACTGTACAAAAACACAGCAAGAAAAACGTTCAATCTTGTTTCTTCATATCCCATTTTCAGGGCAATGATATGAACTCCAAATGGCTTGGAGTGCTCCAACCCTGTGGCATTGCATTTTGTACCTTGCATATATCTTTGGTTGGAGCAGCTGTGCTCACTCCCTGCTGCTTTCCTCAGGATACATTCCATTTTCCAGCTCCCTACACTCTTCACTGAAATTTCATCTTCACTCACATCTTCACAAATTTCCTTCTGAAGGACACACTACCTGGCTATACAGACCTTTTCATGAAATCTGTTTGGGAATGTACTGTACTGCCATAATTCTTGAATTTTATGTATTTCTAAAATTTACACTACCTGAATGATGCCAAATTCTACTACCGTATCAGGAAATAGCTGTACACCCTTGTAACATGACTGCATAGGCCTATGTATGAGTGACTATGGATGGCTAAGCACTATGAAATAAATACCAGGGAAACAATTTCTTGCATTGTCCTTCCAGAATAAATTGCCCTAATGGTGTCTTCTTAAGCTAAAATCTTTCAGTTTTGCACATTTTAGTTGGAAAAGGGTGGGGTCTTGCCAATTCCTCAGATGCCTTCAAGGCATGTTTTCTATTTTCTTGATAAAAAGTTCTTAACTTTGTTAAATGATGATCTTTTCAGCAACCAAGTTATCCTCAGCAAAACTTACAGAACTAAATAATTTAGGTCCCAATTTTATAGGGGTTTTCTTTCTGATCATAAAAGTCTTTTTTTCACATTCTCAACTCTGCTTTTTTGGTCCTGCTCTCACAGTATATAGGTTAAAACTGGCAGTATTCTCCATGTCACAGTCTCAACACAGCACTGCCTTGAAATTTTCATTGCATGATTAATTAGTCTATTGCCCTTAATCTCATTTTCTTTGAACTATCAGGATATAATAGGTATGGAATTGATTTCAACTGCTCATGGTATCTGTGGGGCACTTGGCCAAATAATTATTGGTTAAATTATGAGGTAATATCATACATGATTTGTGAGAAGTGAATGGTGAAACCAAAAGTTTAGATTAGTGAGGTAAGTTTTGTCTGATCATTGTCCTTCCACTTTTTCAAGAAAACTACATAGTCTAGAGATGACTGTTTGACCATATTGATTTTCTTCAACCATTATCTCTTATACTATATTTTAAATAAAAGTCAGAGAGATCTTGGCTTCTGTGCTACTCCTAGGAGTCTCCCTAACATTGAGTACTCTTAGCTGAGTAGCTCCTCTTGCCTTTTTGGTCTTTGGAGTGTTTTCTCCAAGTAATCTTTCATTCTGTATGCCAACTTGGTAACACTCTGTGACAAGTATCCTTTTTCCTATTATCACGTAGCTTCTTCCAACCACAGACAGAACCTTCTGAAACGATGAGAGAAATAAATCTTTCACTTTTAAATTTCAGGTGTCAGGCACTGTGTATTGGTTATTGGAAAACATACACTTTTATCACAGAAATTAAGGGATAGCATAGCAACTGATATTTATACACTATGTCTGCAAATGTGCCTTGAAAATTTGTGCTTGTTTCCTGTATCTCAGATCTTTAAAAGATTGTATATGAAGATATATAAAGGTTATATATATATATATATATATATATATATATATATACATTTTTTATCAACACAGTATGTAGCACTTTATAAAATATATGCCCTGTATACAGGATTTGCTTTACTTCTAGGAAAATTTTCTTTCTACTATATTGATGAAGAGCAAGGAAGTATCTGATGATTAAATTTTGTAAATATATTATTAGATCTAAAATTCAAATCCTTTTTCAAAATTAAAATTAAATTTCCCTATTTTATTTCAAATTGACTAAAACACTAAGTAAATAATTATACTATTGTAAAGTTAAAGACTCCTACTGCATTCAATAACTAGCAAGGCACTTCTATTAGTAAGTTTTCTAGGAAATGTTTATGGAAGAAACAGAAAGTTTTGCCCTGGAACACAGTTTATACTGAATAAAAGTAGCACAAAGAAAGTTTTAAATAATTCTAAAAACAGATTAGAAGAGTAAATTTGCTTAGACTCTTAAGGTATTTTCCAGTGTATTTCTTGATAAAAATATCTTACTCCCATATAATTGGAGTTTTTTAATATGTAAGAATCTACTCTTATTTTGATATCTTGTTCAGCAATAAACAAGCTGTTGTACAATTATTGGAATATTTTTGCAGAAGAAAATAGGTTACAGGAAAATATTTTCTAAATAATGATTTTAAGAAAGAAAAAAGCATCCTGAGTGTGTTTTGTCGTCCAAAATCTATAATGTCAAAATATCAGGATTTTCATTTAGACTAATTAATAGCAATCCACTTCTTTGCGCCTTATTTTTAGTACTATGTTGTAGCATTATTTTTCACTTACAGATGCTGTTTTTCTAATTGTAGCTAAATCAGTCATTAAATTTTAGAATTGCAGTGAAACTGCTCTAATTTGTTATGCTAATGTGACTTATGCAAGTGATAATTATAAAGCAATTTCTTCTTAGGAAAATTGTAAAAAATAAAATTTCTGTTTCACACAAAATCATTAGTTTTAAATATATATAATACTATAAAATCTATCAAACAAATATGAGTGTAGGCAATTCAGGAGATTTGTGATGTTGATAATTAAATTCAGTAAAACAATGCAGTTAATCTCTCTCTCTCTGTCTCTCTCTCTCTCTCTCTCTCTCTCTCTCTCTCTCTCTCTCTCTCTCTCTGTGTCTCTCTCTTCCCAACCCTCTCTCCTTCCCTTTTCGCCTTATGTATTTATTCAGATTGTTGTAGTCAGGGATTGTGAGGAGAACAATTAAAATCAGGCCATGGAGTTTATAATATTATTTTATGATGATCACCCAGAATTTAACATGAAGTACAGGAAGTCAGTCCACAACACCAAAGACAGAACATTCAGCCAATGGCCTCAATCCCACAACAATGTCCTACATGAGTCCACATGAAGACCCAGAGCTCATGACAATGCCTCCCACAAGTCCAACTGGAGGTCTCAATCTCACAAGAAGGACTCATGCCAGTGTCTTTTATGGATCCGTACAGAAAAGGCCCAAAGCTCAGTGGTGGAAGGTAGGCAGTGTATGCCAGCAAGGTGAAGGAGTTGTGCTGATAGGTTGAAGGTTCTACGCCGGAGCCCAGAAGCCACACTGAAAGCAAAGCCCAGGGCTGTCCTGAAAAGCACCACAGCCATCCTCCATGACACAAAGACCCCAAACTCCCCAACAACAAGCAGAGTCGAGTACATGACAGGAAGCTAACGTGAGGAATCATTCTGGAGATGTGGCACATGTCTTTCCCTCCAGAGCCAGGAAACAATACTCAATGTGAGAACCAGAGCTTCTCCAGGAGAACCAACAGCTCAAACAGTATTATGTAGAAGAACCCACAATGCCTCAATGCATAAACACCCTTCTTCTCCTTCTCCACATCTCTGTTTATACTGGCAACTTTCCTCAGGTGGAACATCTACACTCAGTATCGTAGTGATTTAATTTTGCTGGCATTAAGTTGACCACTAATTTTTAATCTATAACACAGATAATATGATTTTGTCCAGTATAATCCGTCCTCTACATTTTTTATTTCCTGCCTTTAGCTTTTTCATGTTGCTTGAACATCTTCACCAGTTTTCCCTCTCTCTAAAATGACAACAATGATATTTTACTCATGAAGTCATTGGTAACATATATAAAGGGCTTAGAATTGTTTCTTTTTAACATTATTTGAAGCATTGGAAGTGAAATACTGTTCTATAGATATTACTCATAGAGTAATATAGAGTACATAAGTAATATAGAGTACATAAGCTCCATTTTGACATTAAACTTAAATACAGGAAAGATTAATTTAAATAATAAACAAGTTGAATTTTCAGTAAGTTTTAGTAATTAACGTAATCAAATTTAGTTAGGTGTATGTAATGCAGATTGACTATTTGAATATAGTAAATGAATTTACTAAAAATTTATACAGCTGAGAATCTTTTGAGTACTGATAAGATGTGTAGGTAGTATTTAAATGGTAACTTTCATATACTTTAATTATCTATGTAAAATTTCAAAAAACATTAACTCAGGTTAGATTTTATTTTTCGGTTGAAGCACTGCTTGCTTTCATGATACTTAAAAGTATAGGTAATACATGGGAGACACTCAATATTTGCTGAATGAATAGGTAGAAGGACAAATACAATTAAAATTCATGCAAACAATTTAAAATTTTCATTTTTGTCAGTGTGGTATTGTAAATTTAAAGTAGGCTTCAGAAGTAAATACTAAACTAGTGTTAATTTATTCTCATAGAAGTTAGGTATGTACTATATATATAAAATTTTTAGAAGTTTTTCATTTCAATAAAATTTTTTTGACAAATATGAACTCAAGGAGCTGAGAAACAAGACCCTGTGTTGTTACAGAACCTTTTACTTTTAAAGTATATCTTGCTATCTTATACAAATAGATGGAATAATATATGAAAACTTTTCCTCCATATCATCAATCTTCCTCAAATCTGAATGCTCCTTATGATTCTCATTTTGACATTGTCCCAAGGAAAGAGTTGTCATGGTAAGTTTAAACCAATGTATTAAGTGAAGAATGTCATCAGATATCTGATCACAATTATGTGTGTCTATAATGACATGAATATGATCATCTCTTAACTTACTTGCAATCATCTATTACTCTGAAACATGCAGCTTCATAAAGCCCTGAATTAATCTTCAGGGAGAAGGATGCCTAATAAAAAACACAATAATGTGCAGCATCTCTGACAATAAATTTGATGAAAGATTTCTTGAAAGCCACAGTGAAGCATAACATGAATCCACTCATTAGCACTCTGTTGGTGCTATTTATGTTCTTTGACCTACAAGGACAAGATGGATTTTATTTTCTTTTCTTTCCCAGGACTTCAGCATATTGGAGATTTAGGATCAATGTATCTATGTTGACTAGAACATATTCTTCATCAACAGGAATGTCTTGCTTTCTTCACCAAAGAACATTGAACAGTTTTGTACTTGATTTTTATATTTCTTATTCATTATGTACTTCATTTTAATTCTTTTAAATCTTGGTATCTGGAAACATTCATGCAAGTTGTTGGCTTGAGGATTTCGAATATTTTTGGAGTAATACACATATCATACGTAGAACCTTAAATAATTATCCATGAAACATAAATTGAGAACATAAAAACAAGGTGGAAAAAATGAACATTTTATTACTTAACTTTCCAAGAATATTCTTTTGTAATTATTTATCAAGTGAATGTATAATAAATGTAGAAAACAAAGTTTTATTTTTAGCACTGTCTGCCGAGGGAAATGGTGTATATTATATTCAAATTTGTATATTTACATTTTGCAATTTATTTTCTATTTGGAGTCATTTTAGAATTGAGTTGAGGGAATGGCTGTATTTCATTATGTTTTATGTTCATAATTGAGTTTAGTTTGTAGTATAGATTTAGAAAAGAAATAACAATGCAGAAAAATATTAACCCTGTATCTCTTATCTCTTTAGTAATATTTCATTGACCATTTCTTTTCAGCAGCAAATACATAAATGCCTGGGTTTATTAATGTTATTCCCTGCATAATGTTATTTGCTGTGATTACTTTCAGTGGTGGTTTGGACCCACTGTTACTTTCTGATATACCTACTTTTTAGTTACTTTGAGAAAGTAAAGCTAATATGTAGTAGGTTTTTACCTGAGTATATAAATTTATATTTTATGATATTATTGTTATTCAGCTTTGATATTGTACATTTGTACAGCTTTCTGAGTTCCAAAAGCCAAGAAGAAGAGAGTCAGATTAAGAGAAATGGTTTGTCATATGTGTCAAGATTTTCATTTTTGTGCTAATCCACTGTATCTGTTGTGTGTTTCATGTCAATCTACACTGTCAGTGATAACACAAGCATAAAAGCTCTGCAAAAACAGAGAAAAGAAGAGCCTGCTGACATTTAATTCTAAATTCAAGTGAATGAGCATCAATGGGACATTTTAGAAGGCAAATGCATTATTTTTCTCTAAGTAAATCCTGAGAGTTGCTTGAATCAAAGCTATAAAGAAAGAAAGATATGCAACACAAAGATCAATATAGGTTTAGAGTAAATCCAGATTTCAAAATTTTATTACTACATAAATATAGAATTTAAGTGTCTTTGTCTACTCGAGTAGACTTCTCTTCAATGTTCAATTATTTGACATTTATTTAATCAACAAAGGCAAGTTTAATACCCACTTTAGGTAAGGAACTGCTTTGCATACATGGAAAAGAAATCATTGCCTCCTGATCTCCAAGAGTTAGCAGTATGTTACCACAGGAAGAATAGTCTTAATAAAAGGTAAAATTAAATCCAGCCTTAAACAGTTATAAGTAGAAAAAAAATATTATAGCATGAAGAAATGAGAATTTTTTGTTGTGAATATAGTAACTAACAAATATATTTCAGAAGAAATTGTATATACAATAAATTGTGAAAAATTATTATTTTGTTAAGTTGGTAAGTGAAAAGTCAGAAGACAGGGTTTCTTTGTGTAACACACAGAAAAGGAAGCCCAAAGTTTTGAATATAGATTATGTTTAAGTTTTTACATATATACTTTGATTTACTTACTGGAAATATCAAACAGTACTTTGGCAATACACAAAAAGGCAGGCATGAAGCCTTCTCTTTAAAATGAAAAATGAGATTAAAAAAAGTATTTTCAGAATGAATGAGAACCTTAACTGTTAGCTAGTGGAGTGAAAGATGGAGGCAGTTATTGACTGTGGTAGTATCCTTTGTGACTTTTTGCATTTGTGTATTAGTATTGAAGTTTAAATGGAGATATCATTTGTGTAACATTACCGTCCTTAATAACAAATGCCTGGGGGCTGGGGATTTAGCTCAGCAGCATAAGTGCCTGCTTTGCAAGCAGGCAGTCGTGAGTTCAATCCCTGGTACCAATAAAAATGAAAAAGACAAAAAAATGCCGAGTAATAAATTATTCAAGACAGGGGGAAACAGTATGCTTTGAAATGAACAATGATCAGATATTTTGGCTTAGAAATTTCTTTCACCAACAATTTTCATCACCTCTATTTCTGGAAAAATAAATAAGAGTCACATGATATGAATGAAGGAATTCTATACTAGGCAAATGCAATTAAGAGTTTCTAGGATCAAAAAAGTTAAATTGTTTATTTTTGCTGTTAATGACTTTGACTTTAATATACTAGAGAAGTCCAAGGCAGGGTAACCCTGAAAATTCTTTTTTATCTACAAAGCAACTATTAGGAAAAGGGATCCACAAAAAAATACTTTGAGAAATAATCTATCTATCTATCTATCTATCTATTCTGTCTAAAAGTTTCAGTGACAATATTCCTCCAATTTGAAATGTTTCATTCAAGAAACTAGTTATGAACAATACATCGATTCCCATTCTGAAATAAACATACAATCTTTTGCATTGCTGATTTTATGGGTAGCAGGTGTAGCTATCATATAAATTCATAATGCTTAAAAAACTTCTGAAGAAGAGTTAGAGATAAAATGACTAAAATTCTCAGGCCTACAAAATTTCATTTTTCATTATATGTCTCATTCTAAACAGACTGGCTGTCTAGTATCTTACTGGTATATTAATTTACAAATATCCAAACTGAACACCCATTGTTTTAGTCACTTTATCCTCTTCGCTGAGACAAAATACCTGAAGCCCAAAGTTGGGAAAGGAAAGGTTTATTTCTTACAGTTTTTGGTGGTTTCAGTCCACACTCAGTTGGCTCCAAGACAGGCAGGCATGGCTGGGCTGCAGTTCATGGCGGCTGCCCACAGCAAACTCTAACCAGCAAAGAGAAAAACACAACTTCTTCCTGCCATTACATCACATCCTGGCTCCACCCCTATGTGGGTGGAGCACTGACACCATCAATCCAAGCACTATACAATGAGCCATCACATATGAACAATGCAAACTCATGAGGCCTGGGGGACACAAACATAAACCATGACACCCATGGAAATGGATAACTGTAGGAGAAGCTAGATATAAATATTTGCTTTGAGTTTGTGTTTGTGTATATACTTTAATGAAAATAACTATTTAAACAATGATAATTTTGTTGTTCTTTAGTTCTGATTAATGTTTTTTTTTTTCTTTTGACACCTGCAGTTCCATTGTGCTATGTTTACCACAGGATAGTGCACTACTGAAATGAAACGTTATTTAAACAACTACTTTTACATTACAGTAGGAAATATTGGATTTCAATAACAAAAAAAATAGGATGACAGAAAAAATATATGTATATTCTCAATACTTCTAGCACACAATTAAATAGGGAGTCCATGATGGAAACTTGCAACATAGGGGTTTTTAAATGACTACTATTATAACTCAAACTAAGTGACTTGAAATTATTTTGGAACAAAAATATAACAATAACTGCCCTGAGATGCTAATATATAAAATAATTCATGCATATTGAAAAAATATTAACTTCTTTTCAAGTACACTTCAGTAACAGCATCAAGCTCTTATTACAAGTTAAGTAACCCAAATGACATTGCTTCACTCAGTGGCTTAAATTTACCTGTTTTCCTCAGTATTTAAATAGGACAATTAGTTTAGATGATGATATCTCACATGAAGTAGACATTCATGTGTGAATATATGAAGGAAGAAAGGAAGGAATAGACAGAGGGTATAGTGTTGAGATAATTAATTTTAAACTATTTTATTCATATTTTATGATATGATACTTCAATTATATTTTCAGTGATGAAATCAAATTTAATAATCATAGATATCAAAGAAAATAAGATTGACGGGAGGGGAGGGGATTGGGTAAAAAAGAATCTGGATACATTATGTACAGGAACAAAATTCCTATAATGAATGTGAACATTATGTATTTCAAAAGGGTACTGAAAAATTTAATTCAAAAATAAAAATGTAGTTTCCACTGTAAAATAATACAACATGAGGGGAAAAAATTCCTATTAGACATCCAACTTAATATAGAGCTTGATAGTCCAAATTATTTGTAGAATATCTTACTATATAAATTAGAGTTTCAAACAATGCTGATGTTGTGAAATCTGTTACATATATTATGCATATACATATTATATTTAATAACTATACTCATTTTATGTATATATTATATATATCCATGTGCATAAACACATATATGTATAATGTACATGTTTAATGTCTGTAAATACATTTATAAGAGTGCTTCTGCTCAGAGAAATTTGGATTTGAGACTTATGGCTTGAAACAGAAATACTTTATTAAGAAGTTTTTCTCAACTCTTTCAAACATGGCAGAATCATTATGGTAGGAAAATTCACCAATTATGCAACATTTGGTCAATAGTGGTTGTGCACTGTAGAAATTATGATAAATGATATTACTTATAATTCAAAACATCCTGCACAGTGATAGGTCTATCTGGTGTCATCTGTTACTTCAACATATATCTTATATCTTTATTACTTTTTCTTTATTATATTTTCTTATCCTCATCTCCTTTCCTTCTACTTTTTACTTCTTCATTTAATAAACAATTAAAGTTACAGTGGGCACTTAGTTCATTGGAATAAACTCCCTTTCTGGTAAGTGCGAGGTCATGAGTTCAATCCCTGGTACAAAAACAAAAACAAAAGCAAAAAACAAGTAAAACAACTACAGCTACACTTCACTGAGTTTAAACTTTGTTCTAAATACTTTTGTAAATTTTTTCTTAATTCTACAAATTACTGATGAAAACTTCTGAGACATAAGCTATTCAAAAAACTCTAGAACTGAATTTCACATATAAACCTAACATTTTTATGTAGGAAATATAATAAACATGTGAGTGAACAACATAACTATATATCATATTATGAAGTATGTTGTAGCACTAATAAGGAAATATCCACTGCAGTAAGAGAGTACTACAGGAGAAGTTAAGAAAGATCTTTCTTGGTAGGTGATATTTGTATTGAGATATAAAAGAGTCTGAGTCTCCCATATGAGGATCTGGGATTAGAACTTTCCAGACACAGGTTAGAAAAGAGTTTCAGACAGAGTAAAAATAGGTATTCAGTTTGAAGGTAATGGAATTGTGATGATATATGTAGTAAGCTGAAAGGAAGAGTAAACAATCTGCTTGGTTTTAATTTTGGTTGAAAATTAAGTATTTTCTCACATATGGACTTTAGGATGTGTCTGAAATATCTGAATGGTGATGTCAAGGAAACTAACTGAAATGTGTAATCAGACTACAGGTTTAGGATTTAGATAGAAATTTTAAAATTACAAAAATATTAATGATATTTGAAGCTACGGTGCTCAAATAGAATTACCAAGCAAGTTATTATTTATTATGGAGGAGAGAAAGATAACAAAAGGGAGGAAAAGGGAAAGAAAAAGAAGAATCCTAAACTTGAGTCTTCAGAACACACACATACACACACACACACACACACACACACACACACACACACACACACTGTAGATTTCAACTATATTATATGCCTAATTTTTATTAAAACTCAAGATTTTACAAGAAAGAAGTGATCCAAAAAGACCCTGAGAAGTGTCAGGGTATGTAACAAACAGTGAATGTTGACGTTCTAGAAGTGAAGAGAGGAGAATGATTTAGGAGGACATACTTGTGTTGAATGTTGCTGAGAAAGCAATATGTAGGTAATTGAGGACCTTGACAATTGTAGTTTTCTTTGAATTATAAATGTAAAATCTTGCAAAAACTATGAATTTAAGACAAAAAAATCATTTGGTCTCTGTAATAAATCTGAATTTTTAATATTTAATGGATGAAAAATTAGAACTGATAGAGATTAAATAATTTGTCAAATATCACAAGAAATTGGAGGCAGAACTCAAAACAAACACTGCTAGACTTTGAAACCCTCCACTTTTTGCTACGACATATCAGTTTTGAAAATTATTGGAAGATGACCAATAATTTGAACTTGTTAGTCTATGCTAATATGGTACTAGTGTTCATGTATTATAATTCATAAATAATATGCCCCAAAATAACACAAATTTTAATCTGCCTTTAGAATGAGTAGCATTCCCAAAAATTTTAACATTATTCAGTTTATCATTTTTTTTTCCATGAAATGTAACTTCCGATCTGCTACCTCACATACTTTGGGTGTACAAGTATGTTTTCCGTTACGGTATGGTATTGAATTAATGTTTAGCTCTTTTGGAGACTAAAAAACAGTCACTGATATCAAGCCAGTATGAATATATTATAGAAAACAAGAACTTTTCTTATGACTTACTTTTTTGGAGATATGTTGCCTTGGTTACTTTTTTTTCATTACTGAGATAAAATATTCAACACTCAAAATTAAGGAAGGACAAGTTTATTTAGCTTATGGTTTGTGAAGGTCTCAGTCCATAACCAGCTAGTTCCAATACAGAGTGACATGGTGAGGGGCAACAGTTCAAGGTAGCAGAAGACAGCACAAGCAACAAGAGCAGAAGAGGGGATCAAGCCTCTTTTTCTGCCTTATATTGAGCATAGTCTACTGCAACATCTCCCTTCCTTCTCGCACAAGCTCAGGGGGTTTAGAAAGTAAGGACACTGGGCCCATGATGGATCACTTAATTAAGCTTCTAAAATACAAAATTCTCAACATGATCCAATGTATCAAGCACTACAATCCACCCCTTGTCAACTTGGAAACCAGTTGTATTTCTTCAAACCTGTCTCCAGATGCAAAGATAGGCTTATTCTGATCATTTCACAACTTGAATATTAGAACATAGGTTTAACAACCCTTAAGAACCAGAATTAAGCCTATCAATGTTATATTACATTAGAACTATAACATTTCATCCCTGAACCCCAAAGACTCATGCACATCCCTTTATGCAAAAGATAAGCAGTCCATCTCTTTGATCTCAAGAGTTGCCAAAGCTATGTTTCAGAATTGCTGAAAAATCCAAGCTCCAAGTCTCTTCTGAATTGAAGGCAAACTCTTAGCTGCAAGCCCCTGAGCAAATTAAAAGTTAATCACTTACAACATTCAGTGGCACAAGATAAACAATACCATTCCAAAAGTTACAAATGGGGATACAAACAATTGAGACCAAAGCAAGTCCAAAATCTAGGAGAAAAACTTTAAATCTTGTGAGTTCCTGTGCAGTATTTGTGGCAATCTGTGGCAAACTGTGAGCTCCAAAAGGCTTCAGTGGTTCCACTCTTACAGAACTTCTGGGAGTTGTAGTTCTCAGGGCTTTTATCTTGGGCTAGTTTTGCTTATTTCTTTCATGTTTCTTTAGGTGATTCATATTCCTGGCTGTTCCAAAATCTCCACTAAACTTTTGAATTTATGCTCACAGCTTCACATATTGCTCTTTCAGGGGCACACTACCTGGATTTCCAGGCCTTCTGAAATTTGGGTGTATTGATTCTTAACCCCACAACTATTGCATGTACCTACAAATAATTGCACATTGATGCTGCCAAGGTCTTCTGCCAAAGAGCCATAGTCAGACTTTCTTTTTCCTTGGCTGTAGGTGACTGAATGCTTGGATTTCTGCACACTCTGAATCCAATTTTGAGGAACAAATTTTCTATGCTATCTGAATTCTGCAGCATAATGCTCTGCAGTTTTCTTCTCATAATAAAGTCTTTCATTTTTGCAGTTTTGAGGCTTCAAAGCATGGGAATTTACTCTTTCTTGTGATACCCTCTGGCCATCTTTTATATTACATGTTTCTTTTAGCAGTTGAAATCTCCTCAGCTATATCTTGTAGCCCACAGTTTTACTGGGGCTTCTTTACTGACCAAACTCACAACATTTTAAATCATCCTTCTGGAATTTTTGTTCTGGATTCTTAACATAGATCTGGCTAAAATCCCCTACCAATAGCCATGTCACAGCCTCAAAATTCACCTGTACTTAAATATATTCTAACTGAATAATTAGTCAACCACTCTTAATGTCAACCTTAGGAAAAATCTCTGGGCATGATCAAAATTAAAACAAATGTTCTGTCAAGCAGTTACATACATTATCTGGAGTCCAACAACCAAAGCTGTCATTCTTTCCAGCAGAATCCTGCCAAGCCTGATCTTTATCAGTGGGATTTCTATCATCCTGATAGTCATTTGAGCTCTGACATGAATCAGTCATGAAGAATACCATAAGATGTTCCAGCTCTACTCTTTCAGGTGACATCTCCAAACTTTTCCAAACTCTTTCCACAGGCCATTCTCCAAGTTTTTTAAAGAACATGGTCAGTTATAATCACATCAACAATTCCATTTCCCTGGCACCACATTTTGTCTTGGTTACTTTTCTCTCATTGCTGAGATAAAATACTCAATACCCAAAATTAAAGAAGGATAATTTTATTTATCTTACATTTGTGGAGGTTTCTGTACATAATCAACTGGCTTCATGGCAGGCTGATGTGGTGCAGGGCAACAGTTCAAGGTAGAAGAAGGCAGCAGAAACAACAAGAGCAGAAGGATAGGAGGAATAATCCTCTTTTCCTCCATTACATTGTATGCAGAATACCTCCCCACATTGTCTCACTGACCTCCTCTTTTAAAAGCTCAGAATGTTTACAAAGTGAGAAATCTAGCCCCTTGCTGAATCAATTAGTTAAGTTTCCAAATTTCTCAATTCTCAGGTTAACACAATGTATCAATCACAACTTATGCCTAGCCACAAAATGTCAGATAGAATCAGGGCATGATTACTAATTTCTCAAAGTCACTGACAATTACAATTCAAAAAGAATCAGAAATTGAGGAATAAATTCTTATAAACATTATAAATTTCAAAACAGTGTATATCGTCAATTGCTATGTTCACAATTTATGTTAAAGACAAAATTACTCTGAAATTCTTCATAAGAAAAACTGACCATGTTGATTATAATAGTCGCAGTATTCAAGTACTTTAGGCCAAAATAAATTTCTGCCCTATAAGCAGTCAGACACTGAATACTCAAGATAATTAAAGGTCAAAACTATGGACATGTAGAAGCAAAAAGAGCTCCCTGACTCACATGTTTGGTTTGGTCAAATTACACAGAAAATGGAATATATAATTGATGTGCTTTAAATTTCACCAAAGCATGTGCATCATTTAGAGCAATATAAATATGCAATCAAATAATTTTTGGCCCTTATCTAGAATTTATATTAAAGTTTTACATTATAGGCTAAAATTATTTTAAAAATTTTATCCTCAGGTTTGACATACATAATATGACATTCAGTATGAGGAATTGTTATATACATATTACATCTTAACTCTATTTACTTCCTTATTTTACTCTTCCATCACTCATCTCTTCCCCTCACCTCTTCCACCTTTCCTCAGATCTTCCTTTTTTCAAAAATACACTTCTGTGTTTCCTGTTATCTTTCCTTTTTGGTCTTTAAGTTATTAAAATTTGAGTTTGTTATATAAGAGAAAAATGTGATATTTAATCTTCTACCTCTGATTTATTTCACTTAGCATTATGATCACAAGATTCTTCAATTTTCTACTCAAATATCCTTTATTGACAAAGTCACACACCACTATATACATATGCCACATTTTCTTTATATATTCACCGAATAATGCTTTAATTCCATCAGAAAGATAACTGTGCGAGATGTAGCTGAGTCAAATATATTTTAATTTTTTGTCAAATATCTGTATCTATAGCAATTTCCATAGTGATATACCATAGTGATATTCCATAGTTATATTCCATAGTGATATAGTCTATATTTTTTGTAAAATCTACAAAGTACATGTTGTTCTTTGATTTTTTTTTAAATTTATGTATTCATTTATTTATTCTTAGTACCAGCAATCAAATTTGGGACTCAGATCTTGCCCAGCTGGCACTGTGTCACTGACCTATAGCACCAGCCCTTCTTTGAAGTGTTGATAGTAGCTATTTATTTAAATAAGATGGAATTTCAGTGTTATTTTGGTATGCATTTCTCTAATGGTCAAATTTAAATTAATGAATTCATGAACTTAATGATCTATTGTACAGTTTAAGAGAAGAATCTATTCATTGGAATTTTCCACTTTTATTGAGTCTATTATTTTGAGAGGATTTGCTTTTGAAAATTTTATATATTCCAGATTTTAGTCCTCTGCGGAGTGACTGACATAAATTTTACCTACTCTATAGTTTGTTTCTTCACACAGTCACAACCTTTGCTATGCAGAAGTTCTACATCCTCAATTCTGTTTCTTTGATCAACCCGTTCATTTTGTGCCAGTACCATACTTTTTAAAATTATTGTACCTCTGTAGGACAATGAAAAATTTGGAATTACATAATTTATTCCTTTTGCTCTTTTTGTTCAGGATTGATTTGGAATATTCTGGGTCATGTCTGTTTCCACGAAATTTTACTATTACTTTTTTTTTTGATTCTGTAATGAATTCTGTTGGTATTTTGATTGAATTTACATTAAACCTATATTTCATTTTTAGTGATAGGGCCTTTTATACAATATTAGTTCTGCCTATTCAGAAACGGGTGATATATTCCCATTTTGTAATGTCCTCTTCATTCTCTCTTTTAGAGCAATAAATTTTTTTGTTTTAGCAGTATTTCACTTCCTTGGCTAGGTTAATTCCTATATATTTAATATTTATGCTACTGTGAATGGAATAGTTTCTCTTATTTCTTTCTTGATAGGTTCATAATTGTGATATAGTAATGCTACTGATTTTTGTGCATTGATTTTTATCCTGTTACTTCTCTGATTTTACTAGATCTAAATTTCTTTTGGTGAAGGTGGACTCGTACTTTCCTATTTGTATCATGTTTCTGTCTTTCTCTTGCTCAATGGTTCTAATGTTTTTTTTATCCTTGCTACTGTTTAAGTGGTGTTTTACTGATTTACAAATTTTGAAATGTCCTTGCATCTCCAGGGTGAAACCAATTTGATAATAATGTGTGATACTTTTGATGATTTGTTGCATTCTGTTTGCAAGTAACTTGTAGAAGATATTTACATATCTATTTACTAAGGAAGTTGGCCTATATTTTTTGTTTGTTTGTTTGTTTGTTTGTTTGTTTTACTTTCATTTTGTTGTGAGTTCTTCCACTTTGGATATCAGGCTAATGCTATCTTCAAGAAATTAGTGTAGTTATCTTCCTTTCCTTTCAACTTCATGGAAGATTTTGAAGGTATAGGCACAAAATGTTCCCTTGTGCTCTGGTACAAGTCAATGGTAAATCTACCAGGTCCTGGGTTATTCTAGCTGGCAATGCTTTTATTACTGATTTGTTTTATTGCTTCATTATTGTCTATTTTGGTTTTTATATCTTCTCATTTCAATTCTGGCAAACTATAAGTGTCTAGGAATTTATCCATTTCTTCTAGATTCTCTAGTTTATTTGGGTACTTTTCTGGACTTTGAGGGTGTCTATTGAATTTTTGCTTCTAAATTTCTAATTGCATTGATGTGAATCTCCTTTTTCCTTCTTTTGGTAAATTTTGTTTGTCTTGTTTATCCTTTCAAAGAATCAGTTTTTTGATTCATTCATCTTTCTATTTATTGTCTTATTAGTCTCAGTTTCACTGATTTCCACTGTGATCTTTGTAACTACTTTGTTTCTTACATGATTTGAGTTTTGATTGGTTATGCTTTTCTAAGAATTGATGTCAATTACTAGATAATTCATGATAGCTATGTTTCTTAAGGTGTGCTATCAACTGTCCTCTTTGAATGACATTCATTGTGCCCTAAAGATCTAGGCTGTGTTTCAATTGTCATTTTATGCTAGGATTCTTGTTTTGTCTCTGATCTATTGACTATTCAAGAATATATTATTTAATTTTCATATATCTGTGAAGTTTTGTAGTTTATATAGCTGTTGATCTTCAATTTCTTTCTCCTATGTTCCAACTGTATGCAAGAGATTATTTTAATTCACTTTTATTTATTTAAGCAGACTTTAAGGCTTAAGATGTGTTCTACTTAGTGAAAGTTCTGTGTGCTACTGAGAAAAATGTGCATTCTGTTGTAGATGAAATTATGCTGCATACCTTTGTTTAGCCAATTTTTGTGATAATTTGGTACACTGCTGATATTCTTTGTGGAATTTTTCTAACGTTTTTGTGAGAATGACAGTACTGAAGTCCCCCTCTTTAGCTTCCATAATTTTAATCTGTAGTTTTGTGTTGAGCAGTTTGTGTTTCATGAAACTGATTGCGCTAATATTTGGTGTGCATAACAAAGGAATTATTTTGTCTTCATATTAAATTTTTCCCTTTACCAGTATGCACTGACCTTTTAAAAAATCTCTTTTCATCTGTTTTGACCTGGATTATAAATAGCTATTTATGGTTACTTTTGTGTTAAATTTGTATGGGATATCATTTTTCATCCTTTTGCTTTTAGTCTATTTTCTGCAGATAAGATGTGACTCTTATAGGCAGCACAGTTTTGGGACCAATGCTGCCGATCTGTTTCTTCTGATTGGGGAGTTAGGACCACTAACATTGAGTTTTACTAACTGAAATCTGTTTTTGCATTTTTCAGTACTTATTCTTTTATTTTTCCTTTTGTTTAAAATCATTCTTGATTTCATTTCTCTTTTTTTGTCTCTGGTGACTATGATTTGCCAGTGTCTCTCTAGGATTTCTATAACTGCTTTCTGTAATGTTCTTTTAGTGTTTGAGGGTCTAGCTCAGTGGCATAAGCACCTACCTTTAGTAGTTGACTCTATTATTCTTGATATATCATTATTAGATTAAGAAATGACTGGTACCTTAATGAAACATTTTCTTTTTTTTTTTTTTTTTTTTTTTTTTTTTTTTTTTTTTTTTTTTTTTTTTGTCTTTTTCATTTTTATCGGTACCAGGGATTGAACTCACGACTGCCTGCTTGCAAGGCAGGTGCTTACGCCGCTGAGCTAAATCCCCAGCCCCATTGAAACATTTTCTTCATATTTCAAGTTGGATCATGGTGGCACGGAGTTGATGACCACACATAGAACTTTGTCAATTCTTGCCTGGCATTGTTTCCCTTCTCTGCTTCCAGGTTATTACAAACTAAGCACCATTGCTCTGCAATAGTTTCCCAACAAAATCTTCCTGCATTTGAAGCTGAGGACTTTGTATTGAATTTCCTGAAAACAAGAGTTAAATTTAAGTTGTTTGTATTAGGTATTGCTTCTATTGACAAGAATGTTAACAGAGAAAATTGGTACCAGGAATGGGATTGTTGCTTTAACTGTACTGAAATGATGTGGTTTAAGAGCATTTAAAATTAGTTTGTGGATAGGTTAGAAACACTTGGAGATGTAAACTCAAGAAGGGCTAGAATGCTGCAAAGAGGCTGACACAATTCGGGTCAGATGTCAGAAGAATATAATGCTGACAATGCAGACAGGAAAAAGCAGTCTCAGGACATTTCATCTGGTAATTAAAATGCAATTGTCAATTTCATTGCAGCCATCTGTAGACATTGTGGCCGAAAATTTGTCTATGTTTTGGCCATATCCTGAGAATTTAAAAGGACTAGGATTAACAGTGTTGGGATAATTAATTTAACAAAGGCAATTCTAAGCTGTCACATGTGAAATGCTTTATGCAGATTAATAGTGATAACTGGAGGCCAACAGCAGAGCAAAAAATGTTTAAATTTTGGCCCAATAGGAACTCTGTATAAATTTGGGCCCCAGGGAAGTATTGGTTACAGGAAAGTTTAGCTTTAAAATGAAAAGTAATACTTTGCATCAGGGAATTAGCAACAATGGCTCGAAAGAATCTCAGAAATCAACAAGACTCCACCTACCAGAGACTCAAAGTTACAAAAATATAATCCTTTCATTTGTGAAGAGATACCCTGGGCTCATGCTAGAGAAGGGTCACAGTGGAAGTTTCCCCTGGGTTTCATCACAATACTGTTTCTGCTGACAGCAAAGCTTGGCATCATCTTTGTGACTGGTTTTGCTGGCATGTACAATGCAAGAATGGTGCTGTCAGAATGTCTTTCTTTCAGATTTCCCTGAGTGAAAAGTGCATAAAACTATGGCAATGAAGTCAAAATTGGAGTGAAGAGAGCAAGAATTCAAGAAACCTGGAACACGTGATGTCTGCTAAAGATAATTGCAAATAATGAATGAAGCTAGCCCACGGATGAACATATGTGAGTTGCAACTTACAAGAGCATAGATGTGGAACCACCCAAACACCTTGAAACTAGCATTGTGTGTCACAAATGATATGTCTACTTAGACATCTTAATGTTTGCCCTGCTGAGTTTTAGTCTTGCTTTAGTTATATTCTTTTCTATTCCTCTATACAGCACACTCATTCTTGAATGAGAATATTTACATTATGCAACTGTATCTGTGAGTTATGTAACATGATTTTATATTTACAGCAGTTTACAATTTAGGGTTTTTCTTCAGTCTCAGAACAGACTTGGACTTGGGCTTTAAAAAAAATCTGGAATATTTAAGACATTGGGTGAAGCAATTATCTCACTTATATTTGCAAGCAGGATACTTGTGTTCTTAGATGGAATTGTGAACTTATGTCTTTATTTGGAGAGTAAATATAATTTAAGGTTATGTGTCTGAGTGTGAAGATGACACTGATAAGGAGGGGATTTGTGATCATTAATCATTATGTCAACTTCATTGGATTCAAAAATATCAAAAATAATTTAAAGCATTCTCCAGAGTGTGTCTGCATGGATCATGGAGATATGGACTTGACATTATATTTTGTCCCTTTCCTAAACCCCTCTGTCATTGCCCTTGTAGTGGTTGCTGTGTTCTATGATCTAAGGAGCTTTGCTATGCTGTTGCTTTCCACCTTGATGATCTTCCTTTGTAATCTACCAATTATATTCTGAATTTCATGCTTCCATAAGTTAAGTGAAACATTTCCTCTTAAATGGTGAGTATTGGGAATTGTGTCTTGGTGATAAGAAAAGTAATACAGTGATATTGATTTCTTTATGTTCTTTTAGTTTCGGAAATTATTTATCCATCAATTTTGAAGGTTAATTTTTGCTTTATTTTGCAGTCCATATAATAAAATTTAAAGTTAATTTCACAGGATATAGTAGTTTGGATTGCAAATATTTTCTTTTAGGATTTGAGAAAATTTGTTTCAAGCTCATCCAGGCTTTAAGATTTTTATTGAGAAATCTTCAACTATTTTTATAGGCATATATTTAGAGGGTACTTGATGCTTTTCTGTAACAGCTTTTCATAGTGTCTCTTTAAGCTTAATTTTCCTCATTTTGACAATGATGTGTCAGGGAATGTTTGTGGCTATTTGAGGTTGTATATCCCTAACTTCCCTGAAAATGGCATTGTTTCCCTACACTTGGATTTTTTCTGCTTGTTTTTCAGTGAATATTTTTGCACCCTTGATATCTTCTTTTGATCTTTCCCTAACACTCACAATTCTTAGGTTGGTCTTCTTGAGCAATCTGGAAACTTTTTTGAGTCAGCTTCCATAGTGTCCTATTTTTTGAAGGTAGAACTGAGTACATAATTTACTACATCAGATTTCGTTTTAACTTTTGACATACAGCATACAGATTGGACATGTATTTCTCTAATTTACTCACTGGAAATTTTCATATCCAGAATTTCTACTTGGTTTCTTTTAATAGTTTCTAATTCTTCACAAAATTGTTCATTCATTTCTTGCACTGTATTCTTTAACCCAATGACATTATCATTTGTCTTCTTTAAACTTAACAAACATTGTTTCCATTAGATCTTTTATTGGACTTTTTACTAAGTCTTTAAGCTCACTGAACATCTTATAGATTTTTTATTTGTTTCTGTTTGACATCTTGAGACATTCATTTTCTTAATTCTTTGCCTGAACCTTCCAGCACATTCATGATCATAAGGTTCTGAGAAATAGTGAGTTTTTGGAGCTATCTATGGTTGCCTTATTTTTATAAATTTTTATTTTAAAGAGGGTAAGATTAAACAGAACAAAACAGATCATAAGAAACACGCATTTCAAAGTAAGTCCACAGGAGATCTTAACTGTCTATCTTATTGTCTCTAGTTTCTTAGAAATAGTTGTCCCCATCTTCACACACATTGAATACATACTGAACATTAAAGAACTAATCTAATCATAACAGGATAATAAAGGCTTTTTAGGTCTTCAAGACCTGATATTGGGGAAGTCAACAATGTCTGCCATAATGTCTCTCATTCTCTTCTAAGTAGCTGTCCATATCTTTATGTATGCTGAAATTAAACATAAGATACTAGACTAATATTACTCTGAAAAGAGAATAATAGTATTGCTAGATTTTATAACATAATGCTACAGAATTATCACTGCGTATCTTAGTGTTTCTTCTTCTGCAGAGTATCTGTTCATTACATCATGCATTATATAATTTGTTCCCATAAACTGTTTAGAAATTTTCCCCATGTGTGAATCCCTACATATATATCTATCCTTTCTGTATTATAAGGAAAAATAGATCAAAACAAGACAACAAAACAAAGTCCTAGGAAAACATCAAAATGAAAAAGACATATAAAACCACAATATTAGATGATCTACAGTAGTTACTATGATTTCTCTTGTTATTTTCAATAGAATTGTCTATATCATCGGACATAATATGACTGAATATAGCATTACATAGCAATTTTAATAAAAACATCACATTGGAGACATCGTAGGACTTCAAAGACAGTTAATAATCAAGCTGGATTTGGTATCTTATTACATCTTGCCATCTTCAGAGTACTTGCCTTTAATCTTAGACTTGATACCATCAAGCAAAACAAATTCAAATAAAATCAGTCAAGACAAAACAGTGGTCTACCAAACGAGCTTCAAATAAGATCAGTCACAGTAAGACAATGTAAGTAATACAGGGCTTCAGTTTAAGTTAATAGGAAATTAAGGATAGTTATCATAGTGTAGCCTGCTATTTTGGGGATAGCTGTCTGTGCCCTTAAATCTAGTATGAGTAGACAGACCAGACCAAAATAAAATCAAACTAAACAGAGCGATAAGACTAATGTGGCTTTTAAATCCTGGTATACTATTAACAATGTCCTCTGCCTTCCTTTTTTTAGGCAATTCCTCACCTTTCCCTTTCTCAGCATGCTTTGTATATTTTGGGTCCCTCTAGCTCCTTTAGTTTTTAGATTAGGGAGTCAACCTGTTATCTATTTGAGTGGTGCTGAAACTTTTTCTCTGATCTCAAGTATTCAGAGATCTGAGCTTGATCTTTAGCTGTATTCTTTTACTTACTAAAGTCACAAGGTTTTCCTTCCTTCTAGCTGTGTAGTTTTCCACTGTACAGAAGTGTCATGACTTCCCACCCTATCCGCAGCTGCTGGAAGAGTTGTCCCAATTCCTCTCTGGTTCCCTGTTACATAGAGCATTGTTTTCCCATCTTTGACTTTCAGTTTATTAACGCTCTTTCAGGTTAGGTATATTTCCTATTCAGAGCATCTCAATGGATCCTGCCTCCTAATCTACTCTTGCATGTGTTTCTTTTTGTTAGCATATCAAGGATATCTATATTAGAGATTATAACCCACCTTCTCTGCCTCAGCTCTGCTATTTTATTTTTCTGCTATTATTTGTCCAGTTTTCTCCTTCATTCCACTATCTGCCCCATTCATTGAGGCCTCTATTTCACTGTTGCTGGGATCCTGGTATTTTCTTACCTCTCTCTGGAATGTCTTTCAGTATTTTTGGTAGGGTTGGATTGGTGGCCATGAATTCCCACAGTTCCTCCTGGTCTTGGAAACATCTTCTTTCTCCATTAATTTTGAGAGAGTTTTTCAGGGTACATCAATCTGGGTTGGAGTTTTTTTTTTTTTTTTTTTTTTTTTTTTTTTTCAGGGATTGGACTATTTCCCCCAGGCTCTTCTTGATTTGACAGTTTGTGTTGAGACATCTGTCATTATATTGATTAATTTTCCTTTATAGGTGATCTGCTTTTTTTCAATGACTAACTTTAATATTCTGTTCTGTAGTGATTTCTCAGATCTTGATTACTATAATCTCTGGGTGTAGATCTGTTTCAGTTGTAGTTGCTTGGAGTTCTGTATGCCTCGTTTATCTTGATATCATTTCTTTTTCCTATGCTTGGGAAGTTTTCCTTAATTATTTCTGTGAATAGCCTTTGTGATTCATTTGTGGTTACTCCTGCTTCTTTGCTCATGTTTTTTTTTAATTCTGAAATTATTGATCCTCTTGTCATCTTCTAGCCTTTGAATTGTTGCTTCCTGGTTCCTTGTTATTTTTAAGAGGTCTTTTCTTTCACAACACATATTGCAAATCTATGCAAGTTTTGAAAGGTTAACTTTAGTTTCTGTCAAGGCATTTTGCCTGCATTCAATTGAGTTTTTAGTTTCCTGGTATTCTCTTTGGATCTGTTTCATGTATTCTAGATTTTGTTTATATTCTTCACCAAAGGTTTCTCTTCCTTTTCTGGGTTTTCCATTCTTCCATCTGTGTCTTCCTGAGAGAGGCTTAGCATTTCTTTTATTAATCTTTTTATGTATTGCCTCACTTGGATTAGAATTTCAGTTTTAAGTTCGTCTATGAGGTCATGAAGGCATTTCTTATGCCTGCTGATGTTGTGGCCAATATTGGATTATTGCTGCACTGGTTCTCTTCTGTATTTACGTCTCCTAGACTTATTTTTCCAGGGTCAATGGCCGGAGGATTTTCTTATTTTTTTTTTTTTTTTCTCTTGTCATGTTTCTGGTTTCTTTCAGACCGGTGTGTGGTGATGTCTCAGGCCCTCTCTGTATTGCTCATGGTTTTTCTGAAGTGTGCTGGCCTGGGGCTTGCTGCCCTTTCCAGTTTGCTGTTATCTGAGGTGTATGCAGGACTAACCCCTCTTCTCTGAGCCAGTCAACAGGAAAGTGCCTTCTGCAACTTAGCCTGTGCTGTGGTGGACATCCCAGAGTTGGGACAGTTTTGTTCCTGGTTATTGGGTCCTGACCAGGGGTGTGACCCAGTCTAAGCAGGTCCCAGCAGTCCTCTCTGGGCCAGGGGTGGCTGACTGACACCATGATGGTCTGGGTTCAGGCCTTGTTTTTCCCAGCTCCAATATGTCTTCCAGCCAGCCACAACCACCATGGACACAATTTCTAGCACTCAACGAGAATTAATGCAGCTCTCTACCTTGGATCCACTCCATGCTGCATCGCGTCCTCCCACCAAGGACCAGGGACTCACCAACTCCTCTTATCAGTGACCACAGCTTCAGTCCAACTCCACTGTGGGCCCAGCACAGCGCAGCACTGGTCTCAGTAAGTGCATCTGGCTCCAGCCCTCCACATGCAGTTTTCCTACCTCTTCCTATTTTTCTTTTTCCTTCAGTTTTCTCCTGGAGTCACCAGACTCCCTCTCCCCTCATCTGGCCCTCTCTATGTTGTCAAATTCCAGCATCTGAGCTGCTTTTTCCAGAGAGGTACCCTCACTCAGCTACCTATCAAGCTGCCATCTTCTTGTCCTGTTGCCTCATTTTCTCATGTTTTACTTATTCATTGTTGTTGAGAGTTTGAGATCACCTAGGGTAGGGAAACCTGTCTCTATTGAGGAGATTTATGTATTTTGTATATATCTCCACATTATACTTGACTTTGTTTAATTTTACATGATTGTATACTTATTAAATCTACTCAGTGTAGTAGGAATAGTTCTTGTCTCTGTTTTGTGAGAAAAATTATTATTTGCATAATTATCTGCAAAAGAATATTTCAATCATATAATTTAAATTTGTTTTAAGAATATCACACTGTTTGTTGGATAGTTCAACAGAACTGCTTGCAGTCTCGCTGTGTAGGCTTTACTTTTGTAATTTGAACAATTATTTCTTAGAGGACAATATGTAATTTATCAACTAGTGGTTTCTTACTGTTTTTTTTTTTGAAATTATATATTATTTCTACCCTTTTTCTGTTTTGGTTTTTTCTTCTTTAATTTTTTTTAAGAAAAAGAGTGTCACACTTTCTTAGTAATTCAGGAATACAATTAAATGATAATCAAAAATTCAGGAATACAATTAAATAATACTCATAAAAATTCAGGAATACAATTAAATTATATACATGAAAATTAGTCTGGGTTGTAAGGAATGACAATGAATAAAAGAAGAAAACTGGTCAGACAAAAATAAATAAGTAAAATAAGATTAAAGCAAATGGAAGAGAAAAAACAAATAGGATTTTAGTGATACACTTATACCTGAAATGAAGGGAGAGGAGACACATGATTTGAAATATTATTTGTGGGGGCAGGACAAAGGAAGAAGAGAAAAGTATAATGTGACAATGGGAGACTGGGGGAAGTGTTGAAAGTTCATAAAGCTTGTGTTCAAATCCTAAACCAACAATTTTTGCTGGTCATTAAGCTGACATGACCATGAAAGATACTATGTAAAGCACTAATTAATTTTTCTACACTTCACATATGTACACTATATATACATATATATGCATGTACAAGTGTATAAATACACATAAAATAAATGAAAAGATAAAAAATAAAACAGTAAAACATACACAAAGATGTAAAAGTGTCCTTTAAATTCTACTTCTTTCAGAATTTGATCACTGTATTTTTCCCTTAAAGATCTTTTCGTGTAGCACTTATGGGGAGATAAATATTTGCCTATAAGCAATGAAGCGATTTGACTCTCTAATGGACTTCTGGGCCACTTTGTAATTTCCTGTGCAGACTGTTATATTTCAGACACACTCTGATGGACATACCTGTTTGGAAGTTTTTGTCTCTGTCTTATAATTGGACACACTATTATATCAAGGATAGGAGAGCACAGTGTAACCAGTCAAGAGCACAGACTAATCTTTGGAGAGGTTTCTTTGATCTCTGTCTCCTTTCCCTAGTGATAATCCTTGTAGATGCTTATATCTGCCCTTTCAACCCCACACCAAGTTTGCACATTGTGCAACACTTCCTGACTCTGTCGCTCTTCTCCAATTTTCTGATCACACTAAAATTTGTCTCTATGCTTCTGAAAGAGTCTCTATCTAGTCCACAAATTCATTGATAATTAGATCTCAAGGAGGAGGTCCCCTCTGCATGGTATTTGGCTGTTTCTGGGAAAAAGTGGGAGGTAGCTCACACATGCACCTATATTAGTAGCCTTTAGTAGGTAGTGAGAAGAATCCTAGATAAGCATCACACTCTGCGGTGTCTGGAAGGTAGTCAGTGGGCAGGATAGATTATTGGCATAGAGCTTGGTGGTATGTGGTGGGGTGTGAAGAGTGTGTTAACTTTATCAGCTTTTCACTGTCTTTTCTCTACCTTCCAATCAGTATCAATGGCGGCCAAGATTTTTTTCTCTAAATACCTATCTTACTGACTTCATCTGATGGGCTTCTCCATAAAGTTGTCTTCTATATTTGGATTTTTTCTCACCCCTGTTGCCAATTACCTGAAAATCCTGGTGAGCAATCTGAGTGTTTTGTGAGTATGGCTCCCTCTATGTGACATGATGAAAAGAAACTCATATTTAATGAAAAACAGCTGAAACAATTGTGTTTGGCCCCATGACTTGAGTATATCTAGAAACTGAACACATGAAAACATTGACAAGAAGAAACATACAGCAGTTTGGATTTCATTTCTATATTGTAAAATAACTAGTTTGGAATATAGTACATTCCAGACTAATTGATATAACTTGCTAAATATGGGGTAGAAGGTCATGTTAACCAATACTGTTAAGTAACTTTTATGTGTCAACACTGTGCCGAGTTTTTATTAACCTAATATGATAACTACTATAACATATGTCTTATTATTTTCATTTTCCTTAGAGAGGTTAAGTAACTCAGATAAGATGTGACCAGATTACTGACTAAAATGGAATATGAGAGATACAGGAACTAAAATGTACATTAAGCTTACATTCTTTATACAGAATACAGATTTGTTTCTCTGAATTGCAAAATAAATGGCTGATGGTATATATTCTTCTTTAAATCTGTATCAGAGGCCTAAATCTCAAGACCTAAAATATGGAGGTATATTCATGCAAACATGTATAATAAAAAGGTCAACAGTGCTACCTTTTAATTAAAATTTTTCCTATAGTAAATAAAGTACACTTATTGATAAAAATTGAAAGTTTTTGAAGAAAATTATAGCCAATAGTGTCTGAGAACTTACTATTGATCGGATGTTTAGCTAATTATTTTCCATGAAAATAATTTTAATGCACATGAAAACTAGAGAAATATGATATTTCTATTTTCTTTTCATAAGGAAGACAAACAGATGAAGAGAATTTAAATATCTTTCTAAGATACCACGCTTGTAATTGTGAGTGTGTATTCCAACACAAGTATTCTAGTTTGAGAATATACACTGCTCCATTACAATGCCAGGCATAATTTCAGTATCCACAGACAGCTACTGTAAATATTTGAATCCATTTGCTTTATCATGGTGATTCTTTAAATCACTATACTGGAATTTGTTTCTATTTCCATTTTCTCCAAGATGGACTAAAATTTAAATCTATAATGAAGGCTGCATTTTCAGAATTCCAATTTACATATCAGTATAGGTATTAATGTCACAGAATGAGACCTTTCCTCAAGTTTTAAAAAGTCTCCCGTAATTTTTTTTTAAAGTATACATTCAAAATTTCTATCTTCTGACTAGAGTGTCTGACATTTGTGAAATCAAAGTTCACAACTATGAGTTCCACAATTTTCCAATCTTGGTAGTCTTATTTCTGCATGTCTGACATCCTATAGGGATTCAAAGGCTTTTGTTAGCACTGTTCTATATCTCCCTCACTAGTGCTCCATAATTTTTAGCCATTTGGTACCATTAAACATGGTATAAAACCTTCCAGAAACCATAATCTTATTAACAAGAAGCCCTGTCAAAAATATTTTAGTGGTTCAAAAGCCTTAATACTCACATGGGACTTTTTCTTATGAAAGAGTGTGAAATTACTGTTTGAAGTCACAAATGTGTTTGTACATATACCATAAAATATTTTATTAATGAAATTGTCTGCTTTATGAATTATATTTCAAAGCTTATATTGTAAACCATACTCTTAGTTTTGCTATTATTTTAGCTTATACTGTCACAATCCCACTTATATTTTTATAGATATTTTGGAAGCAACGTTATTTCTATATTTTGTGTTAATGAAGGTCCCTGGGACTTAATTAAGAACTGTGGCATTTGGATCGCAGGTGATTGAAATCTGGAGATATGTATTTCTTTAATATGTCTTATTTCCACTAAAGCTGGGTAACTTATGTCCTAGAAGCATTTCCGAGAGAGAGTCCCAAAAATTTAACTCTCCTTGCCTAAAAGAACATTTTTGTTCCCTATAGATGCTGTTTGTTTTCCATTAATATTATATTCCAAGAAGTTAAATGATTCAATAAGAGACATAATTTAAGTTCCTTTTGATGTATACACCTTTCATGTTTTGATATCCTTAGTAGCTTCACACTCCAGTGATTTATTGACAAATTTGTTTTGTGTGTGAGCATATGCACATGTAATATTTCCTAGTTCTTTGAAATAGTAAGGGCAATGATATCTCATTTTTTGTAACTATGTCCTTGTCTCATTTTATTTACTATATCTTATAATACAGATAGTAATGGGAGGAGATTAAATTTCAGAAGAAAAATGTAGGAAATAAAAATTCATCTGCAAACCACAGAGTATGTATATAGGAAAAGAATAAAATGTATTTCATGAAAGCTTTTTTTTTTCTTGTAGAGAACCTGAAACACTAGAGAAAGGAACATGGCTGTATAACCTTTCCTACAAATCAGGTTCAAGTTGATTGATTATCTAAAGAAAAAAGAAACACAGAAACAGACTTACCAACTAAGCTTGGTTTACCATAGGATCAACAGATGGTGACACTTGTTGAAACATATTTCTCTTAATCTCTTTTGTGTACAACTTCCCAAATTTATAGTCCTTAAATTTATACTTATATCCATATTGGAAATTTTAATGGATATCAATCACCTTTACTTGAAGAGATACTATATAATAAATGTTGACTATCATACTTGTCAGATCCTGACATATTTAAGCATTCTACTTTGGTATCTCTTTTGAACTGTATTTACTAAATATTGTACATCATGCAGAAGCTTTATCTATATAGTTTTATTAGGGAGTACACTCACGGAGCAAGAGTAAAGGACTAGAAGCTGAAATAAGAAAAGAAGAGCAAATATGAAATTATATTATTGAAGAAATGAAATGAAAAATATTACTAATTTCCTCATACTTAAAAATGTTTATCTGCAGAGCACCTGTGTTATGCATACTATTTTAGATAATCATTGGAGGGAAAAATGTAAGAAAAGGAATAAATAATTTATTTCATGACCCTTTCTCTCAATGACCAAACGTTTACTCATGAGACTAATTCTCTTTTATTTCTTGTTGCCCAGATATAAACAAAGGCACTAATCTCATTTATGTAGGTTTGGATTGGAAGTAACAAACATGCTTTGAAGACAGGATAAGAGGACTTCATGTTGGATTGGGAAGAGTTGGGCAGACATAATGTGGTCATACAATTTATAGATCAAGCTGGAACACCTGTGAGAAGTAAATGAGATAATATTGACAATTAAAATGAAACTATAGTTTTATGAAGACTTCTAGGGAAATCAAGAAGTGCAGTTATTTCATCAAATTTCATTGCTAAAACATGAGAAAGGGAGAGAGAGACAGAAAGACACAGAGAAAGAGACAGAGAGAGAATTTTAGAGTTGTAAGTGACTTATAAGTAATGCTTTATACAATTTGTTATTCATGAATACAAAACTTCAAGGCAATTACTAATAGGACTTTATAGTTAGCAATCTTTTAAATAAAATTGATAAACAAAAAACTACTGTATGGGGCACAAATTTGTGCTACTATGATGAAAAAAAGAGAACAAAAGAGCACAAAGACCAGTCCTTCTGTCTCTTTTAAAAATAAGGCCCCGATGATGTGTAATGTTTAAATTAGCACAGTGTTGCAGAAGCATACTATGAGCCATGATTGTGAACATGAATTATTTTAAATTTGTGATTGTCACATTTAAAATGTAATATTAGTAATATATTTAATTGACCCAATATAACTAAAATGCTATCATTTGGATATGTAATCAACATAAATGACTTGTTTTTAAATTTGGAATGAATATTAAAACTATAATATGTATTTTATAATTATAATCCATATTAATTTGGTCTAGCCAAATTAAAGTGCTCATTATTTACATGTGGTCAGAAGTGATTCTTTGGAAAGTTGAACTCTACTGATCAGTTCAAAACTTTTGCAAAACAACGAATACTTTCTCAGTAAATCTCTTTTTCTTTCCAATGTAGCACTATCCTCCCAACAAAAATGTTTTAAATTATTGTATATTTGACTTTAAATATGTACCTAAAAATGTTGAGAAAGGTAAAGATTGGTTTCATTAAGTTGATTTTCACATTGGTAAAAAAAATTACCTTTCTATGCATTAACATTCTGAAAAGGACAGAAAGTCATATTTGTTTAACAAAATCAAATAACCTTTAATTTTAATGTCACTGACATACTACAGTACATTGAAATAAATTCAGTCTAATTGAACCAAAACTTTTTGTTATAGATTTTCTGGTTCTTAAATTTTCCATGCATTAATAGGTTGTACATTTTATAACTGATTTTGAAATTCATTTAAAAAAAAAAACTACAGCTTCATTAGCTATTCCTGTTTCATAAAAAGAAGTTAAGTGAAATACCTCTTATTTTGACAGCCTCAAAAATAATGCAAAGAGCAGATTTTCATTTGTATGCACTTACCCTTAAGTGGAAAACTCTATTATATTCTGCTAATTATAAGGGCTTCAAATCCTACTGTTTACCACATAATCAGTTTATCTATGACTGTAGTTTTCAATTTTTCAAAGCCTAGAAACATTTTAAAAGAATAAAATCTTATAAGTATATTATGTTCAGGAGATTAAAGTTAATCTTTCAGAAAAGGTCATGTGAAACAGAGCTCAGATCTGGAAGAACAAGGAAGGAAGCTAAGCCCTTGCGTGTGAGTCAATCAGCACATATCAGTGAGAAGTAAGAAAGTTAAACCCCTGACTGACTAGTTGGAACATGGATTGGGGAGAAAAAGAAAGTTAGCTAAGTCCCCATCTGTGAGCCAGATGGAGTATGGATTGGAAAGAGCCAAAATGGAAGCTAAGTACCTCCTATGAGTAGGAGGAGATTATGGAGAACACATTATGGAGAAAAGGAAGGAGGTTAAGACCTCCCTGTGAGCTAGCCACAGCATTGACTGCGAAGGACCAAGATGGAAGCTAAGCCAATGCCTATGAGCCAATTGGAGTGTGGATTGTGGAGAGCAAGCAAGGAAGCTTAGCCTCCTCTGTGAACCAGCCAGAGCATGGATTGAGGAGAGCCAAGATGGAACCTAAGGGCCCCTGCCTGTGTGGTGCCAGTTCATGTGCTGGGGAGAGGAGAACCCCACCCTCATCACATGAGCCACTTACTGATTTGGCGGGAACTGTATTGTTTGATTGACTTTGCAAGTCTAAAGCCAAGCAACTGTTTAGAAGACAATATGCAATATGGTAACTATGTAGATTTCTTACTGTCTTACCACTGATTCGATTTATTTTACTGCTTGTTTTATTCCCTTTAAAATTAGAAAAAGAAAAAATTCCTACTGTTCAGTTCATTTTCTTCAACGAGAAGATTCTACACAAACATTTTGCCAAGCAGTTTCTCAAACACTTTTTAAAACTGTGAGCACACATTTTATAGGTGGCTGATCTAAATTATGTGAAGAAAATCAGCCTATGAACATAGAATGTGTGAATTCACACTGCACTTATCAAACAAAGGACAATTTGCTTTGGTCACAATTGTAAATTTATCAACTTATATAACTCCATTCAATTAAAACATGTTTTTTATTTTATTATATAAATATTTGCAATACGTAATTTATTTGTACATATTTCCATTGTTGGAACTGAACATGTTAATATAACATCATAATTCAGTTTTCATACCCTATCCCTCCCTTCTCTCCCTTTGCCTCCCATCATTTTGTCCTTTATTCTTGCAAAAGATCTATCTGCTTGTTTTATATTATGTATTGATTATTTTGCTTTTTAGTTTCTGCGATCTTTGGGTTTTTCATATAAGAGAAACCATGTAATATTTAAGCTTCTGTGTCTGGTTTAGTTCAGTTAATATTATGGTCTCCGAAATGCATCAATTTTCTTACAAATGACTTAAATTTGTCTTTATGTCAGAGAAGTACTACATTATGTATAACGACCACATTTGCTTTATCCATCTGTTGGCAGTCATACAGATCATATTCAAGTATGAGGCATTATGAATTGTGCTTCTATAAATATAAGCATGCATATATCAATGTATTAATGATATCCTTAAATCTTGAGGAAAATATCTAGAAACAAAATAGCTGGTTCACATGGAATTTCTATGTTTACTTTTTGTATAATCTCTATAGTGATGTGTTTAGTGAATGTTCTAGTACACATTCAGACAAAGAATTTAGAAATGAATTTTCCCCCTAGAGTCTTGCCAGAATTTATTATTTGACGTCTTGACGATAGCCACACTTTCTTGCAAAATTGCATGTTGATTAATTTGACTTTCTTTAATGGCAAGAAATTTTGAACCTTTTTAATATATTTATTAGAAATGTGCGCCTCTTCTTTTGAGAAGTATATATTAATTTCTGTTGAAAATTTATGATTGGAACTTTTAGTTCTTAACTTATTTATGTAGTCCAAATATCAATCTTCCATTTAGCTGGCAAAATGAATTTCTCATTCTAAAGCTAGTCTCTGCACTCTGTTGTTTTTGCTGTGCAGAAGCTTTTTAATTTGTTATAATCCCATTTGCTTATTATTAATGTTATTTTTTATCAGTTGACCTTTTTAGACAGTCCTCACCTACAAGTCTTCAAGAGTTTTACTTATTTTAAGATTAATTATCTCTGTTTTAATATTTATACATTTGATTTAACTTTAGTTTACTTCCTGGTGATAGTTACATTCAGTCTTTTAGTTGTGGATAGCTAGTTTAGCCAAACTGTCAAAGAGGACATCTATTCATCAACGTGGTTTCAGTCTTTTTGTCAAAATCAAGACATCTTAATGTGCCTGAAGTTGTTTCTGAAACCTCTATTCTGTGTGACTCATTCATATTTGTATCAGTGCCATGATTTTTTTTGTGTGTCCTTCTAATATAACTTCAAATCCAGAATTGTGATCTTTCTGCTTTGCTTTTGTTTCTCAGGAGTGATTTAGATATTCTGAGTGCTTTCTGGCTCCATGCCAATTTTAGGTTTGATTTGTTTAAGTTTGTGGAGAATACTATTTGTATTTTGATTGAGATTTATTAAATCTGTGTATTACTTTTGGAAGTATGGACATTTTGACATTACTGGATCTGTGTATCTAGAAACAATAGATATATTTTGAATTACTAGTGTCCTTTTGTATCTCCTTTCTTAGAACATGATAAATTTTGTTGTTCAGATCTTTCACTTCCTCAGTTAATTCCTATATATTTTTCCTCATGTTAAAGTAAATAATGTTGCCCTCATAATTTCTTTCTTGGTGAGAATATTATTGATGTATAAAACTTTATCATTTTTGTGTGCTGATTTTGTTGTTTAGTCTATTAGTCTTTTGGTCAAACTTTTTGGGTTAATGGAAAGTATCATGGCAATAACCAATAATAGTAATTTCCTATTAATGTCTTTTCATATCCTTCTCTTCTTTTGGCTGATTGGCTTGGCTAATGTTTCAAGAACTGTACTGAGCAACAGTGTTGATAGTGGACATTCTTGTGTTGCTCCAGATTTTATGGAGCAATAAACTTGTAAAGTATTTCATTTTTATTGATTACAATATAAAAAGCATAGCAAGAATCAACAAACAGGTTTATATCACAGTTAAATAGCTTCTGCACACCTAAGAAAATCACAAATGGTGTGAAAAGACAACCTATAGCATGGGAAAATATTTGTCAACTAATCCTCAGACACATGAGAAATATCATATATGATTTGGCAAAATATTTGACCTCCTATGTTTAAATACCTAACCAGAAAATAGGCATCTGAAATGGATGGACACTTCTCAGATAAAGAATTAAAATTGGTCTGTAAATTCTCTAAAAAAATGTTCAACATATCTGGCCACACAGAAAAGCTAATTAAAATACTATTTAGATTGCATCCCATTCCTGATAGAATGCCTATCACCTAGAAATGGGCCAGTAAAAAATGCTGACTAGACTGTAGGGAACAATTTTTTGTTGTTGAGAGGGCTGTAAACTTATACAGTCAGTAGAAAAAAATCACTCAAATTACTCAAAAAACTAAAAATAGGAATTTCATTCACCCCACCCCTTCCCCTTGTGGGTATATTCATAAAGAGTTAATATATCAGAGTGATATATGCACCTTCATATTTGTACTGACACAATTCAAAACAGCTAAATATTGAAAAACCCTACATGTCTGTCAGCAGATGTATTAATAAGGAAAATGTGGTATTAAGCAATAGACTACTACTCTGTCTGAAGGGATAATCTTGGACTATTTGTAAGAAAATGGGAGCACTTTGAGTCCATAATGTTAAGTGAAATTAATCAGACACAGGGGTAAAAACATCCCATGGTTTCTCTTATATGAAAAACTCAATATATAAATAAAAAACATAAAGGACATAACAAAAAGAGAGAAAGAAAAAATATTGTAATCCACCATGGAAAATGTATCTACAAGTATACATTGATTTGGTGAAATTGTCTTATGTGATTTTATGTTTTCTGGATTATTAGTGTGGTTACTAATCTGTATACAATATCTAAATTTATAAGAATTTGTAAGACAAGTCATTGAATGTAATGCTGACAAATAAAATGAATGTAGGAAAGAGGAGTAAAGAATGGAAATCTGTTATGTAGATGCACCAATTCCTTAGAATGAGTAATCATTACATACTGAAAACGTGTATGAATAAAAATTAAAAAGCAAAAAACCCACAAATGACATAAAATCTTTTTACAAAATAGCAGAAAACTTTCCAAGCTTGATAGAAAAATTCACCATTCATATAATGTACAGCATATAGAATCCCAAATAGCCACTATCAGAAAAGAATTTCCCCAAAATACACCATAGCCAAAATCCAAGATGTCTAACCAAATTATCATTGGGATTCTTAAAGATTGTTAGTGTAATTTATACAGATAAACACATTAGAATTGTTGAAGACTTCTCAACACAAATTTTAAAGGTCAGGAGAACTTGGAGTGACATGTTTCAAGTCTTAAAATTAAAAAAAAATAAAACTTTGCAACTTGAAAGATGCACATTTAATACAAAAAAGTAATTTATACACTAAAAATCAAAGGATAAAAAACAATATTCCATGTAACAGTAGCCCCAACTCAGCAGGAGTAGTTATCTTGTTTTCAGTTATATTAGACATCAAGCTGAAACTAAACAGAAGAGGCAAACAAGGTCATCACATATTGGTTAAATGAACAATTCAACAAAAATATTTACACTGAACACTGGCACACCCAATATCAGAAAAGAATAATACTGAACAAGAAGATGGGTTAAACATCAACACAATTATAGTAGGGCAACCTAAATACACCACTATGAAATACACAGAAAATTTCACAAGAACTCAGCAATCAAATATCGAGGTGGAAACACATCTTCCAACACAGGGACATAGTAGATATCTACAAAGTATTCCTCCTTACAAACATGAAACACATATTCTTCCCAGTGACACAGAACTCTGCCTTGAAAACAGAACAATACTAACCCATAAGTCATGTTTAGGTAAATAAAACAAATTCTTTCATCCATAATATTAAATAATAACACAATAAAACTAGAAATTAAGGGGCAGAGAAACCAGAGACTCTATACAAACAAATGGAATCTAAACAACACACTATTGAATAACCAACGAGTCACACATTATGTCAAGAAGCAAATTAGAAAAATCTTTGAATAAGATCATGACAGTACGACTTTCCAGAACCTAGGAGAAATAATGAAGTCATGAGAGGAAGTTTACAGTTCTCAACTTTCATATCAGAGAAACTGACAGAGCCCAGCTAAACAGCCTCATGATGCACCTCAATGTACTGGGGAAAAAAATCAAAGTCCAAGGCAAGTACCAAGAAGGAAAATATAAAGAACATAACATTGTTCAATGAAAGTGAAAGTAAAATATTATGAATAATTAATTGAAGATCTAGTTTTTCTAAAAATAAAGAAAATAAATAAACTGATAACCATTCTCACCAAGAGAATGAAACTAAGACTCAAATCCACACTAGTAGAAATTCAGGAAATCATGAAATCACTATAGATACACCCAAACTAGGAAGGTTATTTGTAACTAATTTGTAGGTTCACTAGAGGAACATGATTTACAAGGAAGATTTGCAATCCAGTTATTACCAGCACAATCAGGTTTCAAAAAATGCAATAGGGCCATATGTGTACTAGAGATCTGAAGGCCTCAGTCGAAGTTGAAGGTTTTGAAGTTACTGCACAGTTCTTGTAAGTTCATATTAGAAAACCAAAGGGTTTGATCTGGAAGCCTGAAGATTGTCCACTACAATGCTTAAGATTGCACACTGGAAGACTGAAGCTGTATATTCAAAGGTTGTTCAAAAAATAGGAATATCTCCAAAGAATCAGAGTGATATTTCCTCCTTCTTCCTCTTTTTTTTTTTTTTTATCCTGGGTAATAAGGCTATTTATTGGTGGAGTCCATACCACAGTAGATCTTACTATATAGTAAGTAAGACCATCATCAGACAAATCTAAAACTAAGCTAAAACAACCAACTGGGCATTCATTTAAGTAAACAATGCAATTAAATATCACAGATTTCAAAACCTGTACTCCAGCAAATTAGAAAATCCAGAAGAAATGTCCAGATTCCTAGACACATATGAACTCAAAAACTGAAAGAAATAGAATCTGAACAATGCTATAATTGACAATAAAATTGAAGCAGTAACAAATGTTTATGAACTAAGACAAATCTAGAACTTTATGGTTTCATCATTGAAATCTACAAAACTTTAAGGAACATCTAACACAAATACACTTTATACTCCTCAATAATGTTGAAAGGGAAGCAGTACTGCCAAATTTCTTCCTGAAAGATTGCATTACTTTGATATTGACAGAGAATAAAGATTTAAGGAAGGAAAGAAGGAAGGAAGAAAGGAAAAAGCAAGGAGGAACGAAAAAGGAGGAAAAAAAGAGGGAAAGAAAGAAAAAAAGACAAGAAAGAAAGAAAAAGAAAGAAAGAAAGAGAAAGCAGGAAGAAAGAAAAAGAAAGAAAGAAAGAAAGAAAGAAAGAAAGAAAGAAAGAAAGAAAGAAAGAAAAGAAAGACAAACAAGGAAGGAAGGAAAGAAAGAAGCAAAGACAGGAAGAAGAAAAAAGAAAGAAAGGCTACAGACCGATAACTTTAATGAACATAGATGAACACATTCCCAAACAAGATGCAGACAAACAGAATACAATAAATTTTCAAAGAGAGCATATATGATGATCACATCATCTATATCTCAGAAATACAAGACTGTTCAGCATATGCAAATCAATAAATGTGAAACCTCATATAAACAGAAGCAAAACAAAAATAATATGATCTCAAAAGATGCAGAAAAAGCCATTTACAAAATCCAAAACCCAACATTTACCCATAATAAATATCCTGAATCATTAATTATAGGAATTTAAACTTATGAGGCCATTTATAATAAACCTATTTCTGATATCCTGTTGAAAAGGGAAAAGAAACTTTACCTCTAAAATCAAAGCAAAAAGACAAGAACGTCCACTCTCAACACTAGTGCTCAATATAGTACTCAAAACAGCCAAGGCAATCAGAGAAATGAAAAAGGAAAACAAAGTATATAAATAGTAAAGAAAGAAGTCACGTTACCATTATTGGTAATCGCCAAGGTCCTTTACATAGAAGACCCAATAATTCTGACCAAAATACTCCTAGAATTAGTGGCTACATTCTGCAATGTAGCATAACACAAAATTAACACACAAAAACAAATTAACACACAAAAATCAATAGTATTTCCTTACACTAGTAATATCTTCAACAAGAAAACAACATAACAGCGCTATTTATTGTAGCATCAAGAAAGAAATGATACGGGATGAGCCAGACTAATGCCATTTTACGTGTCAGCTGACATCTTAGCTACAAACACTTTGTAAGATGCGGTTCTCACAACCGTTTCCTACAAAAATAAGTCATGAGCCCAACTGGAGAAACTCACCTTTGCTACACCCTGAGATGTTGTAAAATGATTAGTTACACCCTGCCCTCCACCCCTGGCAGGAAGTGCACTCTGTTTCAGCTAGATTCCAAGCCAAATGAGACAATATATCCATGCCCATTTCTGCCTGAAGGTAAAACTGTGTAAAACTAACTCAGTTGTCCCTAGGGGTTGACTTCCCAGTAGTCTGTTGGATGCCATCTAGTGGCTATTAAATCTTGCTTGTAGCTGCTTTTTGCCTCCATGGGTGAATTTTTGTGTTCCTTTGTCTGACTTAGCAGAAGTAATTGACCATGAAAAAGAAAACTATAGTACTCTGAAAAGTAGATTGAAGAGGACATCAGAAAATAGAAAGACATACCCTGTTCCCGGATAAAAGAAAACTAATATGAGGAAATGATTATAGTTCAAAAGTAGTTAAATAGATTTAATACAATCCCAATCAAAATACCAATAGTATCCCTTACAGAACTAAAGAACATAATCCTGACATTCATATGGAACCAGAAAAGACCTAGAATGGAAAAAAAAAAACCAAAACAATTTTTAGTAACAAGTGCAAGGCACGGGGCATCACAGTCTTAAACTTCAAGTTATATCACAAATCTTCACAATGATAAAAAAAGAAATAGCATGGTATTAACAAAGCTTAAAATAGACTTGTAGATCAGTAAAACCGTAGAAAATGTAGAAACAACTTCAGGCACAGTCAGCTACTTTAGCATTAACAAAGGGGTCAAATATGTTTGCTGCATTAAAGATGGTCTCTTAAACAGATGATCCTCAGAAATCTGGCTACCCATGTCCCAATGATTGATCCTAGGGTCATATCTCTCACCATGCACTAAATTAAAATAAAAACACATCAAAGACCTAATTATCAGAAGTACTTAATCTACTGGACAGAAAAATAGGTAAGACGCTTGGAGACATAGGTGCACACAAAATTTTCTGAACAAAACTCCAGTTGCACAAAGATTTATAGCAAGGATCAACAAATGAGATCACATCAGATTTTCTCATTTGTGCTGTGCTTGAATATTTCACTATTTCCAACGCATCTTAGACTATTTCTTTTCCCATCATCAAGAAGCTTTTTCATTCATTCTCATGCCCTTCTGTTTTTAATATCTTTCTAAATATATTGTCACCTGGAGCTATTATATCTAGTTCTGACAATCTATGCTCGCATTAGTCACTTCCACTTTTCATAGTTTCAACAGTATTTATATCATTTGGATTTCTGTTGTGTACCTTTTCACGGACTCTGTTTTTTGCTAAATTGTTCATTCATATTTTGTTTTGTTTTCTCTAAATCATCTAGCTTTTTGTTACTGTATTCTAAAACTCATTGAAGATTTTGTTTATAGACAACATTATCTACTTTTTATATAATATTGTAGCTCCCTGAACACGTTACTGGTCTATTTTTGTCTCCTTGTTTATCATTTCATATTGTTCTTCAGCTGGTGGCTTTTGAACTTCCCAGTTGATGGCACATAGATAGTTTTTGGGAAAGTTGGTAGGCTTTGGGATTATTTTGGTACTTTGTCTTTTCAATGTATTATGTGTTTGTTTGTTTATTTTATGCTGAGGTTTCTGAGTAGACATTAGTGGAAAGATTTTGCCGCTAGTGGAGAAATCACATTAGTATCTGTCTGATATTTAGTGATACAATCTGCGTATGACAATGTATAGTGTTTTATTTTTGTCCCAAGATTCAAGAACTTTCATTTATTTGAGGAAGGATATGCAGAGTAGTTGACCAAGCACTATGTTCTCTGGAAAAGAAGTACAATATTGTTAATGACACTAAGGCAAACTAGATACTGGAACCCAGTAAAGTCCAATTAATAGCAAAAACTCTGCAACTTTGACAATAGTAAAGAAATTGATAACAGAAAAAATGGATAATGATAATGGCATGTGATAAAGGCCACTACTGTACCACTTTTCACAATGAAAATATAACTAATTACAGTTACAAAGATAAAAATATTCATATAATATATATAAATATATATATATTTCAACAAAAATGTTTAAAAATAGAAAATAATTCAAAAATAATCAAATAAAGTTAACTAAACATGTTATAGTTAATAAAGCTTAACAGGAATATTAGTAAAGATGAGAGGATAAGGAGTAGGAGAATGGAAGAAGTAAAATAAAAAAAATAAAGAAAAGCAAGGTGAGGAGGAGAAAATACAAATATAAATGTTCTTATTAAGGAATGAAAGAAAATTAGTAGAATTAGTAAAATGTAACTAAAAATAACAAGTAACAGAAAGACAAAAAAGAACAAAATAAAGAAAAATGAATGCAAAAGGAAACATGAAAAGAGGAAAAAATACACCAAGAAACAAAGAAAATACTCCAAATCAATGTTAAAAAGTTTGTGTTTCTTTTTTTTTTAATATGTGGCTTTTTTCTGGAGTCTAAAGAGTTAGAATCCATGATACATGGAAGAAAAATGGTGAATTGCTGCTAAGAACCCTGGGGGGAAGAAGAATTCAGCGTTCCAACACAGAAATGTGAGTCTGGAAACAAAACGTGATTTACTGACTGCATATATATTCATTTTACTTTAGGAGAAAGTGAAAAAAACATACACATGAGTTTGGCAAGGCTAATATCTATAAAGTGTCCTTTTTTAGTTCAGTAAATGATTTAATAGCTCTATTATTTATAAGAGGTATGAGTTAAATCTATGTTGTCATTCATTCAAGAAACTTTCACTTATGTGTAGTATATTAGGTAAAATACAATGTATTCCAAGTGTATGTATTTGTAGAAAAGAGTCAAAAAAGACATGATTATGACAGTATTTTCAAACCAACAATCAATTGAGAAGAGAGAAAAATATACAGACATTAATGTTAAATCATGCATTACATAATTGCTATTATCGTAATATATGTATTTTCATTATGTACTTACTGTTGTTTGGTAATATACTCTATATGCATTAATAGCACACTAGTGTACTTTGCTTTTTGCTTTTAGTAGAGGAAGCAGTGAGGAAAAACACTTTACCTGTAGCAAAACACATTTGTGTAAGATTGCTAATTTTAAATTGCTCTGATTGAATTAGTATTGATGAACCAAATATAATTGAGCTAACATTTCTATTTATAAATATTTACATTCCAACCATGAGTTTCAAAAGAACTCATGTTTGGAACTCATGTTAACTGAACACATTAAAATGTTCTGAGTTCAAACCAGAATGCTTCTTTCAAATTATCATGAAACAGTCTGTAGACTTAGCTTCTTTTTGAGGTTTTTGTTACAGTTTAATGATTCTTTTAACTAATTTATGAGAGATGGCACTGAAACATATTGCTGTGGCTAAGGAGAATACACATTAGCAGAAACCGAGAATCTGAGTGATGAAAAAAAGTAGACTTACAATGTTAGAATCAGCAACAATAAAGTTCTAAATTCCAAATTCTCATCATGACAAACATTCCTCTACATTTCAGTTATCTCGAATGGACCTAATGGAACAAAAAAGAAAAATGCAAAATTTGATATCCATAACTTTGGTCTGCATTTTTATGAATATATCATGAAAGTAAATGGGTACTGACAGGCAAAATCTTTCAGTCCTTTAGAATTTTTGAAGGGAAACTGCCATCCCTTACCAAGAAAAATTCACATTCTTCTAACTTGTTTTCCTCACCATCTTGTCAAAAAAGTACTTTAATTAAGTTCATCTGGATATAACCAGGGACTTGAAGTAATACCTAACTCATTTCATCTTTTAAATTAAATAATATTTGGCACTTGGAGCAATAAGTTTTAGTTAGCAAGAACAATTGAGAATATCTGAGAGTACGGTCTGAAAATTTTTTCCACACAATAAAAGAAAATTAAGTGCTTGCAGGAATTGGTATTTTTATTTATTCAACATTATTATATGTCATACATGTATCACTATTATTCACAGTATTAAAATATGAATAAAATAGATATAATATAGAATTTGGGCTACATATAATTTAATCTTCCCTTGTTTATCAAGGATACACTTAGGTATAGTATTTATTATTCCATCTATAATTAATAATATAAATTCTATTAGTAAACAGAGGATTCCACTTGGACATACTCTGTTAAGACATTTTTCTACAATTTGTGTGATAGTATGCGCAGATAATTTGAAGAGAACAAGAGAAATTATGGTAGCCATTATTGATTTTCTATTGTCTGACTTTGAATGTTCTCCTTCTTTTGTTTTGATTGGTTTCAAACTATTTTTTGTAGTAATTTAGTGTATGTGAAGGTATGTGCACAACTATTTTGAAGAAAACAAGAGACATTATGGTAGCCATTGTCGATTTCCTGTTATATTGTTTTGAAATTCTGTGTTACTTGCCGGTTGTTTTGCTCTGATTTGCTTTGTTCTATTTTGTTTTGCTTTATTCTCTTTAAAATAAAAAAGACATTTTTCTCAGGTTTTTGAGAAATAGACAAATAAGTAGAAACAAATTTTTTTGGTATAGCTCATCATAGTTTATCATCTGAATAGTATCTGTCCTTCCAATAACTGTAAAACAATGAAAAGATAATTTCTAGCAAAATAAATAGAAATATGTTCCACACTGAATTAAGATTTGATTAAATTTCCCATAACATACTTATATCTAAATTACTGTAATAATATATTTTCATTCCACTATTGACATCACATACAGGAACAGTGTGCCATTATTATGATTACCGTGTGTAGAAAGAGAAGGCTGTTGTAAAATCTTTAAGTCACAGATATCCACGGCAAAAATGAACAGACTCAAAATACAAGGTTATAAAAACCACTATAAACAAGTAAATGTCACAAAAATATAAATTATTCTTTACTGAGCAGGGTTACAACATGAATAAAAGAACGTGCAATAAATAACTTGTTATGATAAGTTTGGTATGATAAAACAATTCATTGAAAGCGTGTGATAAAATATTCAGTGTAAAACGTACATAAATGTACCACAGCAGTGTTTAAAATCTCCTTTACTCTAATAAGCCATATAATATGGCAACATCAAATCAAAATATAAAGAAAAGTGAGTCTGTTATTTGTACCTTTGGCCTCATCTTATTTGATTTAAAGTACAAGAAAGCTTTGCATTTTAAAATTATATGAAATTTTTTGAAGTCTCCTACATATTTCTCAATTTGATACGTCATATTAATTTGGGTATAATATACAATAATATTTCAAAAATCAAAGCTTCTATAGTATTGGAGGGGCAACCAAAAAGCTATTCTCTCTTCAAATTCATTAATTGACTTAATTTATTAGGTTAAATTATTATTTAAAATGATATCTTCAATTATGTACCTAATCAATATTTGAATGATTTGTCAGGTTTTTTTTCATCTTGAACTTACCATAAACAATACCATGTGCCATGAAATATGCAAATGTCTTGGGACATATCCAATTTTCCTAACCCAAATGTCTAAGTAAGGTGGCTGGAGAAAATTTGAGAAACTCTTCTAACTTTTGCAAGATTTCATGTTGAATATGCTGTGTCCTTCTTAAAAAAACAATGTAGTTGGACTTCCAGGAGAACATGGTGGACAGATAACAGCAGCTACGGAGGCTCTCTGAGATACACAGCTTAGAATCCAGGAATGGTGCGGTGCAAGGAGTCCTAAGCTAGAGGAGATATACCCTGCCAACCCAGGAATGAACAAAGCTGAGAGAAACCAAGTGGAAATGCAATCCCAGTGCTATAACAGGTACAGATAAAGTCTGAGTGCAGAAGCTGGAATCCGTGCCTCTGGAAGCCACTATTTGTGTTTCCTACCACCACTGCTGCGTCTAAATCAGGACAGCAGGGAGAGAGACACACGAAAGCTCTGAGAGCGGGAATCGGCAAATGGAGTTGAAAGCAAGATGGGCAGGGAGCCCTGCATCGACCTGCAGTGAATGAGGGAAATGGGGACTCTTCCATGGATGAGGAGGCTCCAATAGAGGACATTCTGGGACCAGCAGACTAGATGGAACAGGACACTGCAGTGACTTTAGTCACATATTCCCCTCTCAAGCGGGATTGGTGGGGAGTTCCTGGCCTGAGTGATGCCCACCGACTAAGACCCAGTAGGCTAGCCCAAACCAGGTCCTAGCACCTGGAGGTGCACCCTAGCAGTGAAGCCCTCAGTAGGTTGACTGACCTGGAGGGGCAGGCCCAGCAGAGGCAGTCCAGGTCTGTGTCTCCCTAGTACACTGCAGTAGACGGGAACACCTAGCCAGCAGATTCAAACAAACTATAACTGACAAGGAAGAAAAAAATCGGGCCTCCTATTTACACTTGTATGGAAGAAACAAAAATATGGGAAGAGGGAGCAACAAGAAAGGGTCCTCGACCCCCAGTCCTGAGAACACTGATCCAGGAAAGGTAAATACAAAGGAGAATGAGGACAGAAAAATGCAATATCAGGCATAGCACCAATAGACATAAAGCCATATCTCCGAATCCTCATAGATGAGGCCAAAAGTGAAATATTTAATGAAATAAAGCAAGATATAAGTAGAATAGTTAGAGAAATGCCAAGCACTGCCCATGAAAAAACAGATGGTGGAATGGAAGAATAGAAAAAAGGGGAGAATTATTTGATGGAGAAAACAGAGAAAACATACAATATGTGAAGCACATTCAAAGAGATTACTAGAAACCTAAAAGCTCTATTGAAAGCTGGCATAACAGCTTGAAATAGACTAAGGATAGATTATCTGAACTGGAGGACAGATTTGTAAAGGGGGAGCATGAAATCAAAAACTTCTTTAAAATAACAAAGAAACAAACAGCAATACTACAAAGGCTAGAAGATGATAAGAAGATCTATAACTTAAGAATTAAGAACATAAAAGAAGAGGTAGGGACAAAAACAAAAGAACTACAAAAGCTATTTGCAGAAATAATCCAGGAGAATTTCCCTAATTTAGCAAAAGTTAAAGATACTCAGATGTATGAGGCATACAGGTCTCCAGCCACCTACAACCCAAACAGAGCTACACCCAGGCATATAATAATCAAAATTCCAGAAATTCAATATAAGAACAGAATATTAAAAGCCGTCAGAGACAAGAAACAGATCACTTACAAGGGAACACCCATCAGAATTACAGCAGACTTCTCGGCACAAACCATCAAATCACGAAGAGTATGGGGGGAAATAATTCAAGCTTTGAAAGATAATAACCTCCAGCCAAGATTGATATATCCTGCATATCTTTCCCTAGAAATTGATGGAAAAACAGGATGCTTCCAGGATAAAGAGGAACTAGGGGAATTTGCAACCACCAATTCAGCTCTACAGAGAATACTGCAGGATATTCTAAAACAGAAAAACACCAAGATTCCAGAAATAGTGGCAGACAGGCCACAATGAATGAAGCAGAAAGCAAAATGAAAAAGACAAGCTGACAACTAATGGCAGAAAAAGAGCTCAATAGAAATGAGGCAGAGAAGGTTAGATGATAGGAACAGCTTTTTGGGAGAAAACAAGACATCATAATAGCTAGTGCTGATTTAATATTGTCTTGTTTTGAAGTCCCATCAAGCTTTTGTTCTTCTGTCTCCATCGGTTTTAATGTATTGTATCTTATTGGACTTTATTATATGTGATAACATAAACAAAAACTTTTATAGACAAGGAGATTATACAGAAAACATTGTTCATTTTCTGTTAGTTGATTCTAAATACACTGTAATAATGTCATTCCCTTGAACGGTTTTACATTGTTTTGATATGTTTGATGCTACAGTATACGAAGTTATGCTCAAAGATTTCGAGGAAAGAGACAATATGGTAACTACTTTTATGTTGGGATTATCTTGTGGTGAAACACTATTTTGCTTAAATGGTTATGTTTTGACCTGCACTGTTTTGTTGTTATGCCCTCTTTTATCTCAATCACCATTTTATTATTTACTTTTTATTTTTACCCTTTTAATTAAGGGAAAAATAAATAAAAATAGCAGGATATATTGTAGTAACCCACTTTGATTTCCTATTAACTTGATCTGAAACCCTGTATTGCTCTCACCATCTTGTTTTGACTGATTTTCCTCTATTCTGTTTTACTTGATAGCACCATGTTTGAAAGTATAGGCAACAGCTGTGAAGATATTAAGATTCATTATGACACCGATTCTGGTTGACTATTATCTTCTTTTGAAGACTTGTAATGTCCCCAATGTTTTGGTTTTATTGGTTTTGTTCTTTACTGTTTTGTTCAATTTTATTATAACTGATGACATAGGCAATTCTTTTAAAATAGCAAGAGGCATTATGGTAACCACTGTTGATCACCTTATATTATGTCTTTACATTATATATTATGTCCATCTTTTTGATTTGACTGACTCTGTTCTGTTATGTCACATTTGGTTTTACTCTCTTCAAAACAAATTAATAAGAACTGTGGGAATAATAAAACCCAAAATGTGTAATTGTCATTGTACAAAATAGAGGAAAAGAAAGCACTCTAAACGATATAACTGCATGTATATTTAAGTGTGTAAGACGATATTACTGAGTTTTGTTGGATCATTGAACAGAACTTTTTGCAGTCTCACTGTTTGAATGTTCACTTTATGTGCTTTAATTTTGTAACTTGAACAAGTATTTCTAAGATGACAATATGTAATCTATTAACTGGTGATTTCCTACTGTTTTTTTCTGAAACTCTGTATAACTTGTACTCTTTTTTTGCTTTTTTTCCTCCTTAAATAAAATTTAAATAAAAACGATGTAGTTTTGTTAAAGTTAACTCCATAATTTAATAAATATTTACTGAGTGTTTACCAGTTGAATATTGAGGATGGAAGTTCTCAGTGCTGCATAGATTCTGGAATAGGCAACCTGGATTCAAATTCAAATAATGGTACTACAATTTATAAGCTATTCGACTTTTGCTATGTAACTTAATCTTCAAGTTTTTTCCAAGTAAAATGCAAATGCTAATTTACTGGTTAAATGAGCTAAGGACTGTATATGTTATTTTGTGTAAGAAATTTATTATCTCCCCAAAATTGTTCAATAAACACAATCCACTAATTTATTGAATACCACCAATAACCATGACTAATAGAAGCTATACACTCTGGTTTGGTTGGGAAATGATGGTTACAGAATGTACAGCGGCACATAGGTAACTCACATTTTAGTAAAAGATACAGACAAGTAAGCAACTTTATTAGATATAAAATGCTGGCATAGAAAATTGACTCAAATTAAACAGCTTATACAACATCTATTTATCTTCACACAGTTTCCGAGTCAGAAGTCAAAATATGACATGACTCACCTAGGCGTTCTGCTTAGTCTCAAAAGGCCAAAGTCAAAGTACCAGGTCAGGGTAGGCTTTTAGTTAGAAGCTCTAATAAATTATCCGGTTTCATGACTAACCAGGTGGTTGGAAGAATTCAATTTCTTGAGGCTGTAAAAATAAGGTGATAGTTTCATGGCTGTCTCCCATAAGTGTGGAGAGTGCCACTTACACAGGGAAGTCAAATGACCAGTAATGTGTTGAGTACTTCACATTACAGAGATTTCTTTGATCTCTCCTTCTGCCATTCTCTTAAGTGTTCAAGAACTGATGTATTTATGTTATATCCACCCAAATATTTTAGGAATGTGTTCCTCTTCTAAGGTAATATAATTACAAATGCAGAATTCATTTTACCATGTAGTTTAACATGCCCAATGTATTACAGATTACGGTGGTGCAAATTGTGCCTAACGTAATGAGTAATTATGAGCAATAATATGGTTATGTATCACTTAGCAATTTGGAAAAAGTCTAATAAATGTTTCTTCAGACAGTTTCATCAATTCGCCAACAGAGTATTGTCACAAACTAAGATGGCAATGACTTAATTAAGGAATGTATCATTATAGGTCATAGTAAGATATGTTTCCTGGAAGTCACTACTGTGTCAATATACAGTGTACAACTCCATTTAATCAAAAAGTATAAACGTTTTTTGAAAGAATTAGTTTCAAGCACCACCTCCATCTTGCTTTCCAATGACCAGAATATTAGTTTTGTTCTTGTATACCTGTGTTTCTAATATATAAGCATTAACAGAGATAATAACCATTTCAGTGTTGCAGATAGAATAATGTACCGATCCAATGGGAACTAAAAAATTTTAGAGTAATGAACATTTAAAACAGGAAATTTTACTGATGAAGTAGCAAAGAAATTGCATGCATAAATGCCCATTTTATTACAGAAATAAGTATGTATTTAATACAGGTCATGTCAGATAGCATACTGAATAGCTTATTGAAAAATGTAGTACAAGACTTATTTTAATAACTGTACCAGGTACACAGATATGTTTTATAAATCCACAGCGTATTCTGAAGTTGTTTTTATCAATACTGTTCAAAAAAGGAACAATAAGTGCACGTTGGTGTCACTTGGGAAATACCACCACTAACAAAAGAAATCAGTTCATCAATAATAGAAAAGTATTAATTAACAACCTAAACATTGATAAAGCTTAATATTTATATTAGTAAAATTAGAGGTGATAGGATATGACACAATGAAAGAAGTAAAATTTTAAAAGTTAAGCAATAGAAGGTGAGGAGGAGGCCAAAGTGAGATAAATTACCCTATGAAAAAGTAAAGGAAAATAATAGAATTAGATAAAAAATAACAGAAAAGAATAAAGATTGTGCTTCTTTATTCTTTCAAAGAAAAAATAGACTGAAAAAATACTTTAAAAAAATGAGTTAAAAATTTTCTTTGTTTCCATGAATAAAATGGGTTTTTCAGCCCAGGTTTACAGCCTCTGAGTTTTTATGGTGCTCCTTGTCCTCTACAAGGTCTTCTTTTCTTTCACTCCATGCTGTGGCAACTGTCCAAGTCAAGGCACGTGCTTGATTATTTTCGTAGGTGGGAAAACCATCCAGATCACTGGTCTCTGTACTGGATGTAGGCAGCAGGATAGGGTTCAAGCAGAACCCCGGGGATAGTGGCAGCACTTTTGGACCTAAAAGCTCTGTAAGCTATGCATATTGGGCCTGGCTTCTCACCATGAAGACTGAGGACGTATTTCCATCACAGTCTGAGTTTAAACTTCTTTGTGGTGGTGGTGGTGGGGTGCTCTGTGTCTAGCCTGCACCCAATCAGACGCTGTCTCTTCTCCATCTTCCACCCAGTGGTTGTGATGTGATAACAGTAGAAACATTGAAATGAAGCTGTTCTTTAGTTGTTGTGTGGCTCAGTCTTACACGATTAAATCATTCCTAAGATATCTCCTGCTTAAACCTACTCAGTTAGGGTGGGTGCCGCACTGGATTACGTCTCCAACTCTCACCTGCCTCGTGGAAGCAGTCATGTTGGAAGTAAAACCTGATTGTGTTTTTGCATTTTATAATAACCATTGGCTTTAAATTGGGCCACTGATCCTGGCTTTGCCTATTGTTTCTCCCTGGAGCTGCCAACTCTCCAGACTTACTTGGTGTCTGTAGAGACAGGTCCTCCTCCTTAGCAAATGGAGTAAGCTTTCCAGACTGCTTCCTTCTGTTCTGCCTGTTGTACCCTATTTCTCTAGCTTCTCTGTAGACTATAATTTTACTGATAGTTCACTTCAAATTCCTGGGGATCTACATTTTTCTCTTCACCAAGATTTTTTTTTTTTTTTACCAGTGTCTAATTTCCAGGCCACAGTAAGGCTGTATTTTGATACTGATCACTGCTTCATTGTAGTTTTCCTCAGAGGTCTCCTTGGCTTATGCATGACTGTATTGTATCCATGTACAGGTCTTTTTCTGCAGCCAAATCTTCACTATTTATGAGGACACTAATTCTATTGAATTAAGGTCAATTTTGTATATTTAATTACATCTGCAAAACTTTTGTTTTCAAATAAATTCACATTCTGAGGTATTGTGTTTTAAAACTTCAACAAAAGAATTTCTCAATTACATAATTAAACCAATAATGCGATTTCTCACAAAAATCTGTAAACAGGGTTAGAATAACTACTGTTCTTCAGAATTTCCTTCTTCCTGTTAAATTTAAGACTCTGATGTCTGTAGCTCTAGATGATTTAGACATGAAAATCACATATACAGTAGTTGCACAATCACAGCCATCCTAAGTATTTAAAATGATTTAGACAGCCTAACCAGCTCTAAAGTACTAATATCTGGATAAATTTATAATAGAAAAGGTAAAAAAATTCCATCTTATTTCAGGAGCTATTATTCTGAACACTCTCCTACAAATAAATGAACCGGTTCTAGTATGTTGTTTAAATCTTTTATGTTTTGAGTTAATGTTTTATACTCAGTATTTTATTAGAAACATTTTATTTTATATTTCACAAGCTATACTTACAAAGTATGTTGGACGTATGACTTTTAAAAAATACATGAGATATTTATTATTTTTGATAAATGTATCATTGCTGCAAGTCAGGTTTGATTCAGTAGAACTGATTGTTTAAAAATGAAATCATTTCAGGGTTTAGTGGCATGTATCTTTAAACCTGACACTCTAAGAAACTGAGGCTGACAGTGGAAAGTTAAAAATAAGAGTCCAGTATGAGCAATATACTACCTTATTAAAGTTCTGTGACTAAATAAAAAAAAAAAAAAACTCAAAAAAGATGGGGAAGTAACTTAGTGCAAAGGCTCTGGTTTCAATCCTCAACAGCTACACCTCCCAAGTATCAAAGCATTAGGTTAAATTTTATTTCATTTTTCTCTTGTAGTGATAAAATTAAATACTTACATTTTGTGTTCTGTTACACTAAATGTATATATCTTAAGAAAATTGGCAATTTCCATTTTAGTACCCCATAGCTGGACATTTATTTTGAGGTCTGAGGCTCTGAGTAGAGTGGAAAAGAAACTATTGGATACTTTTTCTCTCTGCTTTTTTTTTTTTTTTTGAACTAATGTGGTTAAATTAGGAAATAGCAGCCAATAATATGTAAGATGCAGGCCTATAGCAGACAGATAAATAATGAGCTCTCTGTAATGGAAGTAGCTTCAAAAGTAGGCTTATGGAGAATTTTGCTTTAAAACTTTACCAGCTTATATAGGAAGCATTTATATATACCTATGGTTCTCATCTTCTGGGTCATGAACTTATTTGAGAATCTGATGAAAGCTATAGGCTATCTCCCAGAAAAATGCACATTCCTGCAAAAAATTGCCTATAATTTCAAGAAGTTTACTGATAGTAGAATTCATCCATGGACAGTAGAAAACTACTCTTGCTTTGTGCAGTTCTGAAACTTATTTATAGTACTCATTTCTATGTTACAATAATATTCTAGCCTTAGAAAGTGCATTTTGAAATGCAAAGGCATTGTCTCAAATAAAGGAAAACAACTTTAATTGATTCTGTTTTTCTGTATTTCTGACCCTCCATTTTAACCAAGTACATTTCTTATTCCATCTCATCAACATATTGCCACATTTCCTTGTGAAACAAAAATATGTGTTCACTTTTTTGTCAATATATCCTCTCTAGAAAGAATATCTAAAATACTTCTGAAATACATGATTGGAATTAAAGTGACATGCTGATCAGAGATTTTTAATGAAAGAAAAGGACAAGGGATATTTAAGTAAGCAAATTCTTCTCTAGTAGTAGATACAAGGATCTGTGAGAAGTGAGTTAGCAGCATTTTTGGAGTAACAAGATTTCTGGGACATAATCTCACGAACACAGTTGACTATTCTCTCATGTATAATTGTGGACATGTGTTTGAATATTATTTTATAATGCAGATTTTACCTTGTATGCAGTGACTTTGTGATGTTTCAATTATTTGGAATAATTTGTTCTATTTCTTTGTTGATACTATATATTTGGTTCAATTTCATCTCCATACTACTTCCATTAAAGGGCTTGAAAATAATTGAATGCAAGTTTATGTATTTACCTTTTGAAAAAACAACTGCATTATGGAATATATTTTTGCATAAATTTAAGTTCAACATCAGAAGTCAAAATATAATACCACTACCCCCAAAATATAATACCACTAACTCAAAATGAAAACATAGTGATGCCAATTTGCTTCAATATGTAAGAGTGAAAATATTCAATATTCTGTAGAACTTTAAGAATCTTACTTTGCTTTATGGATGAAAATTATTCAATGTACAATAATTCTTGTAGGTATTTTTTAATGCTTGTCTCATTGTCATTGTGCAAAATAAATACTTATAGTGGCAAAACTTGAGGATTAGTCTTTAAAATGGAGCAGTCTATGCTTATTTACAGAAGGACTAGTTAATAAGAAAAGATTGTCTTTCATACCTTTTATAAGAGCAAGGTCCTTAAAGTTTCTACGTAGAATGTTATATTGATCAAGATAAATTAAGATATGTAAAACCACAACTGTGATGTTTTATGTATTAGTTGTCTATTTTTGCATAACAAATTACTGTAAACTTGATGACTTAAACAGTTCCTATTTTTTTATCTCATGGACTTATTGGGTCAGAATTCCTATAAAAGTAAAACTTATTTCTTTACTTCTGTTTTCATCGGTTTGAAATAGATTGTCAGTCTGTGAGTCTGTGATCCCATTTTGATATTGGATTTCTTTTTCAAGCTCACTGAAATCATTTAAAAATTCAGTTTCTCATAGTGATAGACTGAGATCTCAGTTTTATTGCTGACTACGAGTTAGTCAGTCTGAATTCATGTAAGTTCATCTCAAGTTTTCCTAGCATATGTTTCTCTTGCTACATAAGAGCTTACTTCCTTCATGCCAGCAGCAGAATCTCACTCATGTCTGCTGGGAGTCTGTCTAATGTAGCACTGGTGACTGTCACATAACTTTTGCATCTACGGTAAGTAATCAAAACAGCTACTATCACTTAAAAGTCTCATATTGTCTTACTAGACAGAAAATATAATTAAAATATACATATGGGGAGCAGGAATACTGGGAGTCATTTTAAAATTATGCAGAGCATGATTTTTTCAGGCAAATATTGATTTCTTGCTTAATCAAAGCTTTTTGCCTTTACATGTGTGACGCTAAGGGCAACCAACTTTTAAATCTAGATGCTTTAATAATTTGGATTTACATGAGAATTTTTCCTCAAACTGCAATTAAATATTTCCAGCATAAAGCAACATGAGTTCTACCTACACTTCTATCACCACTGTCAAATAACTATGCCTGACTTTAGAGAGTAAGGAAATTGAAACTTTTCACTGACAGTCTCTCCTTGATCAAAAGTTTTTTTTTTTTTTTTAGATTCTATCCTCTTTTCAACTTAGTGATGAATTCTTAAATTTTCAACTTTGACTTTGCATTTAACAATTTTATAAAGAAATCTTCCAAGTTGTGTTATTCAGAAATCTTCTACTTGCATTGTCTAAACATTTTCAAATTGCATCAGATTCCTTATTTGCTCCTTATCAGATTCCTTATTTGCTTATCTAGTTAGTTTCTGATAACTCTATACTGCATTCTTCACTGGAAATGTTATTAGTTCAGTTTAGCAAAGGATTACTCTACTATGCAAATAATTTTTCATACAGGACAGAAAATCTCTTTGTGCCTTGGCTATGTAGCTGCATATTTTTGGTTTTATTTTTAGTTTAATCCAGTCTCTTTCCCTGCCTGAAAAGTTCATTGTGATAGTTTTACTAACAGGAATGCCAAAATTCATAGCAATTAATTGTCTAATTTTACAGAGTTAGGAAATAAATTATAATTCAATTGCAAATTACACCTAATCTAAAATCAAATTTAGTTACTCTGCACAAAAATATTGTTACATTAACAGATATGAAAGTTAAATGGGTGCTTGTTTTAAGAGGGTTAAAGATAGAATGATAAATAACTGGATCCTATTTCTATATGGATGTACACATAAATGTCCATTTGGGTCAGTGTATATTGAGACCTCCCTTCAGTTCCTTCAAATAAACATTAGGACTTCCCATAACATCCGCATGTTTAATCTTCCATTTACACTTACACGATAAGAACTTTGTGTATCTATTCAGTTAGTAAATATTTATAAAGAGCCTATTACATCCTTAAGCATGTACTTGCCTAATTCCTGAGCAGATAAAATTTTATGTTTTCAAAAACTTCCTACCATAAAAATCATGGAAGTTAATCTAAGTTAAACACACATAGTAAGTCACTGACAGCTAGGGTGATTAGGGAAGTCTTCATGAGAACAATCATGTGTAAAGAGGGCCTGAAGGATACAATGCTTAGACAAAAGAAGACAAGAAGAGTACTTCATTCAGAGTTAATGGCATGAGAAAAGTCAGAGAAACAAAAGCAAAGACAGCATTTGTTGTAGCCAGTGTATGCAAGTGAATAGATTTAGTAAGACAGGACATAATAATTCATAGGATTATTTTAAAACATTCTCATAAATATGTGAAATGCAGAAGAGTGCACGAGATCCATCCACACACTGTAGACTGAAAATATCCAGCTGATGGCCTTGATCCCACAGCAATGTCCTACATGAGTTCACCTGAAGACTTTGAGCCCACAGCAATGTCCCCCGTGAATCTAGAGCCCACACCAGTGTCTCATGTAAGTCTGAATTGAAAATTGGCACTGAGAACACACAAAGGTCAATGGTGGAAGCTAGGAAGTTTATGCCAGGGATTGAAGGAACTGGGTAAGCTGGCTGAGGGGTCTGCACTGGAGGCAGGAAATGATGCTAAAGGTCCTTATAAAGAGCATATTACATCCTTAAGCATGTACTTGCTTTCCCAGACCAGAGCTTTCCCAAAAAGAATGTCAGCCATCCCAAGGGACAGTGAGGATCTGAGCTCCTCCAACAATAGAACAGCAGAGTTTATATCAGGAAAAGCAATAGGACAAGCATTTCCAGGAGAATCAACACCATGCTATCTTCCCATCCAGTTTTCCTTTTATGCTGTTGCAACAATCCTCAAGTGGGTCTTCCACACCCAGAACCACACTGATTCAGTTCATCAGGGTGTTACAAGTTAATGATTAGTTAATCCATCACAATGAAAATTTAAATTTGTTTGCAGAAAGATATAGGGCAGAAGTTGTAGTGTCAAATTACAAAAGAAACCTTCAAATGTTAGATTAAAAAGAGTTACACATAACAAGGGGTTTATAACTTTACATTAGTATTAGAAACCTTTTATAGCATCTAACAGAGAAGAGGAGATCCAGAAACTAAGGAAGGACACTTCTCAGAGCTCTGAAAAATCAACAGAAGACTGTGATAATCCTCAAGTGAGAAAAAAAATACTTCTTTGGCATCTTAGCGTTAAAAATATTTTTATCAATGATTGTGGTTTACATGTAGGCTTATTGAGGGATTTTGAAGCCATTTGTGTAATGTATTCTAATTCTTGATCAAAATATATTTGGATTCTGAAATGTAAAGTCATATATAACTCCCTGCATTTATTTTAGCTAGTAACAGAAACTTTAGTAAGAATATAACACCTGTGAATTATAGATACATGAATGTATGTTGTTTATGAAATATATAATGATACTTTATAATTGTTTTACAATAAAAAAGGAGCATACTCTGGATTGATGAAGGAGGCAGAAAGTATACTTTCCAAGAGACATTAAGTAACACATAGATGTCAGGAAGAATGAGGAAAGTATTATTTATGGAAGGAGAGAGTGATCTTGTGTGATTCTACAAATATCCACACAAACAGATTCCACGCATTTTTGCATAATACAAATTGGAATAAGTAGCAACATCTGATGGACAACACCTATGGATCTCTCAGTGGAGAAAAATATTGAAGAGAAATGTGTTTTGTTCTTTACACAAAGATTAATAAATCTGTTGACATCATCTCTTAAACAAAAGTCAATCTGGGTTACTGAGGTAGTCAAGTCATGACAAGATAGCTTGGAATGTTCTTGGTGAATGTAAAACTGCAGAATCACAATCATGAATTTCAAAGTAAACCTTCATAACCCCATATCTTTAGTTTGGCTCTGTTTTACCCACCAGCAAACTGAGTATTTAATAGTTAACTATGAATTTTGAAAGATTACTCTGTAGTAATATTTTTTCTGATATGATTATTGAATACTGATTATGTTTGAATATAGGATGATACTTTTTAGTATAACTGTATTCATTTTATTTCATAACTTCTCAAGTAGCACACTTTTTTACATTTTTGTTTGTTTTATAACATAGGCATTACTGGAAATTAAATATGTGACACTATTAGAAATTGATCAATCAACTTCTTGATTCCACAAGCTTTATTTAGTGACCTTCAGTGAGTGAAAAGCAGTAAAGGTACAGCAACTTAGCCAGTAAAAACTCTTTCTCCTTCCCTTTTTGAACTGATTACCTATAATAAAAAATTTTATCAATTTTTCTGTGGCATATCTCCCTGAGTGTATTGTAAAGAAGAAATATCCTAATTTAAAAATGTGTAACTCAAAGTTAGTGCCTTGAAAAACAATACATTTTTCATAAGTGTTGTTTTCATTTGAAAACTAAAATTTCCCTGCTATATTCACTATTCTTCTCTTTGTTTACTAACTATAATTCTCTGTTTTACAAATGGAAAAACATGACATACACAGAGATTAAAATGTATTGGCTGCTCACACAGCAGGTTGGCGACCAGGAGAAATACTGAAATTCCATTTTTGTGCTAGTTCCAAAATTGAAAAAGTAAATCTATTTTAAAAGAGAGTTAAGGAATTAAAGGCGAATTTTTTTCACCACTAGAAGAATTTTATGTCTGCATATGCTGAAGCCAGCAATCTGTTTGATTGTTTTAACACATTGCACAGATTTGTATTTACACATGAGTAAAAAAAAAATAATTCATTATCAGATATCATTTTATTTGAGCAGCTAGAGGACAGACTGGTTACCATTTGAAACATTTCCGTTAATTTGTTTTCCTGTGTATATAACTTGTGATATGCTATGTTGTTGCATTTGAGCAGTTGCAGGGAGAAAACAAACAAAAAGAATTGTGACATATATCAGCAGGTGAGTATGCGATATCCTTGGAGAGTATTAAAGTTTTCAAGTTGGGTGTGTAATTTAGTTATGTGTGAGTAATTTATGAGAGGCAGTTGGTTTCTTGGAAAGAGTGCAGTCTTTGGAATTAGAAAAAAATAAGTACAAATATTCACTATTATTTATAGAATGAATCACTTAAAGATATTTAGTAGCCTCAGTGATTTCAAGGCCTTTTGCTTTCTAAACTAGTTAAATAAATAATGTTAGACTTTTGCTTTCTAAACTAGTAAAATAAATAATATTTCTAGTTTCTTACTTCACCAGATAAAGACATTATAAATAATTACAAGTAATCACACTTTATACACTGTATATCAATTATCATTATGTATGACAAATACTGCTAGGTGACTTCCCAATCTCCATTTCCCCTTAATGGTAATTTATAGAATATCAGCTTGTTCATGAAAGAAATATGCACAGCTATAATATAATATTTATCAGTCTCTTCTGTCCCTGTATGTAACTATACTACACACTTCTGAGCAATGAGACATAAAGGGAAGTCTGTTAGGGTTCTGGAAAAGATATACATGCCTAAGTGAAGAGGCAATTTTTCTTATTCTTTTTTTCTTTTGGCTACCTTTAAGTGGACATGAAACTGAAAGTGGAACAACTATCTCACAAGCATAAAAAGACCAAGAATAAAGGGTATCTGCTGAGAAAACCAGGGGAGATGTTGAGGATCCTATGTTCCTAAAGGTCTTCTAAACCGATTTCTGTTTTTTATTATCTGATACAGACATCATGCCAGAAAACAAAATTTCTTTTTTAAAAACAATTATTTTCTATAATTTTGTCACTAATAATGAGGGGTCATCTTAATTGCTACATCAGAATTTCATAGTAAAGCTGAAATTTTTTTTTTTCATCAGTACTGGGGATTGAACTCATGACTGCCTGCTTGCAAGGCAGGTGCTTCTGTCACTGAGCTAAATCCCCAGCCCCTAAAGCTGAATTTTTTGATATCAAAATTGTATTACCATACTTTCTCCATAGAACATTTGCTTTTCTCTATATTTTTCTATCTCTGGTACTCTGGCAGGTCATTTTGAGCCCTGTGCCATATAGAATCCTCACTACACTTTGAGCTATCAAATTTGTTGGGATTATATATTCTATCTACTAGGTGAGTCTTTCTAAAATTCCATAACTTTTTCTTCTTTGAGCAACCTCTTTCATGAGTTTTCTAAATAGATGCTCCTGTTGATGCTTTGAAAAATATATTTTCATAGGCTAAGAAATAATGAGTACATCTTCTGCCATAGGTACCTTTAATTTTGTTTTCATTCACTTTAGAGCTTTCTAGCTTTGTAGAACTTGCAAAATAGAATGGAAGAAAGAACCCTTTTTACAACTTTATTCCCTGAAGCATTGTAATATACCCTCCAGAGCTGATAATGGCTTTCCTATTTCATGACTCCTTTGAAGCGATTTCAGTTGAATTGTATTTCAAAGAACATCTTATTTTTACATTTTGATGGTATGTAGAGATTGAAAATTTATGATTATTATGACTATTATACCTTCACTGTGGATTGTCTGTTTTCTCCAAAAGTTGAAAAAATATTCATTGTACTGATTCATCCCTTTACCTTGAATTCAATCTTAGTAATAATAATCAAAATCTCCTTTCTTATGATCATATCTGGCAAATATGTTTACGCCTAATATTGAATTTTAACTCAGATGTGCCATTTAAGAATGTATCTTGTAAACACAAAATAAATGAATTTATCTCTAAATACAGTCTGAGAGCTTTCATTTCTTTTAATAGAATAATAAAATTTAAATATATTTTTTAAACTGATAGGCTGCTCTGTTCTTATTTTAGCATCTTGCTTTATGTAATTTATTATATCTATTTTATTTTTAATAAAAATGTCTACTTTATATTGTATCTCTTTGTAATACAGGAATAATGTATTTTAATATACATTCTTGTCAACTATTGATCATATATAAACATACCTGAACTAATCAATACTTTAAAATTAATGCCATGAATAATATATTATTTATTGCTTTATTCTATGTTAGTTATTCTCTTATATCCTTTTATCTCTAGAAACCTCTTAAAATTTTCATCACCTCCTGATTCTTTACTTCTTAAATCCAGCAATTTAAAAAAAGTTTCTTCCTCTTATCTCCAATTGCTCTTCAAATTAACTCAATTTTAGCTCTACTTGCTTCAAACATTTTTAAATGCCAGCAACACTGAATCAGAGCCATAACTCAGAAGCGCATTTACAGGGGATAAACTGACTAAATTCAGTACTTAGTATTCCTAATGTGAACTATGCAATAATTCAAATGACTGCCCCATCTTATGAGATGTGTCAAACTGTACTAAGTTCCTTCTGCACGTCACTGAATAAGTTGCCTTCTGAAGTTGAATAATACAAACTTCCCCAGGTGACAATCAGGTAAACATTTAAATCAAATATATAAAGGTCATAGGAATATAGTGTCATAGTAAACTTTCTATTACTTCTAGAAAGCTAATTTCGAAGACTGCCTGTTCTTTCCCTTGTTTTATTTATGCCTATGCTTTAATGACACTTCCTCAAAAAGCCTTTCCTTCCAACAATTTGATTTTATGTCCCATTACATTCTCCTTATCTCATTTTAAAAGTTTCCATGCTGCGTATTGCCTGATTTCTATTATATATTTATTCATTTGTTGTCCATTTCTCCTTCTCTATTTTTCTTTCTTTGATAGCTAATTTTCAGGGTCTATAATACTGCTGGATAGGTACGAATCAATTTTGAATAAATTAATTTTTGCTTGGAGCTGAAGTAGGGAGCTCATAACATGTTTGAACAGGTTTGGGATGGTAGTAAAAAGAAAATGTGTAGAAACCAGAGGAATGTCTAACTTCACAGATGTGCTTTGACATACTTGATTATAACAAATTCATTGATTTTATCAACTATTTAGAAATAATTTTATTTTATCACATCCAGGATGTACTAGTCCCCAAATTGAGCATACTCTTGTATTTATTTTTATTCTCATATTTTCATTTTTAATACTACGTATTTGTTAAATGTGTTTATGTTCATTCTAGGTGATATACACGTGTCCATAGCAAATCATAATCTTTATGTTCCCTTCCAATCTCATCCTTCCAATCTTTCTTCCCTTTCATATTTACAAAAGCTCTGTTTTCATTTTATTTAATTTATTTTCTAAAGTCCTTTTCCATTTCTTTTTCCCCACTCCCCCACCTCTTGTTTCCCTTCATATTTGAAAAGTTCTTACTATTTTCTGCTATCTATCCTTCATTCTGCACCTCATTTATACTTTGGATTTCTCACAAGTGACTCCGTATTATATTGAAACTTATGTGTATGATGTATTTTATTTAAGATTATAGTTTTGAGGTGCCTTGTGTTTATCCTTGTTTATGGAAGAGTAATATTGCATTACATATAAATATCACATTTTCTTTATCCATTTCTCTTTTTATCAACATATATGGTACTTCCAAGTATTAGTTAGTATGAATTTTGCTGCTACAAAAATGGGTATGCATACATCACTGTGATATGATGTCATTAACTCTTTTACAAAGATACCTAAAAGGGGAATAGCTGGATCAACTGCAAATTCTATTTTTAGTTTTTGAAACCTCTCCATAGCTATTTCCATAGTGGTTTTGCCAGTTTATACTCCTCACAACAATGTTAATTCATGTTTCCATGCAGCCTCACCAGCAGTTGTCATTGATTGATTTCTTGACTGTAGCCATTCTTTCTGGAGGAAGACGACACCTCAATGTTGTTTAATTTTTATTTGTCAAGTGGCCAGGATTTGGAACAATTTTTCATGTGCAGTGGTACCTCCATTCACTGAGTTAATTTGTTTCATGATTCTGGGAAAAATGCCTTTGTTTGTGTTCATCACCCAGTGCAGAGTTTGAGAACATTTTGTCAAAAACTTCTGTTCATGAACCAAATTGTTCACAATTAGAAGTGTTCGTGACCCTTAGTATTACTCTATTTATTGGGCATTTGTCCATCTTTACATGAGAAGTGTCTATTCAGTTCAGATGCCCATTTTTGGATTTAGTCTTTAAATTTGTCAGGTCTCATTATGTTTTGTGATATTTATTTTTGATGCTAGTCCCCCGTGTAAGAAGCCAGAAAGGTTTTTTGGTTTTTTTCCCCCATTCTGTATATTGTCTCCTCATTGCGATGGCAGTTTCCTTCACTGTGTAGAAATATTTTTAATTCAATGTGATACCATTTTTAATACTCTTGTAATACTTCCTGTACCACTGATTCTTATTCATCAAGTCTTTGACTGGGCCTTTTTTTTTTCAAGAGATTTGAATGTTTTACATTGCAACATGTTAAGCATTTCTATCTTAATATGTAGTTAAGTGATGCTGGAGTTGTTTCTGCATCTCCTATTCTGTTCTAAATCTGTTGATATGAATTATTTTGGTAATACTGTACCATATTGTTTCAATGTAGCTCTTTTGCCCCCTATCTTACAATTGTTGCCCCAAACTGATTTTCCTATCAGGGCACTTCTGGTTCCATATGAATTTCAGCATTTTTTCTATAGTTGTGCAAGGAATGGTGTCAGAGTTAGCATTAAACCTCTATTACAGCTTTGAAAATATGATCATTTTCACCATATTGGCTCTGCCTATTCAGGAACAGGAAATATCTGCAATATTTTCTGATATTCTCTTTGATCTCCTTTTCCATGGTACTTTAATTTTCTTTGTAGAGGTCTTTCACTTCCATGGTTAGGTTATTAAATATTTTTTAATGCTATTGTAAAATGTACTGCATTCTCAAACTCTGTAAGTATATTATTGATGGAGAAGATTGCTATTGATTTTTGAGTGTTGATTTTGTATCCTGTTATGCTACTAAATATAATTCGTAATTCTCGGGCTCTTCCGGTGGAGTTCTTAAGGTCTTCTCTGTAAAAGATTGTGTCATCAGCAAACATGGTAGTATAACTTCTTCCTTTCCTATCCATATTACTTTTATTTCTTTCTCTTGTCTAATTGTTCTGGTTAATATTCTCTGGACAATATTAATCAGTAGTAATGATAGTGAGCATACTTGCCTTGCTTCTAAAGTGAAATATGTCACTTTTTCTTCATTTAGTATGGCATGCTGTCTATTGGTTTGTCATAGCTGGCTTTCATCCAATTTTCATCATGGTTTTTATCAGGAATTGATGTTGGATTTCATGAAATGCTTTTTCCTGAATATATTAAGATTACCACATATTTTTCCTTGTTTTGTTTATGTGGCATATTACAATTATTGATCTGCATATGTTGAGCCAATCCTACATCTTTGGAATAAATCTTATGTGGTTATGTTATATAATCCTTTTGATGATTTATTCCAAACTGTTTGCATGTATATTACTGATGATTTTTATATCCACATTTATTAAAGTGATAGACCTGTAATTCTCTATTTGAGTTGGTCATTTTCTGTTCTTTTGCTTTCACAAATGGTTTTCAGAATATGCTTTCCTTTTTTTTCAGAATATGTTTTCATTTCAATTTCATTAAAGTTTGACAAATGTTCACATTATAACTTCGTTAAAATTCTTATAGAATTCAGCATGAATCTGTTAGGATATGAGATTTTCTAAGTTGGTAAGACATTTTGTTATTATTCCTTCAGTTTCATTGTCTGATATACAACTTGTGAGAATTTACATTTTAACATACAAAGTAACATTCATCATCTTCTTATTTTAAATCATTATATCTATCTGTCCATCTACCTATCTATATGCCGAGCCATGTATCTTTTGTTAATGTCTTTACTAGTTATGATGCAAACTGTGAATCCTGCTGCTGCATGCCATCCAAAGGAAAGACAGGTTATAAAAATAACATCGTGTGTTATCTCCCATTGCGTTCACCATATCTACCACCATGCAACTTCTGTCTCTTCCCTATTTTCAATATGACCATCAAAATTAAATGTTCTGAATTAGTCCAGAATTAATGATAGTACACTTAAAGACACCCAATAAAGAGAATTTTCAAACTGTTTCATAAGGTGCAAGAATTCTGGGATAAATGTATTCAAAAGTGTGTATTTTGAATGGCATAAATATCAAGGTCTTTTTCCTTGATTTGTAAAATCTCCATATATTGAGATCAGATCTGATGTATATTGTTACATGTATATGTGAATATCTATGTGAATTCTATGTGAAGGTGTGGATGAGAAATATTACAGTTCAAGACAAATAATGATGAGATACGATACTGCTGGATACACTATCACTAACCTGTGTATAAGAAAGAAATTTTCTTAAGTTTGCCTCAATTCATATTGTCTTCCATTTTACATCTTTATTTTGTTGTCTTAAAAATAAAATTAAAGGAAATAAAATAAAAGGAGATAAAATGAAAAAAGTAAACCCTCCTATTATCTTACAGAAATTTATCATGCTTCCTGATAAATTGCTGTTTTAAAAAACATTCTGGGAATTTTTTTTTACATTGCTTATCCAATGTGAAGTTTGAAATTTTTGAAAGTGTAAATCCTCTAAAATTTTTAGAAATGAAACTTTTTTTCAGTTTTTACTCTATAATGAAATTTTGCTCTATAAAAATGTTGTGGCTGTGTGGTTAAGAATAAATTGAGGAAAATGAGAGTAGACAGGAAGTTACTGAACATGAGGATTTTACTATGGCTTATAAAGAGATGATTATATACAATAGGGTACTTCTTGAAGAAGAAGAAAGATAAAGGAATAATGCTAAATGAATTAAGAGACACAGAAGGTTAAATATTGAATGGTTTCACATACATGAGAGACCCAAAATATACATAAATTAAAGGACAACATATGATAGAGATCACAGGAAATAGGAAGGTAGACTTTGTGAATATGGGAAGAATATCTGGGACAAGGAAGAGGAAAGAACGCAGATGACAAGTAAAAATCAAATTATTCAAATATAATACCTATAAGTGCCAATTCTTCAAGATGAGTTTATTTATTAAATGTCACAAACATATATCAATAAATGAGATAAAAAATAAAATATTGGAAATGTAGTGTGAAGGGAAAGTAGAGGGCATATTTGCAAAATACTTAGTGAGGAACCAAGTTATAATTGATTGGATGCATTGAGGGATATAGGATAGATTGATACTAGTTGTATGACTTAAGTTCTTTATCTTGAAATACAAGAGTAACAGGACCAGTGATTGAAATATGGAATATATAAGGAATGGCAAACTTACAAATATAAACATTTTAATTTCAGACATACTGTGTGTCTAAGTACATTTGAATGCTCATATGAATATGAAATGTATATCACAAAAATATGTATATCACAAAAACGTGAGATTAGAGAAGCTAAGTGAAAAGATAAAGGCATGGCTTTTGTCTTAGTTGCTTTTCTTGCAAAGACAAACTACCCAGCAGCCACAGTTGAGTTGATTTTAGCTCAGAGTGTGTTGAGGTCTCAGCCTGTAGCTGGCTGCTTCCAAGGCAGGGGAGCATGGCAGAGGAGCATAACTGAGGAGAAACAGTCCCTGACTTGGCAAGCAGAAGACAGCAAGAAGTCAGCATTAGCAGTGACAGCAAGCTAACCTGCTTTCTGCCCATTTATACTCCATCCAGGGTACAAGCCTATTGACTGATGACACCCACACCCAGGCATCAGTTTACATTAACCACACACCCTTACCCCAGCATCACATGCTTAATTCACATTCACACATCCTAAATCCAGCCACTTGCTAAAAACCCCACCTTTGAGCACATATCAATTTGAGGGAATGTGCAGATACAAATCATAGCAGGTGTTATTATCATACAAATCATACTTAAAACCACATAACTGGGTGAGTTCACATGAGCACTTGTAAATTTAATAAGTGGATTAGGGGAAACCTCAAGTATCCTTATTTAACTAAATGAGAATGGATGATAGCAAATAAAAATGCAATACAGACAGTTGTCCAAGGTACTTAAATGCAAGGTAAAAAAAAAAAAAGATTTAGGGAGGGAATGTTGAACAATAAGACATGCCACAGCTCAAATGGTTTAATCATGGGAACATGTCCATGGAATTAAGCAAATAATAATTTGTGATATTGTTGAGAGCAATTTAAACTGGATGGTTGAGGGAGAAACTTAGATTGTAGAGGAACAAAACCAATATAAAACCAATATTTTAGGAAAATATACAGGAAATTAAATTACTCCTGGAAAGAATACCGAGAAATATAACCTTATGTTAATAAGCAATAAGCACATTGGTGAATTTCCCCATCACTGCAACCAAACACTTTCACACAGGACTTAAAAAGAAGATTTATTTCATGGATGATTTCAAAGAATTTAGTCCGCAGTCTGCTGGCTTCAAGGAAGAAGCATCATGGCAGAAGAGTATGTTATTGTGTATAACAAGAAGATATGAAAGACAAAACTTTCAAAAAAATAAGATATATTATCACTGAGGTCTTTCAATTTTTGTTTTCTGCTATTCTCACATAGCTGAGTTCAATACTTTGGTTTTGTTTGCTTATAGATATACTTATGGTAGCACTAAGCATCATACCAATACACATTGTCTCAGTGTCCAGAAATTAGAATGGAGGAAGAAGAAACATGTCATGTCTTATTTTTGTGCAGGGAAGATTCGTGGGGTTCTAATCCAGGCACTTATGCATGCTCACCAAGCACACCACCCTGAGCTACATCTTCATTGCTTAATGGCCTATTGCTAAAAGTGAGAAATATATGCCCAGAATCTTCAAAACTACCTCATATCTAAGTCTTTTGAGCACAGTATTTTATTTAAAATAATAATTATCAAAACAATGAATTAATTTCACAATTCAAAATTTCTACTTCTGAACATTTGAGGTGGCTTTCAGGGGGCAAGATAGAGCCTTTTGTTTTTAAAATAATTTATCTTTTGTTTTTAGTGGTAGCTACAAAAATTTTTATGAAAATAATTACATATGTACATTTATGATTTTAACTCTCACTTTGTTGTACATTTATTATTGTTCAATTAAAATTTACATTAGATATTTTTATCATCTCCCATGGGCCTTGGTGGCACAGAAAAGGCTACTTTCACTAAAGGCAATGTCATTAATCAAATTTGGATTACTGTTAGAAAGGGTGAAAGTGAGAAATGCTGGAGGTAAGGTATTAAGTAATCTTATTAATTCAGATAAATAATACAGCTCAGAAGGATTCAACATGACTGAATCGAGGAGAAACAACATCGGAGTTACTTAAAGAAAATCAAAAAATGGTAATTGAAAGAAACGGAAGGACATACATCCTAATGCAAAAATCAATCTGAAATGAGAGACTTGTAGTTAAAACAAAACATAGATATAGGACTTTATACAGTGGTGAAGCAGCTCACAGAAATGCCTGTGTGACTGTCACACATGTGTCGAGCAACATCTACTATTCTGAGAGTCTCCCAAAAAACTGATGAACTGTAATAGCGTGGCAAAATCAAGCCACACAGATTAGATTTGTGATATAGGAACCCTTGCGCCTTTCACCTCCCTCCAAACAGAAGACTCTTCTGCCTGACAAAAAATTTCTCCAATACACATAGGGATGTGTTTCCAGGGAGCTGCTCCCTTCCAATGGGCCACTAGAATTTTTTTTTTCTTTTATTTTTTGTGCTATGTGCCATACTGCCTATCTGGAACCTCTAGAAAAACTAAGGTTAGGAGCAACACCAGCAGAACTGAAGTCAGTAAGTGGAACAACAATTACCCCTCCTCCCATGAAGCCACTGGAGTGAGAGGCATGGACATAGAATTTTTAGCAGCCTAGGATAAGGCAAGGCAATGAGTGGAAAGTCAGCATTCCCTCTTGCTATAGGGGAAGGCAGTGGACCAAACAACCTTGGCTGACCCTTTGGTTGTGGCAGGGACACTGAAGCAGCTAATAGTACTCCCTCCACCCTGTGACCAGCAGAGAAAGAGGAAGGAATTCAGATGTGAGTTTAAGTGGCCTGGGGTCACTTTGGTGCAACAGTTGGGAAGTTAACACTCAACCCTCTAGAGAGAAAACAAAAGTGGGACTGAGTAGCCTGGGGCTGTCTCCAGAGTGGAGGCAGCAGCATCAATGAGTTGGCTGACAGCACTCACCCTGCCATTTATCCTACCTCAACATGAGAGGAGAGAGAGCTGCTTCCGGAGTGGAAGAGAGGAATCTGTGTAAGCACTAGGCGCTGCCAACAGTACATGAAATGGCAAATAGCCTCAGCCTGGCTCAGAGAGGATCACAGCAACTAGGAGAGCAGCACAGAGATAAACTGCATAAGGAGACATGGGTAGGTCGCTGAAGGACACTCTGAAAGTCCCTGGTTTAGGACTGGCTGCAGGCCAACGTGGTTCTGAACACAGCACTAATGTTAACACAGACTTGGTGGAGTTCATTGTGCAACACAGGTTTGGGATCTGAGTTGAACACTGCAGCAGGACAATGAGCACCATAAAAATTTCATTAGCTTTTTAAAATTTTTTGGCTTTATTTTCATTGTTGTGTCTTTTTTTGTTGTTGCTTAAGTTTTTACTTTTAGTATTTGCTTTGTTGTGATGTTTTCTCTCAGTACATCACTTGTTCTTGATATTTTATTTTCATAGGAGTGAATATTTTTTCTAATCTTTCTGGCTTAGTTTTATATTCTTTTGCTTTCACCTTCATTTTTTGTCTCCTGTCCTCTTTTGCCGTTTCACAAAGCTTGGGTGATCACATTTTGTCCTTGTACTTTGCTTCTACTATATTTCTCCTCCTTGCTATCAATGTTTTGTTCCCTGTGTGATAGCTCAGACCCTGGAATAAAACCCAAGAAAGCAAGAAATTAAAATTTGAGGAGCAAAGGCTTTATTTTAGCCCAGGCCTGGCATCACAGTCTCCAGGAGACAATTTGGAGACTGCACGCCTTACAGCTAGAAAGGTTGTGTTTTAAAGCCAAAAACCACAGGAATGTTGTAATCGCTGACACAGTTAGGTAGCATCTGGGCTTTATAGAACTTCCTGTAATTTCCTTGAATTTAAGCATTACTTAAAGAACAGCACATTTTATTACAGATAGCTGGATGAGGGGTAAGGGAGGGGGTTACAGGAAACTGATACCTAAGTCTTTTACAGCTTTCTCAGGAAATTGAAATTTAACCTAGATAGATAGGAAGGAGAAAGGGGAGGAGGAAGTAACTGGTACCAGCCCCCTGGGGTGGGGGACTTTACTCAAATTTGAGATGTTAACTGTAGGTCTTTCTTTGTGTAGACTGGTTCTGACAAGTTTGGAGGGACTAGCATCAGAGAAGTTACTTCCTTGGTTGGCCCCTCTGATGTAGTGGTTATTTTTTGAGTGGCCTGATACGCCAAATTGATTCCTAGGGTGAACAACAGCAAACCACTGAGGCAGTCAGACTGCTGTCAGCAAGTCTAGGATCTGTGGAGCATTTTTTGTCTTAGTTCCGGCCAAGGTTAAGAGACCTTGCTCCTGATAGATAGCTCCATGTACATGTACAGTAGCAAAAGCATATCTACTGTTAGCAAAAAAGTTTACCCTCTTTCCTGTGGCTAGTTTTATCCTCTCAGTCAAAGCAGTGAGCTCCGCCCTTTGGGCAGAGGTGCCAGGCTCTAACTGCTTAACTCAGGGTACCTCTTTTTTGGTGGTCACTGCTGCCCCGGCCACTCATTTGCCATTCTGGATGAAGCTTCTTCCATCAATGCAATAGTTGTTGACATTTCCCAAAGGCTGGTCGGTAACATCAGCCCATAGGTTCTGCTGCAGTTCGAGGATGTCAGCACACTCATGGGGAGGTGTCATTTGTTCCTCCAGGTCTTCATCAGGCATAAGGGTGGCTGTGTGTAAAGATGAAGAAGTCTTGAATATCACTGACACTGGGTCTAGAAGCAGGGCCTGACAGTGTAGAATTCTGGCGTTTGAGAGCCACTTTTTGGGAGGGGTTTTGATAAGAGTCTCTAAACTGTGGGAGGTCACCACAGAAATCTTCTGTCCAAAAGTGAGGGTTTTTTTTTTTTTTTTTTTTTTTTTTTTTTGCCTCTTTAAGTAACATTGCCACAGCAGCTAGGATTCTCAGGCAAGGGGGCCATCCTCCTGTCACTGGATCAAGTCTTTTGGAGATGTAGGCTATATGCCTCTTTTAAGGGCCAATGTCCTCAGTTAGGACTCTTTTGGCAATGCCCTTGAGTTTATCTATGAACAAGGTTAATGGCTTGGTAACATCAGGGAGTCCCAGAGCTGGGGCCTCTGTCAAGGCCCACTTGAGCTGCTAGAAGCCCCGTTCACATTTATCAGTCCAGTTCAGTGAGTTTCTCCCTTAAGAGAGTCATATAGGGGCGAGCTCTTTCAGCAAAATTTAGAATCCCTAGCCTACAGTATCCAACTGCCCCCAGAAACTCCCGTACCTTTTTTTTTTTTTAATTTTTTTTTTCTCATAGAGCAATTCTAACACCTTGGTTATCTTTTCGTTGGTAGCTTCTTGTAAATTTTCTCAGTTCTCAAAGACCTTTTGTGCTATCTCTATTAACTGGCTGAGGGGCATTTTCTCAAATCTCTCAAACCTTTGCAATGTTTTTATCTAACATGTGGGGCCCACTGAGTTGCAAAGAGAACAACTGGCGATACTGGGGGGAACCTCCTTACCTCTGGTTGTTCAATCAGGATGGGACAAAAGGAGAACATGGTTTTGGCCTTCTGGATCAGAGAGTAGGCTTCATCTGGATGGCACACCACTTTTTGTCCCAGGGTGTCACCTGGCAGGCCATCATTTTACTGAAATTACATTCTTAACAAAAAAGGACTTTTTCATAGATAACAAAATTGTGCTGCATAATCTCCCAGATGTTCATAGCACATGCAAGAACTTGTATCTCGTCTCTAGTATCACCTATAATCTCATTTTAATGGAAACAGTTTGCAGCAAAGGTTTACTAATCTTATAAATAAATCCACCAAAACTGATCTAATACTGTCAAATTCTGAACACATTTATTTCTTGTCAAGCCTGTTATTTGCAGCACTATAAACCAAGAAAAATAAAATTCACATCCTCTTGAGCTTTCTACAACTTACAATATACCCCCCAAGTTGACCTTTTATCTTCTTCCACATTTTGGCACAGCCAGACATTTTTACTTGAAGACAAAACCACTTTCCTTGTCCCTTTTTTTTTTTTTACTATTACCAGTCAATTACCTTTTCTCTCACTTCTCAGACAACATTAAAACTCTCAACAAAACCACTGAAGTCACCTTTTAGTAGTCTAAAACATATTTAATTATTTTATGTCTTTTTACCACATAAAAATGCTGTATTAAAAAAAAAACTGTAACTTTTTTTTTTTTTTTTTTTTTGCTTTTTCATTTTTATCAGTACCGGGGATCGAACTCAAGACCGCCTGCTTGCAAGGCAGGTGCTTATGCCGCTGAGCTAAATCCCCAGCCCTGAAACTGTAACCTTTTAACTGGCTCAAATATAGTATGACCTGGTAAAGTTGATATGATTCTTAAAAACCATAAATATACATATATATATATATATATATATATATATATATATGTGTGTGTGTGTGTGTGTGTGTGTGTGTGTGTACATATGTTTACATTTTAACCAGAAAGAAAAACACTCTTTTTTTAAAAGGCATGCCAGAGGTTGCAAGTAATCAATTGAGGACTAAAACATTAAACAAGTCGCCACAACATTAAAGACACAAAAAAAGGTTGCTTCATCCACAGTTTGGTGAGCTAAAGGAAATAATTTTCTATTATGAACCTTGAGTTTAATAAGCCATATGATCTAAATCCCTTTGTCCATTTTGGGCTTGTTGAAGGGGTTCCTAGGAGCGAATGTTCTGTTAGATTTGGGATAACCAAAAGGAGAACAATTAGAACAAATGGACACACAAACAGACATATAAGACAAGACACACTGCAACAAAAAAAAATAGCCTTTGCTCAAAAACTAACCAATTATTGGGTCTCTGGAGAGACTTAGCAAATAAAATTAATCAAATAAGTGGTTCGCTACCCGGGTCAGAGTCAGTAATGGACGGAATTCATCCCCAAACCAACTGACTCTGACCTCAGGAGGTCCACACTCCCAAAGTTTGAGGGTGTCCCCTCTAAGAGTACAACTACAACTGACCACGGCCCAAACAAACCCCTCCAGAGTACTTACTTTCAGAAGTTCAGAAATGGGTCTGGGGTCTTGCTCCCATCTGAGACGAGCCCCCAAATGTAATAGCTCAGACCCCAGAATAAAACCCAAGGAAGCAAGAAATTAAAATTTGGGGAGCAAAGGCTTTATTTTAGCCCAGGCCTGGCATCACAGTCAGGAGCCAATTTGGAGACTGCACTCCCTACAGCTAGAAAGGTTGGGTTTTAAAGCCGAAAACCACAGGAATATTGTAATCACTGACACAGTTAGGTAGCATCTGGGCTTTATAGAACTTCCTGTAATTTTCTTAAAGTTAAGCATTACTTAAAGAACAGCACATTTTATTAAAGATAGCCGGATGAGGGGTAGGGGAGAGGGTTACAGGAAACTGATACCTAAGGCTTTTACAGCTTTCTCAGGAAATTGAAACTTAACCTAGATAGATAGGAAGGGGAAAGGGGAGGAGGAGGCAGTAAGACGCATACAGAATAGGAAACGAGGCACAATGGTTAAAACTAGGTTACAACACCTGTGCCTTTTAAATTTTCCCAATGAAGGGCAAAATCACTCTACTAAGGAGAAACTCATTACTTAGAAGCTTGGAGTGAATTGTTTCAAGTCCTGAAAGAAAACAAACTCCCACCCAGACTGATGTGTCCTGAGAAACTATCTTTAAAATTGATGGTGAAATAAGATACTTCTATGATGAGGAACACTCGAAGAATTTCATGAACACCAAACAAGTTCTACAACATTTTCTGAAGAGTATCCTAGAAAGAGATTACCAAGACCACAATTCCAAGAAATCACCAGGCAGGTCAAGTGATAAAAGACAAGAAACAAACAACAAGAAAAAAGTATGACAAGGTAGAATCAATACATATCAGTTATGACCATCAGTGTAATTTATCTCAATTCACAAATAAAAAGAAATAGACTACGAGAGCAGATCAAGAAACAAGATCCAATGATATGCTGCATATCAGAAGCACATTTAATTTTTAAAAAAGTCAATTCATAGACCAAAAGTCAAAAGATAGAGAAAAGTACTTCACGTGACAAGTACCTGGTAGAAAGCATGGGTGGCTAATCTATTTTTAGAGAAAGTGAATTTCAAGACAAGCCTGAATGACAGAGGCAAAGAAATCACTATATACTTGTTTAGGGAAATTTTTAAGAAGATATAACAATCATAAATATATATCTGTCAAATACTGGCATGTTCACCTATGAAACAAATATTAACAGACACATAAAGTGAAATTAGCACTAATACAATTACGATGGGAAACCTAATTACCCACTGTCACAAGAGACAAAACAATTAGACAAAAAATCAACAAAGAAATATCAGAACTCTACCAAACCTGTGAACAAAAGGACTTAGTAAACGTCTATTGAGTATTTGCACAATACAATGTCAGAATACAAATTCTGCTTAGTTGTGCATGGAATATTATCCAAAATAGACAGCATACTGGATCATAGTACTTGCTTAAGTAGATGCTAAGGGATTGAAATTATCCCATGAATGTTATCAGACCACAATGCAATGAAATTGGAAATCAATTACCAAAGGAAACACAAAAGCTCCATAAAGATATAGAAATTAAATATACTGAACAACCAATGGGCCACAGATTAAATTAAAGAAAAAATTAAACAATATCTACAATTAAGTGATAATGGAAATACAACAATACCAGAATGTAATAAAATAAAAGAAAGCAGTATTAAGAGGGAAATTTATAGTGGTAAACTTTCACATCAGAAAAACAGAGTGGGTTTAAGAAAACAATCAAAATTTGAACATCAAGCTTCTGGAAAAAAAAAGAGCAAATCAAGCAGAAATTTTCTACAAGGCATAAATTTTTATAAATTACAGAAAAAATTAATGCACTTGAGATTAAAAAGCTAAAAAATCAATAAATTAAAGATTTGATTCTTTCAAAAATTAAATTTTGATAAACAGTTATCCAACCTGATAAAAAAAGGAAAGAATAGAATCAGATTCATTCACTTAGGAATAAAATATTTAAAATAAATTCAAATTGTCCAAATATCCAGAGGTCTATCAATATTCAGAGAATATTTCTTTTAATAGGGTGAAAAACACAGAAGAAATGGGAAGATTTCTACGTGTGCATTACTAACGCTGAATCAAGAAGATTTAAAAATTCAAAATAACCAAATATTAGCCAATAAAATTGAAAATGTAACTAAAACCTTCCAAAAAATTTTCTGATGAATTCTACAAGACATTTAGAGAAACTGCAATGCCATTACAAAATTATAGTACCATGGGAAATACTACAAAGAATTAACAGTTGGAAACATCTTATTAAAACGCTTTTGTATGTCAAAAGAAATAATTAAACATGTGAAGAGACAACCCAGAGTGGGGGAAAAACATTTGTTAGCTGTTCCTGAGACAAAGAATTAGTATCTTTAATGTATAAGAACTAACAAAATCGGACTTACTTCCAAATTTAAAGATCAAATCTTAAATTGTCATCTATAATAACCATTTCTCAGATAAAGAAGTAGAAATGGCACATAAATATATGAAAAAAGTTCAGCAACACCAGTTATTATAATGTAAATGTAAATAATGACTAAAATATATACTAGATGTTATCAAATAGGAAGGAGATGCTCAGTATGAAGTGGAACTAGGGAATAAGGAAGGGGAAAAGAAGGAAAGGAAAAGAAAAATATGAGAAAACAAGATACAAAAAGATACAAATTAGAATATTGAAATTCCATGTCACTCCAGATAGAATAGTAATTATTGAGAAATTTAAAAATTACCAACATTCATGGGGATACTGATTAAAGCAACCTTTCCCTAATCTTAGTTGGTGTGCAGACTGGTGCAACCATTATGGAAATAAATGTGAAAATTCCTTTTAATACTAAAACTAGAGGTGCTCATTAACTCAGTTGTTTCCCTTGTTAATATACTTCTGAAAGAATTCAAAATATCATACCATAGTGATATAGGCACATTCATGTTCATAGATGCAAAGTTTGTAAAAGCTAAATATTTCAGCAAATATACCTATCAAATGACCATCACCCAAGGAATGGATAAAGGATTTTTTTCTCTTTTTTTATACAGTGGAATACTAACTACTATGTGATAATTTGGGTGTGTAGGATGGAAAACCATATTACTGAGCTTTTATTGATCATTGTGGGAAACTGCCTCCAATTTCACTGTATGAATGTACACTTTATATGTTTTAATTTTATAATTTGGACAACTGTTTCTAGGAGGACAATATGTAACCTATTAACTAGTGATTTCTTGCTGTATTTTTTTTCTTGAAATTCTGTATTACCTGTATCCTTTTACTGCTTTGTTTTTTATGTCTTTTCTTTTTTCTCTTTAAATAAAAAAGAATAAATTTGATATTTGTAGTAAATGCAATCACATTATGACTATACTTTTGAGTGAAATAAACAAAACACACATTTAAATATCCCTTTGTATGATGTAAGAAACCAAAAATGTAAATAATTATTAAATATATACTAGATATTATCAAATAGGAAGGCAATACCCAATATGAAGTGGAACTAGGGAATAAGGAGGGGGAAAATAAGGAAAGGAAAAGAAAAATATGAGAAAACAAGAATAAATGTAAACAAAAGATTTTATAAATAAACGGGAAGGTTTTAAGGGAGGGTAGGGGGACCTGGAAAAAACTGAAGAATTAAAGATTGATCATATACAGGTGCAAATTCTCTATTATGAATGTGATTATTATGTGTATCTAAAATGTACCAATAAATTTAAATAATAAGCAAAATAAAAATGGACCGGAAATATATCTCAGTGGAACAGTGCCTATGTGTCTATTATGAAGTCATGAGTTTCATTCCCAATATCATAAAAATAATAATGAACTCATTTACAACAATTTGTTATACATAACAGAATAACAAACAGTAAAATGTATATTAACAGAATATTTATTTATTATTAAATAAAATAGCAGTAGTATTATTACTCCTTTCTTAACAATTGAGTCAGATATTAAATATTTTTACAAATAATTTATGATAATGAAGCTACCAAAACAAACACATGATAGGATTCATCATGCTGGTAATTCCAGATCCCATGAATTGTAGAACAAGAATTTTATAGAGATATTTTAACTATACTGGAATGAAGTTCATAATATAACATACTTTTACATTGTAATTTTTAAACTACAATGTCTCCCTTACAAGAAAGAAAAATAAACAAATATAAAGGGCCACCATGTCATCCATGTCTCCCTCCTCCAGACAGGAATGTGATTGTACTTACTTGCAGGTAGTGCAGACTGTGTTGAGGTGACTTCCTTATATCAGCTTTTGGTTTGAGTAGTAATTTTAGTAAAGTCTGAGTACATGTCTTCATGGAAACAAGCAGATAGTTCTCTGGGCTCTCATTGCTCCTCACCAATGGTCACAGTTGTGCCCAGAGAAACAAACTGTGAGATTGTGGGGCTGAGGTATGAGATAATGGCTCCACTGTGGCATGTGTGACTCCAGAGAAAATTCCTTCCCAGAGTTGTCTGCAAAACAGGTTACTCCTTTACAACAGAATCCGCCTATTCATTTCACAAGAATGCTTTGATCTTTCTTTTACAAGCCTTGTCGTCCTACCAGTTATTTAGCCCATCCAGTCATAAACCCTCATCATTTTCCTCCGTGTAAGTGTAATCATTTCATACCAAGGTTCTGGCTACCTAGTGGTCTTTGGTTCTCTATGAACAGTGGCTATCCAAGACCCCTACTGAACTGCTACTTATCACTTGCTCTTTCTTTTCACCATGCACTGTAAAACCTTGCATAAAGTGGGGGACTCAGTGCAGGGGTCCCTAATAAATTGTATATATATATATATATATATGCACACATTTAACATTCAAATATTCAGGCATGACTATATCTAAAATTTGATGGAGTAAGATAACTGTGTTCAGTCAATGAATATGTATTTTTGTATATGTTTTCAATATATAATGGATACCCTTACCATAGAGAGTTGATATCAGTGCACATAGCACATTACCATACTAATCTTCTGTTTTCTTTTTCTTCCACTCATCTTACCTATTCCACCTCCATTTCTAGACTGCTTTCATATTTATAAAAAGTCTATTTCCATTTCCTATTGTCTGTTACTTTGCTCTTTAACTTTTGTTCCCTTTGGGTTCCTCTTGCAAGAAAAATCATTCATTAAGTTTTGTGTCTGATGTACTTCACTATGAATATATGGTTGCTGCATCCATTTTCCTACAAATAATCCAAAGTTATCCTTTTCTGCTGATTATACTCCATTGTGTTTATAGATGACATTATCTTTAGCCATTGGTCTGTACATTTGCTTTATACATATTTTAGGCAGGGTCTTACTCTGTAGCATAGGCTGGCTTCAAACTTGAGTATCTTCCTGCCTCAGCCTCCCAAGTGCTAGTAGTACATGTGTATACCACTATCTTGGCTACTGTACACTTGCTTTTAAGAGTAGTAGGATTAATTAAAAGCCAATGTGAATAGGGAAATAGAGGAAGATTTCTTAGTTGTTTTCCTCTCTTGAGAAGGACTCTGTAGATGCTAAAGTAAACTAAATGTAAAGGTAAAAAATAGTAGCACACCATTATAGCTATATGATTTGCAATATGGAGATGTGATCTTAATTAATAAAAGATGCTATATTGTCATAAATTGTCTACATGGTGAAAACCACTATGATATTGCAAATAAACTGGTTGTTGTAAGTAAGTGTATTGAACATTTATTATGACAGAGCATCATAGCCAGGAAGTAGAAATAAACAGCATTTACCATTTGCAAATCTCACCACATATATTTTTCTAATATTTAGAAACATCATAGATGCTGACTAGTAGATGTTATAGTAATACTTGTAGAAATACAAATAAGCAGATAACTTATATTTATTATTTTTCATACAAACTTCTTGCTCTTTTGATATGAAAATTTAAAACAAAATTATGGATTTGATCTAACATATACATCTCTTGGAAGTCATAATTTCTGACTCTTAAGGAAAAAATCTACCAAAATGGAAATCAAAAGCCTTTTGTTTTACATATGTGTTCATTATAAAGCTACCCCCAATAAGCAGATTAAACAGATCAAAAGCTTTATATGCTATTTCTCAGGGTATAATATAATTCAAAGATTTTTACATCATCTTCAATACTTTGTTTTCACAGTTTAATTTACTGTAAACTGTTATAACCTGTGTCTATATGTCCACCCCCACCCAAGCCCCATGAAGTCATAGGAAGGACTTTTTAGAAGTGGTTGAATCAAAAGTGTGTGAAACTTGGATTAATTCCTTTTGCAATGCTAGGATTAAGGATGTGAGTAGACTAAATACAAGAGAGAGAAAGAGGTTTGTTCATGTAGGTTTCTTGCTTGCTTTTGCTGTCTTCTAACACTCATGAACTGTTTCTTCTCTGTGATGCTCTTCTGGAATCCCGCTGTAACTTGGAGCCAGTCAACTATGAACTGAAACATCTACAAACTGAGCATTAAATAAAATTTTCCTCTTTGACTTTGATTGCTGGGTGTTTGTCTCAGCAATGTGAAAAATCACTAACACATAAACTAAATATAAAAGTTTTAATAATTTTGTGTCTAAACATACAAAATACTTTTGCAAAGAATGTCCTTTAGAAAAATCATCCTATAAATATTAGGTACAACATTCAAATTAGTCTTCATTACAATTGCGCAGTTTGCCAAAAAAGTCAATATTTCAAAGCTTTTCTTTCCATGTAGACATCAAAAATGAAAATATCATTTTTAAGTGGTACATCTTTCAGAAGGCGTTTGTTTCAAATTCTGATGAATGAATTATAGAATGAACTGCTAAAAGACATAGAGATATTTATTCACCTTGCCACACACTGTTGTGGCCTACAAGCCATTTTTGGTGTACCACATGCTGCATAAACAATGAAAATTGAAATGGTAATTTTTCTACAGAATAATTTTAAACTGACAATACTTTGACCGCTGTCATCATTAATTTTATAAATATCTCATGTATTTTTATTCCTTAGCAATTTTGTAGTAAAGTGTAAAGCTTAATTATTTCTGCAAGACTATTTCAAATGGCTTTAAAATCATTTACTATAATTTTTAAAGAGCCCTTGCAATATTTTCATCAATCATTATTCATTCCTTAATGAAATGCTAAATAGAATACAATAAACAATTTTAACATTACTCATGTTGTTTATTTTTCACCACTGCATTTATGCAAACTACTCCATAAAATGATAAAAAAATTATTTCTTGTGACTGAAATTTTAGAAAGTTTTCTTGAACTTCTTAAATGTTTTAAAACTTAGCATATTTCTAAAACATGCTATTCATTTATTATCAATGGCTTCAATATTTATTTAGTGGAAAGTGTTAGACTAATTATAACTGGCAATATTTTGATAAAAGTGTAGTCAATGAGGCCAGGGTTCTTTTGCTCAATATGAATTGAAATTGTGACTTGGCAAATGTCAGCTCTGCTAGAGGTCATTTTGTAACAAGAAAACATCAGGTAAATTTGGATGCCAAAAGTTGACAAAGCCAGGTGCTGCTTTCAGTCTCTGCAATCCATCAGTGTCTGTTGCCAACTTGTACTGGATGCCAGAGCTTTGACTCTATCAGCAATTGTGTTGCTAGCACTGATGTTTGTTTGCTGATAATCTCTGGAGCTCTTCATTTTTAACAACTGTTTATTTGCTCTGTCCATATTACTTTTGGTGAAAATCTCAAGCAGAGTTACAGAAATTTTGGAGAGCACAATGATCAAAAAAAATTAAATGTGAGCAGGTTTATAGGACCACCAAAGTGAGTCTTTATTTTGACAGAGCCAAGGCTAGAGCACATGAGGGCTAGTATACAGAAGGCAGCCCTCCTAGACTAAACTACAAGAAGTGCCTAGGAAGGGGTACTTAGGTATCAGTTTCCAGACCCTGGCAAACAAGGAATCTTCTGGAAGTCTTGCTGTGAATGTTGTGCATGCAAATAAGGGGCCCGGTCATTCCCCTTATGTATCTTAGCTACTCCAGGAGACCTTCTTTTCTCAAAAAATACAACAGTACAATCTGAACTAGGAGAGTGGGAGAGGAGCAGTATATTGTCTGGCTGCATTAATGTTTAACTGGAAAGTGGCTGTTTGATAGCCACACACAAAGTAGCGAGGTAGCCATGGAGGACAGTGAAGCCAATAGTCCAAGTCCTTTGGGCTGTAATGGGAGTTGGGACAGGGTGGGAACAAGGGAGCAAGAGTTGAGGAAGAGAGGTTCTAGCAAGGTCACACAGTCTTCCAACTTGCAGGAATAAAATGACTCAGTCACGTTTCATCTGTTTCAAAGCTATACAATCTAATGTCAACTATTTAACTGTTTTTATCCTTTTTTGTTACTTCCATTTGCTCTTTAAAATAATGAATAAAAATATGAATCATTATGAGAATGACAGCTACAAATATAGACTGATCAAATGTGCTTCAGTGAATATCTCAAATTAATATTACTGTTAGTGCAATAGTTTTCCAAAACGGCAAACAAGCTTTGGTAAAATTCCACCTGAAGCAATGATTTTATTTAATTGATATTTAATTAATTTTATTTAATTGATATTTGCTTCTATTGAAATCTTAGGATATTTAAAGCTTTCCTAAATTTACATTAAGTTTTAGTGGAAGATGTGTCATAGCCTAATTTTATATAAGTAAAATATTTTTTTACTACATTAATATGTGATAAAACCTTGAAAAGGCATGTAACAACAATAATCATTTTTTTTTTCTCTTTTGGCAGTAAGTCTAGCACCATTTGCCTCTAATTAAATGCCAGAAGATATCCCATTATTGTAACAGTTAAAAACATTTCAAACAAATTCAAAAATGCCCAGAGAGGGTTTAATTTACTTTTTTGAGAATCACAGTGCACTTCATGCACAATGTTTACTTTCATGAACTATTTTTGAATGCATCTATTGTTTAAATATATTGTTACTTGATAAATGTTGTTGTTGAAATCTCAATGAGAATCTCATTTAGAATGCACATCACACTATTATTTTTCATGCAATTTATTGCATATACATCATTAGGATGTCTATTTTTAATTCTGTTAACATGCAGGATTGCATTGATTGATTTCAAATAGTGAGCCAACCATTCATTCTTTCAATAAATTCCAGGATATATTATTGATCATGATATATGATCATGATATATTATTCTTTTCCACATCTACTTCTAGATTTTTGTTAATATTTTGTTAGATTTTTGTGTCTATGATCAAAGAATGGTAGTTTCTCATTTTTTAATATTGCCTTTTTCAGACTTTTGGATCAAGGATTTGCTTTTCAGTTATTACAAAATTTCACTTGTGCTAGAAGAAGTTTTAGAAATCTACTGTACAACATACTTTCCATAATTAATAATACAGCACTGTGATCTGTCTTTTGCAAGAGGGTACAACTCATATCAAATATCAATACCAAACTAAACAAGATAAACAAGCAGAAGAACACAACATGACTTTTCAGTTTGTTGTATAAATCTATTTTCTTCATATTAATGGTGACATCTTGGGTATATGCCTATGTTCTGGCTCATCTAATCAAACTTTAAATAGTTTTTCTGTATCAATTGTACTTCAATAAAGCCATCACAAATAAAAATGTGTATCAAAAGAGATATATTTGGAGATGGTCTATAACACAGAAATCTTTTTTAGACGCAAACAGTTTTCTTTTTCCTCCTGTGAGTTACAATTTCAGCTTTATAAGTATGCTTCAAAGATAAAAACAGATAAATACTGGAGTGGGTGCAAATTTTCAAAGGTAAGATGATTTGATAAAGCCAAATCTGCCTTCTAAGTCAATATCATCATTAAGGCCTAATGTAGAAAAAATATAACCTGAAGACATGGGGATCTTAATGATGAGTCTCTCCTCTGTTAAGATGCAAGAAAAGAAAACCATCTATTCAAAGCATTTCTAAGCTCAACCCCAAAATAATGAGTCCTGAAGCACAATACACTCTGCGTACCACATAAATGATCCAAGGTGAAAATTATTTTCCAGTGTCAATGTAATGTAATGCTCCAAAAGCCACATGCATGCTTATCTGTGGAGAATAGGTCTATTACCTTGGATGATCCATCATAAATTTACGTACAACTTTTCAAAGTGAAAAAAAAGCAAGGAAAAAGTTCATTTTGCAAATTAATTGTATAGTAACAAATACAGTGGTAGGGAAATTATAAAGTAACTCAAAAAGAAAAACACAGATCACCAATAGAGAAGAAACAAATAGGTAACTTCACTAATATACAGATAAAATTTCAAAATTTCTATTTTTTTAAATTGAGTGATGCTTATAATATTAATTTTTGTGTTGTGATTTTCCATAATAAAGTAACTTAGACAATTTGGATGCACGGCATGCTTCAATTATTTAAAGATATGTTGTATTCCAAGGAAAAATTAACATCTACTTTAAAAGTCTAGTAAAACAAACAATTGTGTAAATAATTTGAAAATATATCAAGAAGTATCAAAGATCAAAGTATCAAAGATACTAAAACTGGTTTAGTCACAAAACAAGTCAAGCTTACTTTCCTCTCAATGTACTAATAGTAATTCTTAAAAACACACTTAAAATTGGGACTGCCATTTGTGTTCTGGTAAAAAATTAAATATATGAATAAATATACAATATACCAAGGTATTGCATCGATGATTAAAAATCTCTGAAATTCCAGGCAAAAAAACAGCTTTCAGGTAATCTCTCTCAAATAAAGAAGAAAAAATATCATTTTTACACAAACAGGAAATAGAGTAAAAGAAAATAGTTCATAGCTTATTTTATAGATACAGAAATTCTTAAAATATATTATTCAACAAAATTTAATGGTACATTTTAAGGTTTAAAATGGTAATCTTAACGTATATTTACAAAAATCTTGTATAATGTCTAACAGATCATAAATTACAAAACCAACATAAAAATATATTTCGGTATATTAGTAGTAGTTTCCTAAACAAATTTTAAAACCATTTCCATTTATAATTGCATTGAAAAAATATGTACTTAGGAGTAAATTTAACGTGAACACTAAAGGTTCATGAGGTGAAAGACTCAACATTGTCATAAGAGTGTTCTGCCCTAGTGTTATGGATTAAAAACTGGTGGTCAACTTAATGCCAGCGGAACTGAATCACCATGCTGCTGAAATAGATGTTTCATCTGAGGAAGTTTGCCAGTATAAATGGAGACGTGGAGAAGGAGAAGGAGTTGCTTTGAAGCGTTAATGTGTTGAGGCATTGAGGTATTGTGGGTTCTCCTAATGTAGCTGTTTGAGCCATTAGGGTCTCCTAGAGAAGCTTTGGTCCTTATATCGAGCACTGCTTCCTGGCTCTGGAGAGGAAGATGTGTGCTGCTTGGTCTCCAGGATGAACTCATCATGCAGGAAATGGACTGTGCTTGTTGTTAGAGGAGCTCAGGGCCTCTGTGTCACTGAGGATGGGTGTGGTGCCTTTCAGGACAGCCTTGGTCTTTGTTGTGAGTGTGACTTCTCAGCTCCAGCATGGAACTGTCAACCTACCAGCACAGCTCCTTTACCCTGCTGGCATAGACTTTCTGGTTTCAACCACTGACCTTTGGGCCTTCCCAACACGAATCCTTAAAGAGGCTGACTTGGATCCTTCCTGTGGGCTCTGGAAGCTCAGTTGAATTCGTGGGAGGCATTGTCATGGGCTCCGGGTTTTCCTCTGGACTCATGTGGGACATTGCTGTGGAATTCGGGCCCTTCGCTAAATATTCTGTGTCTTTAGTGTTGTGGATATATTTCCTGCATTTTCTTGTGTTACCTCGGGGTGACCATCATAAATAATACTATAAACTCCATGTTCTGATTCTAATTGTTCTCTGCACAACCCCTGACTACAATACCTAGTTATCTTATAAATAAAAAAAAATTAATATAGGCTTGCTTGTACATGGTAATATGTATGATTGGACAAGTGAGAAAACAAAGTCAATGCAACCTTGAAGAAAAGGAATTAAGTCTCAAAACTCACATTTCTGTTTCAAAAATTCCTTAATTATTACAATAATAAAATGTGTTCTTGAGAATTCATATTTAGAGCTGGACTCACATTCTAGATTCATTTTTTATATTGAACAGTGATTAGTTTTAAATTGGTGGCATTTTCTGTGAAATTCAGTTATATATATATGTAGTTAATATGTAATTTAGAAATTGTGAAGTAAATCATAACCGATGTTAAAGTGGCTTTTGGCAGAATCTCAATTATGGTTAAATATTAGCTTCATGAAAATAACTTTAGTCTATATGGCCAACTTCTTGTGTATTTGATATTCTGAATCTTCTAGTTTATAAATATTGTTGAATTTAAAAAAAACTTTAAGTACATAATTATCACACATAGACATATAAATTATCTTTCAATTTAATTTACAAAGTTTAAATTTGTTTTTAAATCCACAGTTTTAAGGATGTTGTTTATTATGGCACTGAATGCATATTAATTTGAAAAAACATCCAGTGTTTCTGTAGGAAATATTATGAATGGTTTTATTTATATTTGTCATCATTGTCTGGGTTACTTTTGTCTCATTGTTAAGACAAAGTACCTGACACCAAAATTAGGGAAGGAAAGGTTTATTTATATTATGGTTTTAGAGGTTTCAGTCCATATTCAACTGGTTCCAAAGGAGGATTTCATGGCTGAAAGGAAAATGTTCATGGTGGCAGAAACAGAACAAGCAAAAAGGGCAAAAGAGCCAAAAAACATGCTTTCTTCCCTTCCTTATATTGTATGCCAGCTCTGTCCCTGGGCAAGTGCAACACTCACACTGCTAATCTCAGTGCTAGATAATGAACCAATCACAAACACTAGATTCAGCCACCTTGATGATAGCATGAGGCTTGGGAGGACCACGTAGACACAAACCATAATAATCATATAGATTTTTTTTCATACAGATCCTCTTTTTCGTTTTGAAATATTTATAAATATTTTATAATTTTTCCTGACTAAAATATTATTTTCTTTTTTACCTTTTAATCTGTAAATGTTAATTCTAGTTAGTGATTTCCCACTATAAAAAAGTATCAATTTATTATGTGGAACAATATTAGCAAACCCCGTCATTATACTAATAATTCCTGAAGTTCAAGGGGTAAAAGAAAAATTCCAGAGGTACATTTATTGTGTTTAGGTCTTAGATCTACTTTCAATTACCTATACATCTTCATATTAGTAGCTTATATCCCTGAGCTATATCCCCATGCCCTTTCAATTGGTTTGGAAACACAGAGATAAGAAATTACTTTTAGTCTTATAAATATGGTATCTAGATTTCCCAGAAACATTTGTTGAAGATGTTGTCTTTTCTCCAATTCACAATCTTGGAAAATTTTTGAAGAATCAAATGTCAGTGCTTGTGTGCATTTGTTTACACATTGTCTATTCTATTCATTTGGCCTAGAAGTGTGTTCTACACTAGTATCACATTATATTTTCATCTTTTGGTGTCCACTTTAGTTCATTTCTTCACTGTTTTGTAGTTTTTATCCTAGAGTTCTTTGATCATCTCAGGGGTATACTGGGTTTTTCTTTTCTATGTACTATGATGTACACAATGTACTATGAATGGTATTTTTTCCTGATTTCTTTTTCAGCAAGTTCATTATTGTAGAGATAAGCTGTTTATTTTTTTATAGATTTTGTATTGTGCCAGTTTGATGACTTTCAAAATCAAATTTAATTTTTAGAATTTTCTAAATTCAGGATCATAGTGTCTGAGGTACTCTGAATCCCTTCTTTATTGGCATCCATTTTATTTTTTATTTCTCTTATCTAACGCTGTAACTAAAATTCCAAGCACTTTATTGAACAGGTGTTTTTACAGATGACACCTTTATCTGCTTCCCTTTTTTAGAAGAAAGGCTTTTATTCCTGCCTAATTTAGTTTAGGTTTGTCTTATACATATTTTGTCATGTTTAAATAACATCCATCTACACTTATTCTATATAACTTTTGTCTTAATATAATGCATTTTGTCACAGACTTCTCTGCATCTACCACAATGATGTGATTATGTACTTGATTTCATTTATATGCTGTATTACATTTATTGGTGTACATGCCTTGAATCATATTTGCATTCCTGCAATGGGACTGATTTAATCATGGTGTATGATTTTAATGCGTTATCAAATTATTTTTGCAAGAGTTTTATTGAGAATATTTATGTATACCTCCTCATGTAGTCCCACACATGCTGATTTGATCAGTCTCCTGCAGCATGCAGTAAATGGTATTTGATTCTGGTTAGCATAGATGAGTCTATTATAATTATTATTTTATCGAGATTCTCAAATATAGCAGCCATAAATAACACTGTTACTCTGGAGTAAGATACCTATGACTTGTTTAGTTTTGTGCTAGTTGTTTTACATTACAAAATTACTGGGCCAGTTTTAACATTCAATGCCTAACATGCAAAATGTTACAAATAATTTTTGTGAGAATTAAAAGATGTTTCCTCATAATTTACCAGGATGACGGCACATAACAGTAAATGACAATGTTGCAAGTTCAGATTTCATTTCTTCATAATTCTACATATCTTTGTTTAAAATAAAGGTCCATAAAGTATTGTAGTAGTTTAAATTTTTCATATTCTGATACTGAGTTGTCCTGTACTTCCTGTGGTTGGAAAAGTATTAAAATATTTTAAACTTTACAAATTGTTTTATTTATATATGATGTATTGTTCTGTTTACAATACTTCTGAAAGTTATACTTCTTTATTAAATTTAATTAAATTTACTCATTTAATTGTTCATTTAATCTTATTTAATTTAATTATTCATTTAAATTAATTAAATAATTAATTTAATTGTTATGAACTGACTTTACCATAATAAATACCATGATCAAGGTGCTACTAGTAATACTGAAATCTATGACTTCTTTTCTTGAAGGGCTTAAATATATAGAATATATATATATATATATATATATATATACACACACATATGCATATACATACATATTTGTAGTAGGTTGTATACAACTGTTTATTCTACATAAAACTTCTGTCATGATACTGAATGTAAAAAACAAAAAAATAAAAAAATTCATTTATCTCATTTTCACATCATTAATTTGTGTTCCATTATATATATAGTTTTAAAAAACATTTGTTTTCATTTTATGAAATCTAAAATTTTACTTCTTTGTCAAATTTGATCACTTGAATATAATAGACAAATTACATCTTACAATAACTAATTAAATGGAAGCTTAGTCTTTCTGTATAAGTAGATACAAAAATGTTAATTTTAAAAGGAAAACTTATCAGCAACATGTAAATGTTGTAAATCTGTATGAGCTCAAAATTTTTAACACCATCTCATGAATTTTCCAGAATTATCAGATCACAATATTATGACAATTAATCATGATATGTAAATGACTGGTTTAAGAAATGCCTAGAAACTTAGTAAAGTGCACCTCTGGGTGTGTTTGTGGGGTGTCTCCATAGATAACTGTCAGGAAGACCAGCAAGCTGGTGAGGGAAAACTCATCCTTATTTTGAGTGTCATCAATCAGGAGGCTTGTTGCCCAGATGGAATAATCAGGGGAATAAATTAGAAGTTGATGTAAATTTTAGAAGCTTCATTATGCTTGGACGGGGGCATCTTCTGATACTAAAATTTCCTGTGGTTGTAAAAATTTCCCTTGTACAGTCTTTAAATAAGGTCTTAGTTCAACAACTTTATGGGAACTTTCAGGCCTTCAGTCTTACACTGGCCCTGTATTCTTGATTCGTCTTGTTCTCTTTCTCAGTTTCTTAGAGTAATCAAGTATTTAGTACTCTTGATCTCAATCATGCAGAAAGTCACTGTAGACACTCTTGCCTTAATATCTTTGCACAACTATATTAGATTTGCCTACAGATTTTTACCTCCCCAATGCCTAATAAGATCATTTGTGAGTCTATGGGTAGGCTATGGGATTATGGTGACCTATGCTATTCAGATGAGTTTATAGATAATATGATGTTTAGAGGAGAAGCTAGATCATATGAGGTTGGTCATTGGGTACATGGCTTGGAAAGTTGTATCTCTTTTCCTTCTCAGTTAATCTTTGTCTGCATTATGTCTGCCATACCATCAGCAACACCCCTTTGCCATCTCACTCTGCCATGATGCACTGGGTTGGAGCCAGATAACTACTGTTAAAACATCTTCAGTCAGCTAGGCAAAACACATTATTCCTTCTTTAGTTGTGGGTATGAAGTATTTTGTCTTAGCAATGAAGGAAATCACTAAGACAGGTTTTGATAACAGAAAGAAAGGCCGCTGCTGTGACTAGTAGTCTTGTGAGTCAAAATCCTGTGTAACTTCTTGACACTTTGAGTTTACAAAGATTTGGAGATGTCAGTTGGAGAAGCAGCGCTAGAATGCTGTAAACTGAGCTTGATGGGAGATTCTGGTCACAGTTCAGAAAACCAGTATGCTGAAAGTAATGCAGAAGCTAAAAGCAAGATTCAGCAGTTTCACAATATGCAGTTGTCTGCCATGTCATATGTGTTATGGTATGGTAGAAATTTTTTAGAATTTTCTTCTGTTGAGTCAGGCGTGGTGGCACACACCTGTAATCCCAGCACCCAGGAGGCTAAGGTGGGAGAATCATTGTGAGTTCCAGATCAGCCTGGGCTACAAAGTGAGCTCAAGGCCAGCCTGAACTGCATAGCGAGACCCCCATCTCAAAAAAGACAAAAAAATGTTTTTCTTCTGTCCTGAGATGTTAAGATAGACTGAGATCAAGAGCAGCAGAGTAATTAATCTGGCATAGAAAATTTGAAAAAAAATCTAACATTAAGGTTCTGGAATGGATATTGTTGGGCATTTTTAGTCAATTTTACCTTGAGAATCAAAAGCAAAACTCACAGCTGAATTATTTAGAGAGTTTTGAATTTGACCAGAAAGGAAGTTTCTATAAAGTTGGGGCTGGAAATGATGGAGCAGAAGAAATTGCTTGCTATAGAGATTAACATTAAAACAAGCCAAGTAGTTTATAACAAGACAATAGGAAATGTGAGGGAGTATGAGGAATCAGGAAAACCTAACTTTTTGTGGCTCACAATTGTAAAATGTCTGTGTTGAAAAGAAAACCATAGACCACTTTGTTGGGAAAGGACAAAAATGAAAATTAATTAGAGATTCAGTTTACCTTGTTCGGGCATCCTGGCAATTGCAGGATTCTACAACAATTAGCAAGATGCAAAAGCATTGGGTTACTGCTGGTTCAGGCAGCAGACCTTGGAACATGGCCTTAGTACTTTGGAGCCAGACAAGTACACTCTAAAATCTCAACCAAGTGCGAGGCAAAATAATCTTTTGTTTGTTTAAGTTGTGAATTTTTATAATTGTGTTGCAGGCTGGGGATTTAGCTCAGAGGCATAAACGCCTGCCTTGCAAGCAGGCAGTCGTGAGTTCAATCCCTGGTACCGATAAAAACGAAAAAGACTAAAAAAAAAAAAAATATTGTGTCTCAGAGGTAAGAAAGTAACCATATACAGGTAATATTACAATCACCGGTTTCTTTTGAACTCTGATATCTAGTCATCATTTTCTTTGAAACTATCAGACTTTTCTTGAAAACATAACCTCGTACAATCAATGTTTCTCTCCAACTGTTGTGCTTCATTTCCTCCTCTACTTTTCATGTGCTTTTCTATTATTTTGGCTAGCATTATTCTAAAATAGATAATTATTTTTCTGCTTTTGCTCTTCAGTGGTAATAAAATCATTAACTATTTTATGAAACTAACTGCTGTCCATTTTTTCCACTAGCAACAGGTGAAATATCTGAACATTTATGTGGCAACATAGGCAGTTTTATTTGCTTTCCAATCTCCAGATATTTATATATTTTTCATGTCTTTTTACACTGACTAAAACTTTCAGTATGATGTGAACTAGTGCCGAGAGAGTTCACAATTTTATTTTCATGCTCAACACAGAAAACCTCAGCTTTTTATAACTACAAAATTTTACAATTGTTAATCAATATTTTTATAATTGTGATGTTTTCAATTAAAGTGCTTTGCAAAGCTGAGAGGTTAACTTGTATTCTTATTTTAGCAGTTTTGAATGAATGTTTATTTCTGTTAAATATTTTTCTAAGTCTAATTGGATACGCATTTGTCTTGAAAACTTAATTTTGAAACTGTATAATATACTCTTCATGGCCATTATATATTCTTCTAACATGTGTTAATAGATATTTCATAAAGATTTTAAAATAAATTACGTCTGTTTGTTGATGAGAAATATAATTAATATAATGCTGACTTTTAGAAATGAAATGGGAAATGTTTTATCTTTCCATGTAAAATAACATTATTTCTTCTTTAAATATTTATCAGTTTTATTACTGAATCTACTTTATCCAGGAGCTTTTCAGTTGTTTGAGTTTAAGTAACACATTTCTAAATAATTCATACATATAATAACAAATAGTAGCTTAACTACAACACATTTTTAACTTAGTACATAAATTATTTTGTACAAAACAGCTACATGTTGTTTAAGTGGGGATTTAACCTATGTACCTATTTAAGAAAAGTCTCAAATCAACAATTGCTTAACAAGCTAGAAAAGAGAAACTAATTCAATATTTCAAAATATTGCCTTGTTTCCTTTGCTTAAATTTCCCAAATGTGAATATATCATTATATTTATCTAATTATATGTTTTTCCTTTCTCCATTTTCCTGAAGCATATAAGAGTAATGTCAATTTAATGATCCTTTAGTAACTCTCCCAATTAAAATGCTACTTATTTACATAACCACAATTCAATTATACATACATACCAATCATATTAACTCTTCATGCATTGCCTCTGTCCTCAAAATGTCCACAATATCACACTATGTATTTAGTTGCACGTGCCTTCAATCACTTTTAATGTGAAGCAAACTTTTTCTATTATTATTTCATTGTAAAACTACAAGATAAAGCTCAACAAGGTAATTGATGTGGAGTCCTAGGATCAAATTTACCTTATATTGTGTTTCAGTCTTTTTTTATTTTAAAGAGAATAAAAACAAACAAAACAAAAAAGAATAAAGTTAATCAGAACAATACAATGAAAGTGATACAGCACTTTAAAACAAGATGATAGGGAATCAATATTGCCTCTTGTTTTCTTCAAAACAGCTGTCCATACCATCAGATTTAATAAAATCAAACAAAACCACATAGAATAAAGGCCAATCGGGAAACTGATTAAATAGAACAAATGGTACAACACAAAACAGTGACAATAATATTGGATTTCAAAAATAAGACAGAAGGAAATCCCTCATATTTGCTATATTGCATAATGTTATCCTCTTAATAGATGCTCAGACTACCAAACAACATAGGGTCCACAAAATAAATCAAACAATGAGAGCATTAAGTTGTTTTCATAGCTCAGTTGCTGTCATCTATGCCTAATCCTCTGAATCAGCTTGTTAGGTGCCTTGTCGGTTGGGAAGTGTTCTTGTCTTCCAGCCTGCATAACAAGAAGAGCAAATTGTCTTGTTTTTCCTCCTGGAAAATGCATGGCTTGCAGTGGCCCATGGGAAGGACAAACTGACTTCCTATAACTCGGCCCAGGCCCTGTGTTTAGTCATTTGTGCTGTTTTTCTACCACACTATCTTTCTCGTGTGTGTGTGTGTGTGTGTGTGTGTGTGTGTGTGTGTGTATTTCTGTCTGCATTTTCCATAGATTTATCACCCAAGTGATTAATGGCAATTATTATATATTACTACATAACCCAATACAGCATTATCAATATAGTAAGAACCCAATTGCCAATGATCAACTGTTATTAAAGTGACATGCATGTTCACAGCATCACAAATATTGAGTTAAAATTCATTCCATGTGTTGTGATGAGATTTTTCTCCCTTTGTTTTGTGGGGAGGGTACCAGGGATCGTACTCATTCATGATCTTGCATTGAACAGGCAAATGCTTGAGCTACTAAGCTAGACTCCCTGCCTTCTTCCTCTTCTTTAATTGGAATATATCATCATTTCTCCTTTTTTTTTTTTGTTTTTAGTACTGAGAATCAAACTCAAGTACTGTACCACTGAGCAATATCCTCAGCAGATTGTAATAAATCTTTTTAAGGAAAAGGACCTTGGTAACATAAAATTATACATGTGTCACAACATAGTTTCTAACAAAGGGACTTATCTTACTACAGACCCATTGCCTTGTAACTTTACTTAAACTAAATTGTACCTCATCAAAGAAAATCACTCTTTGCTTTAAGCTTACATAAAAGCAAAATTGTTCTTGTGAATTTTAAGAAGTAATTTAGTTGGCAATTCAGATTTATTATGTTCACATGAACTTTGCTCTCATATTTTTATTTTTTCCTGTGAGTAATATCATGAGTAAAAGATGTTTCAGTTCAAATAATAATAAACAACAATTTCTAAAAATCTTTGTTCTTTTACATAAATACACAGTCCCACAGTCCATGTAAATTCAAACTTTCTGGCGATTCAAGTTACTTCTACAGTGAAGAAATAATCTGCTTAACAAGATTGAATTTGCTATTGTTCATGTTACAAGCTGAACAAATAGAGATTGGAAAAGGTTCTGTTCATTCATGTGCCTCCTTTAAAAACAAATACTAGTTTAATATAAATGGAAATGAGGGCAACATTAGTGTGAACACAAATCTTGATCCATTGTAACCTTATAATAAAAGCCGTATTTTTTTGGAAGTTGGATAAAAGGATAATGTCACACATTTTAGAATCTGAATCATCAGTTTTTTTTATTAAAATTTTTTTCTCTTTTGAATCTTGCTTTGTATTTTGTGATGACTATAACTGCCAGTATTGAAAGTCTTGAATACTAGCATAAAAGTCTAAAACAGAGCTTTCATAAATAATCATGCAAAAATACTCCCAAATTACACAGCAAATCCAAAAGACAGCTTTGTAAAATACCGTGTTTTCAACTTTTGTATTATTAGAACACCATAGCTAATAGTTGCACTTAAGCACTTAAACTTATTCTAAGGTGTGATCAATGTAATACTAGAGAAGTTTCATTGCATCACACTCAGGACTGAAATTTTCTTCTTCTTTGAAGAAGAAAAATGTCTTCCGTGTATATGAACATAGCATATTATTATCATCTCCAGAAGTAAGATTTTGCATGATTTTGTCTTTCATTCAGCTTTTTAAAACCATGCATCAAAATTATCTGTTTTGATTTCTAAAATTAAAACTTTCATAATTAATGCAGATTTTATTATAGCTCATAAATTATAGGTCTTATTATAACACACAAACTATATTCATATGCTATAAAAAGCCAAATTATACGTGTTGATAAAGATGTAAAGAAAATAGAATCTTACGTAGTTTTGTAATAATGTAAAACAGTACATAGACATTGTATAAAACAGTATGAATCCTCAAAATCAAACAAAAACAGATTGGTATATAATTCACTTTTGGGTATATATCTAAAGAAAATTAAATCAGCATATCAAGGTGATATTTTCACATGTGTGTTCACGGAAACATCATTTATAACAACCAAACTACAGAAACAACAAGGGTGATCAATAACAAATAAATGAATGATAAACCTAGGTGTTCAATAACATATACGCAATTAAATATTACTAAGTCATAAAAATTGAAAGAGTCTGACATTGTCATGCACGGTGGTTCTCACCTGTATTCCATTAGTCTGATAGGGTGAGTCAGGAGGATAGGAAGTTAGAGCCCATACTTTGCAATTTAGTTACCTGTGAAGAGTTTTTCTCTTAAAAACAAGATTTTCGGGGGATGCAAAGGTCCTGGGTTTAGTCTGAAATAGTAACAACAACAACAAAAGAAACGAAAATAAGTTAAAAAGTATAAAATCTTTTCATTTTAAGAGGCATACATATTTTCTTAAAGCTTAGAGATAATTTGAACATATTTGTTATTAATTATAGCAATGGCCAGGGATTTAGCTCAGTACGATAAGCACCTGTCTGGTTAGTGATATGAGGTCATGAGTTCAATCCTTGATACAAAAAAAAGTAGTGTTTTGGGCTGGGAATTTAGCTTAGTGGCCTAAGTGCCTCCCTGGCAAGTGCAAGGTCATGAGTTCAATCCCTAGTACCAAAAATTAGATTAAATTTAATTAAATTTTTAAAAAGTTAAGGCAATGTTGGTGGATTCAAATACATATATCCAGAAAAGTGATCTATAGGGAAAATGTCTTCTCAATACCATTTATCTGAGGAAACATTTTTTTTTTGTCTTTTTCCTTTTTATTGGTACCGGGGATCGAACTCATGACTGCCTGCTTGCAAGGCAGGCGCTTATGCCGCTGAGACAAATCCCCAGCCCCTGAGGAAACAATTTTAACAAATTGTTTTTCTTGGTATTAAAAACTTTGTAATAAAATTTCCAGTTTATTTTTTATACATTGCATAGAATTTAAAGTTCATAGAATTGAGTCCCAAAAAATCCACTGTTTTTTTTTTTCCTGTAGAGCATTATGTTCAAATCAATGTTTGATTAATTTGAATGCACTTCCTACATATACTGATGCAGCCACTAAAGCTACTGATAATGTACTGGTTACAGTGGTTTCTTTTTCATTATAAACTTACCAAAACAGTTAAGAGAAAAATCATTTTGAAAAATATTGTTATATTTGGATAAACTAGGTATTTCAAAAGATAATACCCTTTCTTCTTCTCTTCAGTCCCGAAATCCTCTGCTATATCATGGATAATACTATACAACACTTAATGATAAATATTTTAGCATATAAAAACACAGATTTTCCTCATTTGATAACAAATCTATTAAACAACTGTTCAGACAAACCAGTGAAGACTGCTATTTATATTTATGATCCAGTTATTGGACTTAAAAACTCTTTTCTTCCTCCATAGTTCCATACCTCATTTTTATAAAGCTTTAGTGTCTTTTCTTTGTACAGTGTATCTTGTTGGTGAAGTACTGTAAATTTAGCTGGTTATATATTACAGTAAGATACTATAGTTTTATGTGGTATTATACATTACAGTACTACATGTAAGAGTTATTCAAATAAAAGCAAAGCCATCCAGTTGGAATTTCCTATGGTAATTTCTCTGTTCTGAATATTTTAATGTAGATGCAATCTATATAGGCTTTCTCATTTACCAATCAATATATTCAGTGTAGCCACAGGAATGTACTTGGTTATTAAATGAGGAATATACATAACTCATTGGTTAACCAAATTGTGTTTCAGAATTGCTTGCTTCTGATCCAAGGGTGCTATTTTTCTCAGAGTAAAAGTTCTTAGTTAAGTGAGTCAAATGTTAACTTTACTCTGAAAATCTCAAGATATACTGTTAAGGAACAGAGTAAATTAGGATAGAGATTCTAGGCTTCACTGTTGAGCCTTGCTAAGATAATAAAACAATTAGTGGTAATTAAAATATGTTTGATTAGATTACATAAAATAATATGTGATTAGCAAAGCTAATACTCTGGGCCCTGTACTGCAAATTCTGATCAGCGCATACCCTCGTGATACAATTTAAAAGGTTTCAAAACATTGCTGAAATGATAGAACACCATGCATTTCCAAGTGAATGTGTTTTCTAACATTCCAGTTCCCTGTTTTGCTTAGAGACTATATTCGTGGTTCATTTTTATGCTCCTTATTACACGAGATACATTTTAACATTACAAAAAGACAGTATGGTAACATGTTTTCATTAAGCTATAGAGAAATGTTCATGCACAAATGCACTTGAATCTCATTCCAAATATAGACTAGCTACCACAAAATTTAAGACAATTGGAACAAAAGAAAGAAATCAAACTATACTGTAAACATTGCCAAAAGAGCTCTCTTAGTAATTTTCACTCAAATCTTGACATTTGAAAGGATTAATACATATACATCTAGACAAGAAGAAAATACTTAATGAGTTTTATTTTCTTAAACTGCTACTGTTGGAGTAAGCACAAATTGTACTTTTAATGGTTTTTAAATATTTAATTCTTCTGGGAGAGCAATCAAGGGCAACCTTTAAAATTTTTAAACAAGATCAAATTGTGGAGAATCACTAAAACCTAATTTGATGAAAAGTCCATAACATTAATTTGAAGTATTCTCATTCAAGCTAGTAATTAGTGTTTTCTCCTAAAACATGCTCTCATGAATTATTTGTTTGAAATCTCATATTTTCATATTCCACTGTCTCCAATCCCTAAAGGTAACTGGAGACTTCTGTTATCAGGTCCTATGAGTTTCAGAACCTGTTGGTCTCCTTTCCCAATAGTTGAGGACTTTCAACCTGTAAGTACAAGAACATTCAAGTAACTGATATAGGAATATTTAAAAGAACATAAAACTTGTTTCAAAATAATTGACATTCAAAATCTAAAAATCAAGATCGTACCACAACTAATTCTAACACTCCATCACAATAACTGGTTTTATTGATGCAAATTGCCATTTACACATATGTTTGTATTAGTCTGCATGTTTGTTTCTGTTCTATAATTTTTCTGTTTTAATTACTGCATTTGTATACTTTCTGTCTTAATAATTATTGCTGTGATGTACTTTCTTACCTGATATTTTGATATAACAAAAATAAATTTAATTAAGCATAAAATTACAATAGTCTCAGTATTTTTCTGTGTAGATACCACTTCAATGGATTTTATTGGATACATTTTTCACATTTATGTTAGACTTTAAGAGAAGTTTCTCCAATATTTGTCTTGGATCAAAGTTTTTGTCTACTTTATAGTGCACAGTTCATATTGTCATTTTACCTTCTAGAAAAGTTATTCCAATTTGCAACACTATTTATGTTGAAATATATTAATATTTCACCAGTACTGATTATTATCATTGAGAAATGGTTGTGCTTTCATAAAATATCTGTATGATTCTTTTTTGCCTACATTTGGTGAAGATTCACATTTTTCAATCTATTCAATCACTAATTTTCTGTGTTTGGAAATTAGGGCTTAATGTTGTTCCAATAAATTTCGCCACATTCTTTACATACATTGGAACCAATATGTTGGTAGAAATACAGATATTTTCACAGTCATTATAAGGGCAGAAATTTCTCCAAATAAAATATCTGCCAGTATATTAAAGATAGAATTTTTTTTTTCATTGTAAGATAAATTATTGGCATTTGTAATTAGGTCCATTTCCAGGCTTTTATGTTACTGTGTCTATACTAGTAAAAATTTATTTAAACGAATTGCTTAGATAGTTCTCTGGTGCACTCACTTTCTTTAAATAACCTTGTAATTTCATAAAAGTTTAAAGAAAAATGGCTAGGGACTTGACAATATTTAGCATCCATTAATCATAAAAAAACCCGATGAATATAGGTATAGAAGAAACTTGCCTCAAACGGATAAAAGCCATTTATTACTAACTCATAGCTAAAATCATACTAAATGGGCAAAAAGTAAAAGCATTATCTTTAATATCAGAAACAAGTCAATGATGTATCCTCTCACAATTCCTGCTCAACATAGTACTTGAAACTTAAACCACAACAAGGGAAAGAAGAAACAACAACAAGGGCAAGGGAAAGAAGAAATCAAAGGTATACAAATAGAAAAGGAACATGCAAAACTGTTTCTATTTGCAGATAATAAGATTGTTTATATAGAACGGTCAAAATTCCATGAGATTTTTTTAGAGCTAATACGAAAATTCAACAAAGTGGCTCTCTATGAAGGCTACACACACAAATCAGTAAAGTTCCTGTATGACAACAATAAAACCACCTAAAAATACTCCAGGCAGACAATCTCAATCTTGATACTTAAAAAAAAAAAAAAAAAAAAAAAGAATTCCTATGAATCAACCCAACCAATATGATGGCAGACTTCTGTAATACAAACTATAGTCCTTTGACAAAAGAGATTTTGTAAGACATTAGAAAATGAAAATAAATCATCTTCTCTTGGATAGGAAAAATCAATATCACCAAAATGGCTATATTACTAAAATTATAAAACTACATATAGAGAGAGACATTTTAATTTCTATCAAAATGCCAGAAGATTCTTCATAATAATAGAAAATTTCTGAAATACATGTTCAAACTAGAAGACACAAGATTACCCAAATCATTTTGAGCAAAAAGAAAACTGAAAGGATTACACTGCAAAATTTTCAGTTATACTACAAAGTTGTAGAAGTTCAAACAGCATGTTATTGGCTCAAAAATAGACATACAGGCCAATGGAATAGAACAGAAGACACAGAAACAACCTCACTCACCTCTAGTCATGTGATATATGACAAATCTGTTAAAACATACTCTATATAAAAGATAGCTTCCTACAAATGATGCTGAGAAAACAGTTCCTTTGAGTACAGAACAATGAAACCAGATCAGTATCTTTCGTCCCATACCCAAACACATCAAAATGGATGGAACAACTAGAAATAAAAGTAAAAACACTGAAACTGCTGGATGTTATATTAAGAATAAATCTCTTGAAGACATAGAATTAGGAAAGAATTGCCTAAACATAAATCAAATAGTACAAGAAATAATCCCAAAATTTAATGGATGGGATGACATTATGTCAAAAAGCTTCCACACAGAGAAGACAACAGTTACAGAAAGAAATAAAAAAAAACTACAGGGGGGAATTTTTTTCCAGTTACCTTTAATAATAGAGAACTGATCTCTAGAGCATATAAATTAGATCAAGAAAACAAATGGACAAATCAAAATGTGGGCAAATTAAATGAAAAGGCATTTCTCAAATAAAGTGAAAATGAATGAAAAGTACGAGGATTGATCAAAATTTAAAATTAGCCATTAAATTTTAACAATTACAGTACAAAACACATTAAGATTAATTCAAAATACCTCCTCTTACCTTTAACACATTTTCCTGTCATTCTCTTCACATTTTCCCCATTTTTTATTTCTTTTACTTTTTTATTTAAAGAGAAAAGAAAAGCAAATCAGAAAAAAGGGTAAAAATAACACAGAATTTCAAAATAAATGAAAACTAAGAAATCACTAGTTGATAAATTACTCACTTCCATCTTAGAAATAGTTGCTCAAGTAACAAAATTAAAGCATACAAAGTGGACATTCAAACAGTGAGACTGCAAACAGTTCTGCTCAACGATCCAACAAAACTTAGTAGTATGGTTATCTATCTTACACACTTAAACATACATGCAGTTATATCCTTTAGAGCACTTTCTGAAAGCTGATCTGGAAGTTCTTTTTATTGTCTTTAGTTGCAATATTGTGGCTGCCTAAGAGTCTTCAATCAATTCAATACTTTTACATTTAATTGTAATTTTGATTTTGAAGAAGAGTCAGAAGTTATGCAGTGTCACATCCAGTGAATAATGTGGTGATATAACATCATATGATTTTTATAAGCCCGCTTTTTTGTTGGAAACCACTAAGCAGCAGCGTTCATTCACATTTTTCACCACATTTTTGAAATATGTTCATGAAAGAGAAGTTTCAATATTGCTTTATAAAGTTCTAATAATAATGTGTATTTAAAGAGATGGGGAGTATTTTGAGATTAATGGTAGTGTGTCTTTTACAGTAATAATTTTTCGTTAAATTTAAACACTTATGATTTGCTTTGACACCCCTAATATATGAACATGATGCCATTAGCTATTAGCAAAGGCATTTCAAAACAACATTGAGATTCCATCTTACTCCAGAAATAACAGCTGCCATCAAGAGCTCAAAAGTAACAAATGCTGGTGAGGTTGTGGGGAAAAGAAAACTTTCTAAATTGTTGGTGAGAATATGAACTAGTATGACAATCATGCAAATCAGTGTGGAAATTTCTGAGAGGGAAGGTAAAGAAATACCATTCAATCAAGGAATACTTTTCCCAGGTTTCTTCCTTAAAGAGGTAAAGACATAACACTATTGTAATGCATTCATAAATTTACAACAGGGCAATTTGTGTATATATATATATATATATATATATATATATATATATATATATATTGCAAGCTATAATACTCTGGCGCAAGAGATTGAATAAAACATCCGAAAAGGTTTGTCAGCTGTTACATGTTATATGTTGTATGTTATATACTATATATGTCTAATAGCATATGTACACACAATAGAGAATTATTCAAGTATAAATTAGGGTCATTTGTAAAAAAATGAATGTATTCTGAGATTACAATTCAGACACAAGTTAAATATCATATGGTTTCTTTTATATGGGAACTTCAAAACATAAATGAAGAGCTAAAAGAGAGATGTTGTTGAAATCAGGGAGATACACTTTTGGAAAAAGGGAAGAGATTCAGGGGAATGAGGGGGAGAGTAGAAGATAGAAATGTAAGAAAATTTAAAAACCATTCAAGATATATATATATATATATATATATATATATACATATATATATATATATATTTATAAATTCATTTCCCAAAACAAGTATAATTATTATGCATCAAAAACATATATCCATAGAAATCAAACTAAAGGAAAAAATTGTTAAGTTAGAAAGTTACCATAAAAAATCACATCCAAATTCCCATTGTTATCAAAATATAGTAGTTTCATTTGATGCAAAAAATAAATATATGTGTTGGAGACACATCCATGATACCTTTCCAAAATGTTTATATCACCCTCCAAAATATTTGGAAATTGTTAAACTATAATTTCTGCTCCTTTTTTATTTTCGTTTATTTTTATTTTTGAAACCAGGTTCTCTATGTATTTCAGGCCTGCCTTGAACTCACAATGTAGAGCAGCCTGATCTCAAACCTTCAGTGACCCTCCTGCATCAGTTTCCAAGTCCTGAGATTACATTAATATGTCACCATACCTGCTAAGCAATGATTTCAGTTTCTTTCCTTTCTACAGCCACTGATAATCCACTGATCTACTTCCCCTCCCTGTGAGTTTCATAAAGGAAAACTTAAAGGTTTCTTCCTTTGTGTTTGTATTTTTCCTTTAGGGGATCTTTTAAATACATTTTCATATTTTTCCAAGCACGAAGTGTTATTTTTATTATGCCATCATAGTTCAATGTGTGTATATATATAAACACTATATACATACATATATATACATATATATAATACATATATATATATAATACATATATATACATATATATATATAATGTTTATATATATATAAACGCTATATATATAGCTATATATACGCTATATATATATATATATATATATATAAACGCTAACTTGTTACTGCACAATATATGAACATATGTTATATATAACATTCTATTAATATATAATTATAGTAACTATATAATTATATATGTTTTAACATTTGTTTTATTCACCTGTCTATAAGCTTGGAGGGTTTTTTCAGAGCAGTGTGAATAATGCCACGAAAAACATTAATAAACATATACCTCTGAATTTTAATGATTATATACCAAGGAATAGATCTTCTAGAACATAGAATAATACATTTAGCCTCTTGAGGGATGTCAAAATATTTTCTAAAAGTATAGCAACAGTATCATTTTGGAATTCCACCAGTAGTGTATAAGAATTTCAATTTCCCTGTTTCCTCATAATCACTTGGCATTTGTTTTAAATTTTAACCTGCTAGTTAATATTGAAGGTCACTTTCTTTTTGTTGTAATAGCATTTATCTAATGACTAGTGGCACTAAGTAACTTTCAATTTTTTGCCTGTAATTTGTGTATATATTTTAAAAATAATTCAACTTAAATCATTTAATCATGATTTGATTTATTTGACATTTTATTAAATAAAATTTTATCAGATATGTAGTTCTTTAACATCATATTTCATTCCTCATTATTTTGCTTATGGTTTCGTAATTTTTTTGTACTGGGATAGAACTCAGGATCTCGCGCTCCCCACACAGGTGCTTATACAGCTGAGCTAAATCCCTGGTACTTTCTTTTCTTGATAATATTCTTTAAGACACAAATTTTGCATGGGACATAACATATCTAAATTTTTTCTTTTGTTTCTCATGATTCAATGTAGTATCTATGAATAAATCTACAGTGATAAAATTTTATTATTATGCTTTATTCTAATAATTTTATATTAAATATTAAAATTACTTATACTTGAAGCATTTTTTCATTTTGAATGAAATTTTGATATGAGATGATAGTATTGTTGCTTCACTTTGTGCATGCATTACAAAGTTGTTTTAGCGTTGTTTGCTTAAGATTCTATGTTTGCCTTGGCACACTTGTCAAAAATCAATTGGCCCCAGATTTATGGATTTATATTTCCAGGCTATTCCATAGTTTTCTCTGTCCACCTATACTTATACAATTACCACACTGTCTTGATTATAGCTCTGCAGTGTGTTTTGAAATCCTAAAATCTGAAACCTCCAATTTACTCTGGTACTTTCATTTGAATTTTATTTTTCTAGTCTTTGTGAGCCATTGCACATTCCTTTGCTTAGTTTCATATTCTTCGTTTTTTCTAAAACAGACTGATATCTCGCTTTAACAATCACATAACATTTTCTTTTCTTAAGAAGGCCATAACTTACAGTTTTGTTTAGTTTTGTACTACCATCAGTTCATTGGTGAATTTTTAAAATTAACTTTATTGGTATATCTGGGATATACATAATAATAATATTGATGGACACAACTCACATATGATGTATTGGTGAATTTTTAAACCCCATGCTAACTGCAATAAATTACTAGAAGTGAGAAAAGAAATAAAGCACAATTTTTTTTATTCTGGTACTCTTTCAAGTACAAATGAATTTGAGATAAGTGTTGCAGCACAAGAAAATCTTCTGGAATTTTGATAGATACTACATTGAAACTTTAACACTTTGTGAATTATTGAAATAGCAGCAATATCAAGTCTTCTCATCTATGGATGTAGGATGCCTTTGCATTTATTTACGTCTTTTAAAATTTCTTTCATCAGTGTTTTTTAGCATTCAATGCTAAACTCACTCATCGACATGGTTTTATTTATGCTTAGATAGTCTGTTCTTCCACATAGTACTGACAAAAGGAATTGCTTTGTTAATTTCCTTTTTGGATTTATCACTACTGATGTAAAAAGTATCAAATTTTACGTATTTATTTTGTTTCATATACTGTTGCTGAATTCACTCTAATAGTTAATAGTTTTCTTATGGATTTAGAGAATTCCTATATATAAAAATCTCTGACTTGATGTAGTAAAATGTATTCCTTTTGTATCTGGATGTCTTTTATTTTTGATTGTCTTAACTAGAATATGCAATACAATGTTGAATAGCAATAGTGAAACACATATCTTTGCCTTATTCCTGATTTAAGGGAAAACCTTATTTTTTTCAACATTGAGGATCATGGTAACTGTAGGCATTTTATGAATATTATATGTTACATTAAAAATTCCCTTCTATTATACTGAGTAATTTTTATTATGAAATTTTCAGATGTGTCATGTGCCCTTCATGTATCAAATGACAAATTTGTGATTTTTGTTATAATTGTTTTGTAAAATGAATGTAGTATACTAATTTTATTATATTGAACAGTCATTGTTTTTAGCAATGCTTGACATTTAGCTATAGCATAAAATATATTAAACAAGAAATCATAAGTGTTGCTGCTACGATATTAAGATGGTTTACAGGTATATTCCTAAGACATTTGAGGTTACAATTTTATTTTACTTTGATCTCTGTATCTGATTTTTGTAACAACATGATGATGAGCTCATAGAATTAAATGAGAAATTTTCCATTCTACTCTAGTTAATTGCAGAATTTACAGTGGATCTCCTTTGAAATATACTCATGAATTCACTCATTTGGTTTAGATTTTATTGAGGACTGTTTGATTATTGATTGAATCGCTTAGTTATAAGATGGTTGAAATTTTCTATTACAACTTGAGTAGTATAAAATAATTTGTGTTTTTCTAGAAATGTTTCAGGGGGAAATTTATGGCACACTTTCTGCAATAGACTGTTTGTTTTCATTGTAAAGCCTAAAATGTTCTTCAACAGTAGGTCATCTAACTTGCTTGAGTATTGTTTTTCTTTCATGGTAGAAGTAATGGTCTCACTTTGATTTGTCATTTCAGTTATTTGTTCTTTTTTAGTTATATGTTGTTTTTCAATTATTTTCAACATATTCCTCTCATGTTGTTACAGTTAATTACTACAGGCATTGCATTAAATGACAATCATATGATTTTCATTTTTGGGTTTGTTCTTTTTGCTAGCTTTTTTCTTAGTTCTTCAAGATGAAAATTTAATAAAGTTGGATAATGACCTTTAGTTCTGTAATTTTTGGCAAGAATTAGAGATCAAGCTTTCTGAATATTTTTTCACTACATCAATGAATAGAAGTGTATTTTGTGTTTATAATTTATCCTTAAGAATTTGATTATGTTTAAGATCCCATCTTTCACCTGTTGTTTCTTTAAGAATATTTTGTTTAGTCTCCATATATTTGAATTTTTGATGATTTTTAATATTTATTTATTAAAATATTTTGGCTTTTCCATTATGATCATAGAAGATCATTTGCATGGTTTAATTATTTTAAAATTTATTGAGGTTTGTATCATGTCACATTATATTGTCTATTCAAGAAAAATTATTTACGTACTTGAGAAAAATGCGTATTAATTTGTTGTTAAGTGGAGTGACTTCTGCATGTCTTTGCACACTGCCATTCTGTGGGCATTGATGTCTATATCCACCATTTTAATATTTTAGACGTGATTTTTTCAATTTTTATTTTTATTTTTGGCACTGAGAACTGAACTTACCACGTTGCGCTTGCCAAGCAGGCTCCTGTGCCACTGAGATAAATCCTTGGCAATCCTTGCTTGTTTTCCGATGTCATTTAAAAATCATTTCACTAATTTTGACACAAAAATGCTTTTCACTTTTTCTTCTCATTGTGTTCCCCCATTACAAAATAAAAACCTTACTTTGGTTCATATAAGAGAACTAATTTAAATTATATCGGGTTCCACATATCTGAATTACTTCATAATAGCCTCCTAACACCCCGAAATACCATTGCATTAACAGTTGCAATTTTGATATCTGAATTTTGGACGAACAAAAATCTCAATATATAAAGATATCTCACCTGGACTCCTGACTGCCCCAACAATGGACATAATAATCGTTTCTAGGAGTTACTTTTATGAGAATATAATCTATACACTGCCATCTGAAAGATAAATATTGAATTAGTTGAGATTGAAAATAGATTTTCTAGGGAGGTAAATGTATATGGCAAACATTAGCTGAATGGAGAAATTTGTTATTAAAATAACTCTGGTAACAGTGAGAACACAACATTTTTTAAAAAAACAGTTTGAATATACAAAAAACCTGTTATATTTATTATATGAAATCACACAATCATCTGAGAAACTCTATCATCCTAGCAGTTTGGAAGACTGAGGTCAAGTTTGATAACAGCATGGGCAGATAAATGACTTAGTGAGAACATTTCTCTCTCTCAAAAAAAAAGGGCATTTTGGGAAGGTATGGAGATCCAAGTTTCAACCTCCAATACCACAAAATGATACAAAACAAAGACTATCAAGAGTGCTTCACTGGAATTTGCTTTGTTGCTAATTTTATTTTCTGAATTTTTTCTCTTGTTTGAGGAATCATTTAAATAATGGCTTCCTGTTTTGCCATACTTTAAGTTCCATAACGTTAAGGACTGTATCTATCTTTACTATATCCTGTGTTCTCAGCACTTCCCATAGATTCTGTTACATAGCAGTGGTCAAATTACATGTAATGAATGAAAGATATACATATATATTAATATTTTACTTTAATTTATTCAATTGATTATACATTATACTTAAACTGCAAAGTGAAAACATGCATTGATTATATATGAATGTAACAAAATGTGACATTTTCATGTGCATTTATACATTCAAATATCTTTGTCTTTTTGAAACAGGATCTCACTATGTAGTTTAAACTGACCTTGAACTCACTATATAGCACAAGCTTGCCTCAGACATACGGTGATCCTTCTGCCTCAATTTCCATAGTGCTGGGATTAACATGTTTGTGCCATCATGCCTGGTTATATAGTATGATATTTCAACTGGGATATAAATATATATCACTTAATTTATTATTTCTTTAAGGTAAAACTTCTAATTACTTTCTTTTAGCTTTTTGAAATATTATTATGATCACTCTGTTGTGCAATAGAACACCAAAGCTTCATATTCCTAACTATAACTCAATTTTTTTTGTCAAATTTTCCCCCTCCTTCTTTCAGTCCACACTCCATGCCTGTGCAAACCAACATTATACATACAACTTTCATTAAATAAACATTTTTATATTTCATGCATAAATTATATGATGTGTCCCGGCTTATTTTACTTCTGATAATGATCTCCAGTTCCATTAATATCATAAAAATGTGATAATTTCATTCTTTTGACTGTTAATATTATGTAATTTTTATGCAAGAGATAATCTAAATATATAGTGAAATTTTAGATGAATATATTTATAATGATAGAAGAAATATTGTCATTAATCCCCCCTCAAAATAATTCTTGCCTCTTTTAAATTCAGTTACTGATATGATAAAAAATATGAATACTGCTGCTGTTGAGAGCCATCCAATGAAAAGACAAACCATAGCATCATTATAGTGCATTAACATTTATCATATAGCCTCCAGCTGGTACCATGCAATTCCTGTCACTTCCTCAAAGTGAAACGATAATGAACCTTTTTGCACTTATGCAGGACATTTAGGCAACAAAGACAACACAGTTAAAGAAAATTTTATGAAAGAGAATTTCTAAAATTGTAACAAGGAAATGTGATAAGTGCATTCAAATTTAAGGGAAGAGTATTTGAAGGGTATTAATTTGAAGGGTATTAGTGGCAATGTGTGTTATTGCAATACATTATTTTTATTTTGATATTTACTGTGTATTTAGACCATTCCTTCTATTTAGGAGAAATGTGAGAATGCAGGTGAAGTGGGAGTTGGGAGTAATAAATAGTTATTCAGAAAATGTGATATAGGGCTGAATAGATGTGCCACTGAGTTAAACTAGGGGAAAGGATTAGGAAGTATTATTATTATTATTATTATTATTATTATTATTATTATTATGGTACTAGGGATAAAACTCATGAGTTTGTGCTCTTCAAACAGGCACTTATGCCACTCAGCTAAATCCCCGCACCCCACCCTTTTTTGGAAGGGTATTCTTTGCATGTACTTCGCAGATAACAATGGCATTTTGACACAGAGATAATATGTATGAGAAAATAAACACTCTAATACAAACTTGCTACATCATTAAAAATCTATGATATATAACTTGTGAAGAACAATTCTAACTGGAAAATCTAGGACAAACAAGAATGAAATTACAGTTCAATATGGAACCCCAAAATGGGGGTTCACAGGCTGAGTAATATGTGAAATCAATCCCAGAGTTTAACATCAATTATGGCTCACTGTAATATAAGAAAATTTTACTCTTCTTTATACTTTCTAGTATGCATTGCTTCGTAGTTGTAAGGAATGCTATGGAAAATTCCATTTTGCCAGTAGCATTTATTCTCTTAACTACTAGAAATAGCAGATGAGGGCACACAGCTGATTCCCTCCCCAGTAACTATTGTCTGCTTAAAGTCATTTTTCCAAATTATATTCGTTCCCTGGGGACATCACTTACTCAATAAATTGTTGATGAAGGGATTACAAAACTGGGCAAAGGTTTAAGGCCATTCCAGGTACAAAGCTCTCTGTCAGCAGTCTGAGGCCTCTGGTGTGACTATAAGACAATACAAATCCTCCCTTCAATCAACTTTCCTCACTCACAGATATATTCTGAAATCACTGGTCAATAAATCTATCACTTTCTCTATGACTTTCATACTTTGAAAACCAATTCAACAATAATAAATCAATTTTTATTCTTGAAAACTATGTTTTTAAGCACTGGGGGAAAGACACTTTGATTTTCTCATCCCCTGTAAGGAACAAAACTTCTTACAATTCCTCTATAAAAAGTGATAGATCCTTTAAATGGACAATCTATAGCATTTGGGATATCCTCAGTGCTGTTTGTATATAGAGCTAATTTTTTGTACTTTTGTAGGTGCCTGGATGCCTAGTGAAAATCTGTGAATACATTTCTTTATATTTGAGTAACATTAGTTCCTCTAAATATGCTAAAAGCTTTTACTTTGTTTTATTATACATTCATTATGGTAAATGTACATGTAGTTTATTAAAATTTTCATTTTTCTATAATATAGTTTTTAATTATTTTCATAATTTATGACAATTATTGATTATACTTAAGTCAATTACACTGAAATAATTTGAAATAAAATTTCCTGTTTTATAAAAATATTCTTTTGATGATGCATATAGAACATTTCCACTAATAAGAATTGAAAAAAAATATTTAAACTTCTTACTGTTTATTATAAAACCAACCAATTTATGAGAATGTTAAAAAAATAGAAAAAGTTGAATGAATTTGTATCAGCTAACCTGTCATTTGCAATATTGATAGCTTACCTCAGGTGACATCTGAAAAAGAAAAGAAAAATTATTTAGAAATCTTTACTTCTGCAAAGTAGACAAATATGCCTTTTTTTTTTTATCAGTACCAGGGATCGAACTCACAACCACCTGCTTGCAAGGCAAGTGCTTATGCCGCTGAGCTAAATCCCCAGCCCCAATATGCCTTTTCTTTCTTCTTTCCTTGACAACCATTTGCCTTCCATATATGAAGAATGAACATAAGAGTATAGTATTTAACTGAAATTATACACATTTACACAAACACCATGACATGATAAATTATTTAGGATAAACTTACTTTGCTTTAAATTCATAATTTAAAATGAATTACTTATTAATAAAAAATAGAAAACAAAATCTTGTTACAGATCAAAAAATGTAGAGAATACAAAAGTTGTTTATCTAATTTTCTGCTTTTAAAATTATTCTTTTGAGATATTTAATAACTTGGGAGAGGAAGTAAGATGAGTTCACATTAATTTGAGAAGTGTTTTTCAATAAATAAAATTTGATTTTCACAATGAATGTAGCTTTTGCATTTTTATTTATATGAAGAGGAATATTCAAATTATAAAAGTTGATATAGAAAATAAGAAAATTAAATGTTCTTTGAATTCTAAAACCTAGCAATAAATTGTCTCTTTAATGAAAATATTTATATATTTCTCTATGATTATCCTTAATTAAAAATTTTTATATTTAGTGAAACTTTATGTATAATTTTAATATAAATTGGTTTCACTCAATTTTATAAATAGTTTTATATGATAATAAAATATAGAGCCTAATTTTAAATGGCTATATACTTTTCCTTATATTGTCATTTATGTAATTATCTACAAATGAGAAAATGTGAAATTCTTCTACTTTTAAATGTTTTGAAAATATGATAAATATATGCCTAGACAGATAAATAGGAATATCTGGACAAGATTTCATGTCTCCCCTTATTTTGTTAAAAAATTAAATTTTGAGGTAAAAATAAACATTATAAAAACTTAAAAGCAGTATGTGTTCAATCGCACTTCCATTCATTTATTCTGTTTATATATGTTATATTAGGTAAAAATACTAGTTAAGTTAAAAAGCATACACAAAAAGTAAATATTATATGATCTTACTGATATACAGAATCTATAAAATGCATCTCAGAAAAACAGAGTAGAATTGTAGTTAACAGGGAATGGGACATTGTGAACACATGTGTGTTTGTGACATATTGATCAAAAAATGAATTCAGTCTTGAAAATTCCTTTGTGCACTTTGCTTCTGACAAAGACAAATATTATTTCCCATATGCAACAATGCCCCACTGTGCCCTTTCCCCAATTAATATCAATCCTCTAAACACAGGAAATGGTTTTACTGATTCATCACAGGTTAATTTTGATTTTATTATGACTTTACCTAAAGCAGTATTATAATATGCTCGCCTCCACCTTGCTTTTCTCAGCATATCAGCTAGCTAATATTCACCTTTGTTTTACATTTTAATAGTATTTTTTCATTGTTATTTGGAGACCATTGTATGGAAAAGTCCAATTTTAACCATTCTCCTGCTGAGAATTATAATGAGAGTTTTTCTGAGATACTTATTTTTTCAACTTTGCTTAGGTATAATTGAAAACAAAAAAATTGTATGATTTGATATATGTAACAATGCAATTATTACATCAAATGAATTAATTCAGCAATCGCATTACACAATTCTCATTTTGTTGCTTGTATTTGTGTAGCCAGAGCTTTTATGATTATACTGTCAAGTGTACAACAGAGTTCTATTAACTATAATCACCATGATGTACAATAAGTTCAAATAACTTATTCATGTTATAATGAAAAGGCTATAATCTTTACCAAAATCTCCACATGTCTCCTATAACTCATGTTCTGGTAATCAAGAATTCTCTGTGTGTTTCCCAGAATCTGAAATTTATTTGAGACACAAATAGTGTAGAGTATTTGTATTTTGGCAACTGGCTTACTTCTCTTAGAAGAATGTTCTTCAGATTCATTTATATAGTTGAAAGTCATATGATTTCTTTCCTTTTTTGACACAACAGTATTCCTTTTTTTATACATATTTTCTGTTTATACATATTTTCTGTTTTATACATGTTTTCTGTATTTATTTACCTGAGTTTTATTTTATTAATTAATTTTATTGGTACATTTTAGGCATAACGATTACTTTCATTATAAGGAATTTGTACCTGTATATAATAGAACCTTGTTATTTTTTTTCACATTCCCCTACTTTCCCTGTAGCCTAATTTCTTCTCCTTGCTTCCAAAAGCATTGTTGGCATTGTTTTCTTTTATTATCAACATTTTTTTTATCTTCCCTTCCTCCCTTCTCACATTGCCCTCTTTAGTTTCTGTTCCTATTTATCACTTTATTCTTCCTTCACAATATTTATTATACATTTTGGTCCATATTGACACTTTCAGTTTCTGACACCAGAGAAATAATGTGGTCTTCACCTTGTGTATCAAATATGTTCCATATATAAAACCAGGAATACAATTCTTGACCTCGCATTTGCAAGGTAGGTGCTGTGCTGCTGAGCTAAGTCTCTGACCCAAATTTATTTGAATTAAGAAGATGATCTCAAAGTGCATCCATTTAGGTAGGAATGTCTCAAGCTTAACCTTCTTTATGACAGAGAAGTACTACATTGTATGAAAAAAAACACAATTCCTTTTTACGCATTCATCAGTTTACTGGCATTTGGACTGTTTCCAACATGTAGCTATTAAGAACGGTGCTGCTGTAAACGTTGTATTGTGTATATTGCTATGGCATGATGCTTTTAATTCTTTCAGGAAGATACCAAGAAGAGGTAATACTTGGATCAAATGGAAACACTAGTCTCATTTTTCTGAGGAATCTTCACACTGATTTCCACAGTGGTTTTACCTGTCTACACTCCCACCAATAGCAGAGAAAGGTTCCTTTTTCCCACATTCCCACAATTACTTGTCATTGGTCAATGACTTAATAATATCCATTCTTTCTGGAGTAAATGGAATCTCAGCATTGTTTAAATTTGCATGTTTTAAATGACCAAAAATATTGAACTTTTAAATATATTTATTTGTCATATTTTCTTCATCTGTGAAGTGTGTATTTCAGATGCCCATTTTTGGATTGGATTTTTACATCCCAGGGGTATAATTTTTTGTGTTTTTTTATATATTCCAGTAAGTGGTTCTTTTTGCAAGGAACAGTTGTCAATTTTTTTTTCTTGTACTGTGAGTTGTCTCTTCTCTTAGTGGTTTCTCTTCCTATGCAAAAGATTTTAATAAGGTGACCTTCCAATTCTTTACTGTCTGAAATAGTTCTTGTGTGATTGTTATTTTATGTATAAGGTATTTGCCTACAGCAATGTCTTCAAGAATTCTAGGGGCTGGGGATTTAGCTCAGCGGCATAAGTACCTGCCTTGGAAGCAGGCAGTCGTGTGAGTTTGATCCCTGGTACCGATAAAAAGGAAAAAGACCAAAAAAAAAAAAAAAAAATTCTATCCATTCTATTTTTCTGAAGATTTAGTGTTTCTGTTTTAATATTTAGATGTTTGATTAATTTCAATTTTAGTTTAGTTCACCATGAATGATATGGTTGTAGCTTTAATCTTCAACAGGAAAAAATATAGTTTTTTGAAGTACCATATAATAAAGAGGCTAATTTTTTTACAGTGAAGTTGTTTCATACTTTTGTCAAAGATAAGGTGAGTAAATATGTCTTGAGTTTTTGTTGTTGTTGTTGTACTGTTTTTATGTATGCTTCTTCTTTTTGGGGGGAGGGATCTTCTAGTCTGTTCTGTTGATCCTGAGCCTATTTTTTGCCAGTACCATGATGTTTTAATCACAGTAGCTTTGTAGTATAATTTCAAGTCAGGGACTGTGATGTGCCCTGATTTACCTTGATTGCCAAAAATTATCTTTGCTATTATACATATATTTTTGGATTCTATTGAATTTTAATAATTTTCTCTAATTCTGTGAGACACGCTATAGGAATTTTGAACATTGCATGAAATCTGTATACCAATTTTGAAGGTATGAGCACTGTTAATATATTGGTTATTCTTACTCAACAACAAAGAATATCTTTCAATATTCTAAAACAGTGTTGAAACTCATTTTTCAGAGTACTGCAGCTTTCAGCTTAGCGGTATTTTACTTCCTTTGTTAGACTGCTTTCTTATGCATTTCATTTTTTTGGATGTTATTGCAAAATACACAATTTCCTTAATTTCTCTCTCCATGAGTTTATTATTTGTGTACAGGAAGCTTATTGAGTTTTGAGCACTTACACTGTATGCAACTATACTACTAAATTTGTTATTAAATCTAAAAAAAAATGTAGATTTTTGAGGCCTTTTAAATGGATTATCATGTCTTCCATGAATGATAATTTAACTTCGTTCTTCCTATCCTTATTCCCTTTATTTCTTTTATCTAACTGCTCTAGTAACGTTTCCAGAACTACATTAAATAGGAATGCTGACGGTGGAAATCCTTGTTTTGGCCCTAAATTTTGAATGAAAGATTTCAGTTTTGTCCATTAAGTATGGTGTTGGCTATTGATGTGTAGTAGATGCTTTTTATCAGATTAAGATAAAGTCCATCTATTTCAGTTTTCTGTAGTTTTTTCATGAATGATTTTTAGACTTTGTCAATAATTTTCTGTATCTATTGAGTTTATCACATGATTTTTGTCCTCAGCTTTGTTTGGTGTATATTACATGTATTGCTTTACATATGCATCCTTGGGATGGACCATACCTGACCATGGTGTATAATATTCTTGTCGATTAGCTGCATTTTGTTTGCCACTATCTTACACAGGATGTTTGCATCTATGCTCTGCAGGAAGATTGACTTCTAGTTCTCTTTCTTGGTTAGCTTTTCCTCTATTTTTGGTATCAGGTAATGGTTGTTTCAGAATGAATTTGAGTGTACTGCTTATTTTAAATTTCATTAAAGAGTTTGAAAAGTAGCAGTATTAGGCTTTCTCAAATTCATGTAAAACCATGGAAACCCATGAAGGGGCTGGACTTTTGTTACTTGATTTTTAATTATATTTTCACATTCAGAGATCAATATTGGATAATTTGGAAACGTTGTGTCTACTTTAGTCAGATTTGTAATTCATACGTATTTAGGAATCTGTCCATTTCTTCTGTGTTTTTCATCTCATTAGAATACAGGGTCTTTCTTTCTTTGAGTTTTTTTTTTTTTTTTTTTTTTTAAGGAGAAAAGAAAAAAAACAGTGAAAGGGTACAAGTTATACGGATTTACAGAAGAAAAAATGAACAGTAGGAAATCACTAGTTAATGGATTACATATTGCCATCCTAGAAATAATTGTTCAAGTCACAAAATTAAAGCTTGTAGAGTGGACATTCCAACAATGATACTGCAAACATTTCTGTTCAATGATTCAGTAAAACTCTGTGATATCATTTTCTATCTTATACACTTAAATATACATGCAGTTATATAGTTTAGAGCACTTTCTTTTCCTCTCTTTTGTACAATGACTATTACACATTTTGGGTTTCATTGCTCCCACGGTTCTTATTGCTTTTTTGGAAGAGAGTAAAACCAAATGAGACATAACAGAACAGAATCGGTCAAGTCAAAAGGGTGGACATAATAGATAATATAAAAACATAATACAAGGTGATCAACAATGGATACCATAATGCCTCCCGCTATCTCTAATAGAATTGCCTATATCATTAGTTATAATACAATTGAACAAAATAGTAAAGAACAAAACCGACAAAACCAAAACATTGGAGACATTGTAGGTCTTCAAAAGTAGATAAAAGTCAACGAGAATGGGCGTTATAATGAATCTCATTATCTTCTCAGCTAATGCCTAAACTTTCGAACCTGATACTATCCAGCAAAATGGAATAGGGGAACATCAGTCAAAAACAAGATAGTGAGAGTAATACAGGGCTTCAAATCGAGATAATAGAAAGTCAAAGTGGGTTACTATATTATATCCTGCTATTTTTTCCCTTTAATTAAACGGATAAAAATAAAAAAGTAAATAATGGAGTGGAGATTGAGAAAAAAGAGGGCATAACAGCGAAACAGCGCAGATCAAAACATAACCATTTAAGCAGAATAGTGTTTCACCACCAGATAATTCCGACCCAAAAGTAGTTACCATATTGACTCTTTCCTTGAAGTCCTTGAGTACAACTTCATATACTGTCGCATTAAGTATATCAAAACAATGTAAAACCATTTAAGAGAATGACAGCATTACAGAGTATTTAGAATCGACTAACAGAAAATGAACAATGGTTTCTGTATAATCTCCTTGTCTTTAAAAGGTTTTTGCTTATACTATCATACATAATAAAATCCAATAAGATACAATCTGTTTAGACCATTGGAGACAGAAGAACAAAAGCTAGATGACACTTCAAAACAAGATGATACTAAATTGAAGTAGGCATAGATGTTCTTTTGAATATCTGCAAGATCCATCATGATTTTACCATTTTCCTTCCTAACTGCATGGATTTGAGTTTTGTTATCTTTATCTGATCAGGTTGGGTAAGGTTTCTTGATTATCTTTGAAAGAGCTAATTCTTTGACTCATTGATTCTTTTTGTTGTTTTTTTGGTCTCCATTGCATTGATTTGTGCTCTGATCTTTATAATTTCCTCCCACATGCCATTTCTGGCTTGACTTATTCTCCTTTTTGTAGAAGGTTGATAATCAACATTATGTTGTTTATTTACATGTGCTCTGCTTTCCTTATACGGGTATTCGCTGCTATAAATTTTTCCATTCACTTTGATGTAACAGTGTCCCATAAGTTCCTAAGTATTGTATTCACCTTATCATTTAAAGATAGAAACTCTTTAATTTCTTCTTTATTTTCAACTGTGATCTGTTGGTTGCTCTGGAGGGTGCTATTTAATTTCCATGTGTTTTCTTTTGACATATGTTTAGAATTTCATTGCACTATGGTCCAATAATACGTATAAGATACTTTCAATTTTTACATTTACTTAAAATATTCTATAAGCTAGTATCTTGTCTGTTTAGGAAGACATCTCATGCACAGGTGAGAAAAATGTATGTCCTAGTATTGTGTGGTGGAACACTCAGTAGGCATCACTTAAGTTAATTTGTTCAAAAGTTTTGTTCAGTTTTAATATTTCTTTGTTGAATTTTTGTCTAATCCATCTGTCTATTTGTGACAGTGATGTACGAGGTGAAATTAAATTGTATAAGTGCTTATTTGAATTTTCAGATTTTTTAATATTTGTATTATATAGTGTGCAATGGTATTTGGTGTATATATATTTATGATTGTTATCTCTCCTTTTCAGATTGCTTATTTTAAAAAAATGTAGTGATCTTCTTTATTTCTCTTAATTACTCTTGGATTGAAATTTACCTGCCTACAAGTAGATTACCACCCTGTATAGTTAGAGTACGGATGCCCCCCCCCCAGCTTCATGTAGTCATGGAAGCAGGAGTCTAGAGTTTGTGAATGATTCAATGTCTAATGCTGGTTTTATGATTGCAAGAGCTACACTCAAGTGGCCGTGCTCTATATGCAGTATAAGGCACAGGAAGAGTCTTCTCTCTGTGCTCCTCTCTCTTTGATCTTGTTGTTTTTGCCATTTCTTGCAACTCTGAACTGTTGTCTCTGCCATGTGCCACTCTACATTGGAGCCAGCTGGCTATGGACTGAAACCTCCACATTCTGTGAGCTAAATAAACCTTTCATTCCTTAACTTTGGATATTAGGTGTTTTATCTCAACAACTAGATAAAAATAACTAAGAAACTGCCCCTGATTTTTCTCAGTTCTTGTCACATGGATTATTCCTTTTCATCCTTTGATTTTCAGTAAATGCATTTTTTTGTAATTTAAATGTTTCTTGCATGCAGCTTGTTGTTTGGTCTTGATTTTTGTTCCATTCTGTCAATATGTTTCTTTGATTGGTGAATTGACATTATTAACATCGATGGTTACAAATGGTATATATTGGGGGCTGGGGATTTAGCTCAGCGGCATAAGCACCTGCCTTGCAAGCTGGCAGTCCTGAGTTCGATCCCTGGTACCGATAAAAAGGAAAAAGACAAAAAAAAAAATGGTATATATTGACTTATCGTTGTTATTTTCTTCTTGTCAACTTCCTTTTTTCCACTCCCTTTAATTCCTTACATTGCTAGTTGGACTCATGTTGTCAGGGTTCATGCAGTTGTAATCATTTTTATCTCTTTCAAAAATTTCCTGAAATGCAATTTGGAGTGCTGATTTGGTGATTACTGAATTCCTCTGGTGTTCTTTTTGTTATAAGTATCTTTTTTTCTCCATCAATTTTAAAATATAGCTTTGAAGCATTCATCAGTCAAGTTTGGAAGATGTTTTCCTTTAAGGTTTGCAATATTTCACTCCAATCTATCCTTGACTTCAGATTTTTGAGTTCAGAAGTCTTCTGTTATTCTAATGATTGTTCCTTTATAGATTAGTTATTTCTTTTCTCTAACAAATTTTAATATTATGTTCTTTGTTTAATTTCTAGAATCTTAACTATTATATCCCTTGCCTGTATATTTTTAAATTATGATAACTGGAAATTTTATGTCTCACTTATCTTTATGTCAAACACTTTTTCCCTGCAAGGGAAAGTTTCTATCATGTCATCTGTGAATGTGATTTTTTATGCCATTTCTATCATAACCTGCCTTTTCATTGAATCTGATACATCTCACATTAGTTTTTGCATCATCTAGAACCTGCTGGGTTGATTTCATATGGTCCTTTGCTATTTTTAAGAATCTTTCTTTTCATGATTTCAAACTACAATCTCTATATCTGTGATTCTTTCCTAAGTAAATAAGCATGTGTTTCATTATGGTTAACATCTCTGTAGTTTTCTCCGAAATTAGTTCTGATTTCATTTTTCCTAAAACCCCATTTATTTGCTTTGTTACTTCTGCTGCTACCGTTTCGGAGTTTATGTGGATGACTTTTGGATTGTTTCTCCTCATTTCCCTGTCATTTTTCCTTTAGTGACCTGCATAACATGAATTGCTTCTTGTTTAGGTGGCTTCTCATGTTGTTTCTTTTGTTTGTTTGTCTGTTTAATTCCTGAGTGATTGCTTATGATGAGAAGCTTTATTGCTGGTATTTACAATATTTAAGAAGTGACTATTTCTCAGAGGTATAGCTGGCTTTTAGGTTTTTAAGTCTGCAGCGAGTCTATTAAATTTATTAGTGATTTTAGTATTTTTGCTTACTATACCCAGCCCCTCTTTCTTTAGCATTAATCTATAGTATCTTTTATGATCCTTAGGCTATGTCAATCTTGATATACCTGTAAGAAAAACTGGTTAGAACAAGTTTGTCACTTTGGCTAAAGCACAATCAGCAAGATAGTGACAACAAACACAGACTAGAAAATGACAACCTGAGGCAGCTATTAATTTGACACCATTAACTACAGGAAGTAGATTTGTGGTTATAAAACAAAATTAAGATGAATCAGAGAATTTCATATAACAAGTAATCCCTCAACATGGCAATTGTATCCTCAGGAGAAATATTTAATTTGGATTAGGAGGGCAAAAGTAGAGAAATAAAAGAAAAGGAAGACATTAGAAGCAAGGGTAGGGGCGGGGATTTAGCTCAGCAGCATAAGTGCCTGCCTTGCAAGCAGGCAGTCGTGGGTTCGATCCCTGGTACCGGTAAAAAGGAAAAAGACAAAAAAAAAAAAAAAAAAAAAAAAAAAAAAAGCAAGGGTAGAGGATAAAGTACTGTACAAAACCAGTGAAAAAGACAGAAGGTGACGTGAACAGGAAGCAATAAATACAGGAACAGAAAAACAATAACAAGACAGGAAATCATGTTCACATTTGTATATAAGCAAGAAAAACAATGAAGAAAGAGCAAAAAAAAAAAAAAAACAGATGAGAGAAAGTAAAGAAAAGAGAAAAAATGTTCACTTCAAGTTGTGTCTTTGTTGCCACTGGTAGACAGAGTTAACAGAGCCCAGACCTACATGAATGAATCCTACTAAGCAGCAAGTAACTGAATAAGATGGGTAATGCATAATCCCAATGAGCCTACACATTGCTTGCTCTGAAGTTCAGGCCAGTCTCCAGGTGTGAGGCTGGAACCAGACTCATCAATCCTGTAGCAGTTTATTTACCTGCTCTGGGCTCCAACCCAGCTAGGAGACCTGAGGTTGTGCCATCGGCTAATCTGAGTCCTGACCTCAGATGAACTCTTTCCAAAATGGCTCTCAGTTAGTCATCCTCCCTTTAAGATGTCTAAACCAAGACAATAAATCAAGCACTGAAGGCCGTTGTGCCTTTTCCTCAACTCCACTCTTCTGCTTCTCTATGCATGGCTCTTGAGTGCCCAGGAGTCAGTGAATTTGCAGGTTTAAGCCACCCCTCAAGTAGTTACTCCAGACTCAGGAAAAAAAAATGCTAGCTGCCTTCTCCTTTACAGAAGTTATTCTCTTTGCTCTCCCCATGGATTTCAATTCTCACTTCAGAGCCTGCTGGGTTCATGTGGACACGTTTCCCTCCTTCTCCTTGTGTTGCTACATTCTAGTGTCTAGGTCCCAAGTCTTAAAATGGTTCTTTGTCTACTGTTAACCACTCCACCATATTTTTAGAAGTTCCTGGATACATTCATCTGTTGAAAGACATAGATTATTTATTTATTTGGTCAGTTTTGCTTTTCTTTATGATTTTTTCTTGATAAGAATTATGTACATACAAAATAATACATGTATTTATGTACATGTCTGGCTTTAGCATCAGGGAAATGCTAGCTTCCAGAATGAAAATTGGAAGTATTCCTTTACTTTCAATTTCATTAAAGACTATGAGAAATGTTGCTGTAATATCTTCCCTGAGGTTCATATACAATTCAGTCCCAAATCCACTGTATCCTGAGCTTTTATTAATAACCATTTTTACAGCTTGAATTTCTTTGCTTGTAATAGGATTAGTCAAGGTTTTTCTATTTCTATAGTTCATTTTTAATAATTCACATACAATTAGAGATATTTCAGTTTGCTCTGAATTTCATAATTTACTGTGGTGTAGTTCTTAAAACAGTAGCTAATAATCTTTTGGATTTTCTCTTTTTCATTTAACAGTGCACATATCTATGTCTTGCCTTTACTGTTCTGGAAGAATAAAGTAGATCATCTATTGTTTATTTTTCTAAAGAGGCATGTCTTAAATGCACTGTTTCTGTTTCTCTAATCTCTGTTTCATTAATTTATGCTCTTATATTTTTGATTTCCTTCCCAGTACATTTCAGAATTGGATTTGGAGTGCTCAGTGATGTGGGTTTTTGAACTTTGCAGCCAAGAAAAGTGGAAACCTGCTCACTATGTCTGTTGCATTCATTGTACTAGATTTTGTATTGTCAACATTTTCTCTTTCTTGGAGAACCTTGAAAAATTTTGGTTTGTTAGTCATGAATAACTTAATGCTTTCTTTCTCACAAATAAATTTATTTTACCATCCATTTGGAAAGATAATTTTGTAGATTATATTAATTTGTGTTTGAAGTTGTTTTATTTTAGGGCTTAAAACAGCTCACTCTCTTTTTTTATCTTGGCCTTTGATATTTGTGTGGAACAATTTTCCAAGTTTCTAATGGGTTTGCTCATTAGATAATTTGTTTCTTTCCCCTAATAACTCAAAAATTGTATCCTAAGACTTGGCTTACTGGATTTGGCCTAAGATATGTCATTTTGACATTCCTTTGTAATCATTCTTATTTGGGATTTTACATGACATGCCTGTCTATATGTTAAATTTTTTCTCTTATTGAAAAGTTTTCTGCTACTACTTTTGTAAACAGTTTTCTCGCTCTTTGTACTGACCTCTGTTCTCATGAATTCCAATTATTCTTATGCTACTCTTCCATGCACTATCTACTACATGTTTGATCCATTTTTCATGTTTTAATATAGTTTTTAAGCTAACCATGGGTATATGACCACTGCAATCAACCTTGTCTTCCAGATTGACAGTCTTTTCTCACATTTGCAACTTCTTTTGTACATACTTTCAATACAATTTTTAAACTACTATATATCCCTTTGCTATTTTCTTGGAACACAGTTGTTTGCTAAACTGGCCATTAATGATTTATATCATTTTGTTTAGCTTAAGTAGCTTTTGACTAGTATCTTTTTAAACTTATTGTTCATATTGCTCAGTAAATGAATTATCGGCTCAGTTACATCTTCTGTGTTTGCCTAGCAAAATATTGATCTGACTTTTATTTCCGTTTTTATCATTAGCAATAATTTACCTATGTGTCTTTTAATTTCTTCTCCATTTAAATTTCTCATTGATTACCTTTGGGATAGTTGGAAATTTTGGCAGCTTTTTGTTGCCTGGTCTTCTCATGATTTTATAGTTGTTGTTGTCATTGATGTGTGTGTGTGTGTGTGTGTGTGTGTGTGTGTGTGTGTGTGTGTGTATGACTACATATTAATTATTTTGGGATGATTTTGTTGCAATTGTGGAAATCTCTTTAGTGTCTGCTTTCCAGTGTAGAATTCTGGGTGTGTGTAACTACAGATCTTTGTTTCTCTCTCAGCATCAAGCCACTTCTGATAACATGTGAGAAGAGTGTACATGGTAATTTGTCTAGCAGCCGCTTCTCTAGGAATGCACCACAGCATTTTCTGTGACACAAAAAATTCACATATCATCATATTGAGAAAAAACATTGCTAGTCAAAACTATGACATCTTGGTAGTAGCAACAAAATCAACATCATAATTAATAAACTGGACATTGACATAGCATAAGAACAAATAATATTCCACTCTGAAGCATATAATGAGGTCTACAATTATAATATAAAAGCTAAGGGAAACCAAAAAGCATAACACCTACTTAATTCAAAAAGTATTTTTCCTCTAACAATAGAAAAATATTTAACAATGGTAGCCTGGAAATAATTAAATATCTAAATATTAATGATACTTAATGCTATAATAGCTATGACCACAGGAGTATGAAAAAAGGAGAATGAAAGAACTAAAATTTCAAAAATAAAATGATGCAAGAAAATACAGTATCCAATTAAAATGAAAATTAATAGAAGTATATGAGGGTAACAGAAAAAGTATAAGAAAAATAAAAATCAAATAAGAAAAATGCATGAAAAAACTAGGGAAAAAAGGTTAATAATTCAGAGGAACTCACAAGGAACCCTTCAAACAAAACAAAAAAGAAAGACAGAAAGAAAAATCCACTAGCATTTCTCTTTGGTTTTCAAAAAAGTATTTTATTACCAGGGTCTTTCATATTGGAGTCCAACATATTTTCATGACTAAGACTTACTTTGTTTTCGCATTCCTCACTTTTTGTATGTGAATAGTGTATCTTGCCCTGCCTTTCCTACTGGGAATGCCCAGTCAATGATATCCACCTTACAGCTGTAGCCACTTCAAAATCTCGCATTTTTCATGTCCCTTTGTGCACCCCAAGTCACAGTCTTTCCTACCTGCATTTATCACTTGTGGGTTTGTGCAGTACCCCCTGATCCAAAGGCCCAATTAATATGGAAAGAGTTCGTATATCCCAGACCATGATAAATGTCTAAGCTCAACTGTAATCTTCTTCATACTGATAAGTTGGGAAAGCAAACAAACCACTGAATTTTGTGTTGATGCAGTTGTATTAAACATTATGCTGTACTCAATGCTAGTATTTTGAGATTTGGTCCTTTCTGGAAGCCACATATGTCCAGGCTGCATTCTCACCATGGAAGGCAGGGTTGCTATGTCTTTCTCAGTGCAAGTTTAAAAATTTTAGGGAGTTATCTTAGGCATGCATTCTCTCTACAACTGTTCCCTGTTTTCTCTCACACCCAGTCTATGGCAGGGCTAAATAAGAAATCCCTTAGTACTGATCCCCTTTGTTGCACAACAGTTTGGTCAAAAAATTTAACTTCTTTCTAAAGTGTCTCCTGATTTAACTCTTTCAAATATGGTGGCACAGCATTGGACTTCATTTATCCAGCCTGCCTTATGGAAGCAGTCACTAACAAAATAAAATGCCACGCTGTCATTGCAGTTTTTAATACCATTTAATTTAATTCTTGTAGGGCTTGGATTTCCAGCCCTTTCCTCTGCCTCTCTGGAACTACTGTTCCTCTTTGGGATTGCCTTGCTTCAAGGAGATAGAGTTTCTTCTGTGGGAGCTGAAGTGAGCCTTCCAGACAGCTTCATTTCTTTCTGTGGTCTGTGATCCATCTCTCTGGCCATCTACAGTTTCAAATATTCCCACTGTCACCCTCCTAATTCCTGGAAATTAACCACTCTGCTTCTCTTTACCAGATTCTGTTTGCTTCTACATAATTTATCTTTCTTAACTAATCTTGTTCATGCATTTTCTTCTTGATTATGTTGAATTATCTCCCTTTTGCTTACTTGAGCTACTACAAAATGATTGTTTTTAATTCTTTCTCAGGAAAATATTTGTTCTCCACTTCTTAAGTACTGATTAATGAAACCTTAGTAATTCAGTTTCATAATATCATATATACCTGACTCTGTATGACCCACTGATGATCTACTGTAAGAATAAATATTTACTTCTATCTATACAGAGTTGCAGTAGTTGCAGCAGATGAATACCATTTTTTTTTTTGATTTCTTGGTCTGATGCAATTGCCTCCTGAAAAGTATTTGATTGGCAGTGAACACTGTTCATTTCGTTACTGCTAAGTTCACTATTCATAGTCATTTTATTAGTGGCTTGAACAAGACTGGATATTATCTAATATTGCAAAAACTAGACAACGCCTGGGACTTTGTTCAGGACTGCTGGCACTAGGAAAATAATCAGTGTAAGGGTCTGCGAATAAAGACTGCTACCTGATATGAATTTGGCTGTGTTTTCCATTGTTCCTATGAAAATACTACTTTCAGAACATTAACTGGATCCTTGTGCAGATAGAGCAGACCCATTTCTCAGCTGAAAAATAGTTTTGTATAAATTTCCATTGCCTTCCTGTGAACCGACTGTCACCTATTATGGTTAAGCAAGGATGAATCTAGTTCATAAGATAGTTTTAGCATTCATAGTCACAAAAAATTCACTCAATCTGTTCCTTTAAACATAGTAGGCAGATTGCTTCTAAGTTCCTTGGAAGATGCTAATGGTGATAGAACCAAAGCCAAGCATCACAGTACCTAAGTCCAAATTTGTAGGAATCTGTTTCTGGGTTTGTGTGTAGAGAATCTGTTTGTCTTTTCTATTTTATCATTTTTATGTACTTTTGGAATTTTAATGGTTGGTTTACATCTGAGTTACTTTTGTCTCAATGTTGAGACAAGACACTCATTGCCTAAAATTAAAGAAAGAAAATTTTATTTAGCTCACAGTTTCTCAAAGTTTCAGTCAATTGCATAAAAATCAGCTGGATTCAAAGCAAGGTGACTTGTTGAGGGGCAACAGTTCATGACAATGCAAGACAGCAAAATCAACAAGTTCAAAAAAGGGGAGATTAAGCCTCTTTTCTGCCTTATATTGTATGCAGGTTATCTGTCTTAGGTTAGGTCTTCTACACTCTAGAATGTAGAACTAATGAGTCACTTAGGTAAACTTCTAAATTTCTCAAGATGATCCAATGAATCAACCATTTTAATATCCTAGAGCATAAGTAGCTGCTCTAGACTATGTTTTTCACATCCTGGGATATAGAACTCCTGAGTCACTTGGTCAAACTTCTAATCATCTCAAATTGACATAATGTATCAACCATTACAATTTATAATTATTTTTCCATTTTTAATGTATTGACTTTGTCAAAATATAATGGCCTGCTTTATTCTTTACAAGCTTTTGGATTAAAATGTTTTATCTATTATTTGTACATCTACTTCAGATGTCTTTGGGTTACTTTTTCTCTGTAGGATCTTCTTTGTTCGTACTTTTTTTTGAACCTATTTCTATGTAAAGTTGCTAGCATGTATATATTTTATAGTTAGATTATATTTTTGCATCCTGCTGATCTGTCTTTTGATTAGAAAATTTGATATTGACAAGTTTAGAGCAATTACTGTAGAGAAAGACACATTTTTCCATTTCTTTTTTATTGGTTGTAATATTTTGTACATTATTTCCTAAAAAACCTTCATCTGGTTTAATTATTTTGTGTAGTGATACATTTTGATTTATTCTCATGTTTTCATATATAATTTGATTACCATGAAGATTTTATATAACATCCTAAAGATACAAAGGTCTAATTTGAATTGCTAAAAACTTAATTTCAATTGCATACATGATGTGTACTTTTACTCATCCTTTATTTCATATCATTTTTATCATAAATTAGATCTTTAAGTATTATGAAAATATTAATAGATTTAAACTTTGCATACTTTTCTATACAAGACACGAAGTTGAATTACTCTTGAAATATAAAAATAATGGCTTTATAGTTGTACATATATTTATCATTACTAGAGAACTATATTAATTTACTACTTATTATTCTTACATTTCAAACTAAAATAATTCATTTCTTTTAGAGAAGGTCTAGTGCAAATTAACTCCCATAGCTTTGTTTATCTTTGAGTGTTTTAAATTCTTCATTTTTGAAGGACAATTTCTCTAGATATTATGTGAAAATTTGCACACATTGTTATTGAATATTCCTTGTTAATGACAAATGAGTTTTCTCTTCTTTAATTTTTCATTTGTCTATTTCATTAGATAGTTTGTTATGATACATTCCTTTATGAGGTTTTTTGAATATATCCTACTTGGATTTCAAGCAATGTCTTGCATTTATAGATCTATGTTTTCCTCAAATTTGAGGAGATTATAGCCATTTAAAAAATATTCTTCTAACCAGGCATGGTGGCTCATGCTTGTAATCACAGCCCTCAGGAGGCTGAGGCAGGATGATAGCTGCAAGTTCGAGACCAGTCTCAGCTACAAAGTGAGCTCAAGGCCAGCCTGAACTGCATAGAGAGATCCTGTCTCAAAAACACAAAAGAAAAAAATATTCTTCTAGTCTTTTCTCCTCAACTTGAGGAGATTATAGTCATTTTTTAAAAATATTCTTCTAGTCCTTTCTCTCTCATGCTTCTTCCAGAACTCTCATAATTTGTATGTTGGATAGATTGATGCTGTCCAATAAGTCTTTCAGACTGTAAACTTGCTATTATTATTTACCTTTGTTTCTCAAAGTCCATAATTTCAAAAGTCACATCTTTAGGTTAACAGTATTAACACAATTTCTTGTCACTCAGGTGCAAATTACCTGACATCCACAATGTATATTTTTTTTGGTAGGAGGATTGAACTCATGACCTCACACTTGCCAAGCAGGTGCTTGTGTCACTGAGCTGTATCCTGGATCCCAACATTCACAGTTTAAAAGAGGGAAGATTTCATTTGCCCCATGGTTTCAGGGGATTCAGTCCAGTATCAGCAGGCTCAAAGATATAAGTACCATTGTGTTAGTGCATGGCCAACCAATGATATTTAGTTCTTTTACCATCAGAAAGTACAATAGGGTAACAGCAAAGAAAAGGGAGGACTAGGGTCATGTATAGTGCCCAAGGCCATGCTTCCACATACATCCAAATGTGTGGTTTTGCTATTCTCCTAAGGAGTACCCAAGCTAATCAAGTTGACACAGTTAAATTTATCCATCACATTCCTTATCAATTTGTCACACAAGCTCCTTTCTTTAAAGCATACTTAATCTCAAAGTAAAGACAAGAGCAAGTTCATAATTGCAGCTAACATTATGCACTTATCCACTTAATATCCAGAAACACATTAATCCCATCCTCAAAGCCTCAACAGTTACATCTTTTCACGAAGCTCCAACTCAATGTCTCTTCTGAAATTCAAGACAAACCTTAGCTGTAAACATCTAAAAATTAAAAACCAAATTGCATAATTCTAAGGTGCAATACTATGGGTTAAATATTGTCATTCTAAAAGAGAGACAGAGAGAAAGAAAAGAGAACAACTAAAATAGAATCAATACCCATCAATGTTCATATTAAATCCTGTAGCTACATACCTAGCACCTAGAGCAGAGTGGTAAGACGTGAGTTCCAAAGGTTGTGTGCAACCCCATCATTATGAACTTGTTTTTAAAGCCGCATGGTTTCTCCCTTGAGCTGACACCGCTCACTGCATAAGGTTTCCTTAGCTGAAGTTCCTCATTGCTGGAGTGTTTGATTTCTTAGTTTTCACTGCATCTTCAGGTTCATTCTCACAGACTTACATATTACTGTTCAAAGGGCACATTGCCCAGCCTCCCAACCCTTACTTAGAGTTTTGGATGGAAGCATCCATGAGCTCATAATTCTTGAACTCTATATGCCAATAAACTCAGGATCATGCGCACAATGCCACTGTTTGCATCCAGCCTGAGAAGTACACATGCCCACATGGATCATAGCATTATCAGCCTATGTGTCTTTGCATAGTTGAGCATAATAAAATGAATTACAAATAATCAGTTTCCTAAGGGCTTTTCCTGGGTGCCAAATATGCTTTCTTTAAATGAAAAGTTACCATGTCTGTATCCTTGCTCCTACAAGGGATCTTTCTGATTTCTGAGATGCTGTCAAAGGATCATACACCTAGAAAAAGCTTTACTAATCTCTGAGAGGTCTTCTAGGTCAATAAATGGCACAGTTAATTTCAACCATAACAATTACTGACTTTGGTATCAGCCCATATCTTCTAATTGGATTCACTAGAGGATTTTATAATTCAAATATTTGCATATTTAGTATTTTCAGTTCCAGGATGTCTGTTTTATTCATTTGTATAACTTATTTCTCTTTGTTGAAAATCTCATTTTGTTCATATACAAAATTTCAAATTTCTTTTAGTTCTTTGTCAGTGCTTTTTGTTAATGTTTAGAACATATGTGAGCCAGTTTGTTTTATGGTCTTTATAAATCTGACTTTTGTGATTCTGTATAGATGGTTTCTGAAAATTCATTTTCTTCACTTACATAAGCCATGCTGTCTGATTTCTTTATATGTTTTAAATTTGCTTGGTAGCTGCTATAGAAAATTGGTCTGTTGAAAACCAGCCACAACTCCTGCTCTTTGCAAATTAGCTCTGTGCCAGGAACATTATGCACTCTTTTACTAGTCAAATTTTCATTTTATTTAGGATTGCGTTAAGTTTAGTTTTCTTAGGTATTTTTCCAGCAACATTTTCTCTGATTTTTGGTCAGTGTTCGTGACTCTGTAATACATATTGCTGCTTTATAATATCATATTTTCCCAGGAAGTATGTGTAATTTCAGCTCTTCCTTGAATAGATAGTCTATTTTGTGTCTCCAACAAAACTTTTTGGCCCTAGACTTCTCTCAGTCAGTAGTAACTTGTCTACCAATTTTTATTTCCAGTGCTTGTTTTCTGTTTCTCTCTCAGCCTGACATCTAAGTTATAATCATGGTTTAAGAAGTCCCCAGATAATGTTAAAACTTTAAATGTGGTATTCCCTGATTCATCTAGTTAAAAAGGAAAAAATGAAACTGTGTTTCTGCCTTATATGGGGATTGAATACGTTTGCTTTTAATCTCTTATCCAGTTATGTATGGGTTTTAGTTCTTCCAGCACTCACACTGAAGAGTGCCAACATGTTTTCGCCAGCCTGAATCTAGGCAGGTAAAGGCCTGTAACTCAGATATCCCCCAAGCCAATTCTGATTTGATAGAAGAAAGTGGGGTTTCACATTCTTCAAGTGAAGATAATGTAGTATTGTACAGAGGGTAGTAATTAACATATATTCCAGAAATTTTGCTATTATTTGAATTCTAGTTTTTATTTATGGAGCATGCACCTCAGCACTGCAGAGCTGTGACATTTACAGAGTAACTATAATGTCCTTTTGACAGTACTTCATTATTGTAATTACATATTAATATTTCCAAAGAGTAAAATGACTTAGAGCTTCCTAATCCCCTTTTTAGATGATACCATTTCTGAAGAATTCATTATAACAGATTCAATATAAGTTTCACAGTTCTGATTATGATTTGACAATTCTTTAAGCATTCAATAGACATTTCTGAATCTAGGTGTATTCTAGAGGCATTATTACCAACATTAGTCCATTAGCAAATTGAGTAGGTTAGAATCATTTTATTTTAGTTTAACACTGTCATACTTTTTCAAATACATTCAATTTTCAAGATGTAGTGTCAGTCAGTTATATTTATGGATCAAACGTTCTTTAACTGGTGGAAAAGAAAACTTGATTTGGGCAAGATTTTGAGAGAAGCAGACGAAATCACAGTACATAGGTGATGGGTAGCTTTCCTAAATTCAAGGTATACTAACTGGTGTCCACAACTGTACCAAACCACTAACTCAAAATTTTACACTTTTCACATATATGAAAAATAAACAAATTATTGATCTAATTTTGGTTGTATAAAGCAAATTTTTCTTGGTCAATCAGAGTCAGGAAAAGTATTTCTATAATTCTATCACATCCTTCAGTGTATTCTTGGGTCTATATTCATATAATCATATAGACTACACTAGCTGCCTGAAACTTCACAATTAAAGTTGTAGCATAAGTTCACCATTTGGTCCCTTAAGCAAGAATTTTCACTACTTCTCTGATTTTAAAGCAAGTATCATACTCCATATTTCCTCAATTAGCATGGCCACAACGTCTTAAGAATCTTATGGTCTTTCTTCAGTATCATAGATCCAGATCACTAGAACTGTTGGCAGTATGTAGAAATAATCTTGCCTAGAAACTGAAAATTATCAGAATAAACCTAAGATTTATACACACAAGTTAAGTCATTTATATATATTTTGTAGCTCTACCCATTTAATTAAATAAGTTTCTCTCAATCTGTGAAATGTGGAAAGAAAATTATTTTGACTATTATGAGTTGTTGGAAACTACTCTTTTGCTCTTTTATTTCAAAAAACACAAGAGATACAGAATTTTAAAAATATAATAGGAAATTAACACTAAAAATAACATATTGCATAAATTAAAAGTAGTTCAGATTACAAAATTTAGGCATGAAAAAATGTTTAATCAAATAATGAAACTAGAACTCGTTTTGATGAACTAACAGAAATTTGTTATATAATCATCTATTTGATATATATAAATCTTTTCCCTTCTGTCCTCTCCTTTTTGCTATCCCACTTGTTCTTTTCTTTGAGCATTTTCTTTCACTTTGATTTTCACAATATCTATGATACATTTTGGGTCTTATTCACTCTTTCAGTTTTTTTCACTAAGGAGACAATATGTTATTTACACATACAATTCTGATTTGTTTAACTTATGAGTATTAAATTGCATCCATTTACCTATAAAAGCCTCAAATTCATTCTTTTTATAGCTGTGTAATACTCTATTTCATAAAAACACATCATTCTTTTTAAACCATTCTGCAGTTGATGGACATTTGGGATGATCCAAGATTTAGTTAATACAAACTATGCTATTATAAACATAGATGTACATATATCGCTGGGGCATGATGTTTTCAATTCTTCTGGGAAAATACACAGACGGGGAATAGTAAAAGACCTCATAATCCCTGATTTGAAATTATATTGCAGTTCTATAGTGATAAAATAAGCACGATAATAGCAAAAAAAAAGCAGATCTCAGAATGACTGAAACAGATTGAAAGATGCAGACACAAATACAAAGACGCTAAAATCACTTTATCTTTGCCAAAGGGGCAAACATGTTCACTGGAAGAAACATAGCTTCTTTAATAAAGATGGCTTTCCACATGCTGAACACTAAAATTAGACTCATGTCTTTCACCATGTACTAAAGTTAAAATTGATCAAAAATAAAAATGTTAAAACATAAATATTAAATCTATGGAAGACAATGTAGGCAGAAATCTCAAAGACAGAGGTAGGCAAATAGTTCATAAACAAAGCTCAAACTGGACTATAGGTACTTCAGAGGATCAACAATTGGTAACCCATTAAAACATCACAGACAGAATGAAAAGAAAATCTAAAGAATTGGAAAAAAGTTAGCCAACTGTCCCTCAGGTAAAGGTCTTCTATATGGAACATATAAAAATTGAAAAACATGAAACTGCACCCAAATTCAAAGGTCCAATCGAAATAATGGGCATCTGAGATGAATATACACTTCTTAAACGAGGAAATACAAATGGAAAATAAATATATGAAAGAAATGTTCAACATCACTGCGATTTGAGAAATTCAAATTAAAACAACAGTTTCATCTTACTCCAGAAAGCATAGCTATCATCAAGAAACCAATCAATAACAAATGTTAGTGGTTGTGTGAGGAAAAAGTAGCACGTTTGCACTGTTGGGAGTGTAGAGTGATCCAACCACTGTGGAAATCAGTGTGGAGATTCCTCAAATAACTTCACATATTCTGATTGTTTTACTTCACTAATAATCTCAAATCTGAGAATAAATACTTTTTCTGGAAAAATTTTGGTCAATAGCATCATGCTGTGTAATTGAGATCCAGAAGTCAGATTGTCAAATTTACATATTTTGAGTATTCTTGAGTGAATTTTACTATGGGTTAGAGTATTGATTTAATAATAATTTGGTTTTAATTAGTTATATTCACTTATCCCTAGGTCTGTCATGACATTTAAATATAGGGCTGTAGAAACGTATTTCACACTTGGAAGTCTTCCATGTATCTTCATTTAACTTCATCATTTCTATTGAAACTTTGCACTGAAGCATTCATTAAATGAATAATTTACAATTGAATTTTATATGCAATTTTTAAAAAAATGAGACCCTTCAACAAAATACTTTAACAATAGACATGAAAACTTCATGAATTGCAGGGGTAGAACACAATCAAGTTAGTTGTGTCAGTTTTCTAGACATTTAAAACCACCAACAATAGAGCTGAATGTAAATTATTTTGTCATTAATAACAATAGTAGTTTTGTCATCAAAATTATTTTTCAGTAATGTGACATGCTGAACATTAAGTTTATGCAATTTAAACAAGACGTATACTATAGACCCATACTTCCCCAGTCAGCTTTTTGGGCATTTTTTTCACTACTCACAAAATCAGACATGGCATAGAGCTTTCATCTTCATGTTCACTTTAAATGAACATGTAACACAGTGTATAATACACAAATTTTCAGAATCTATAGTCATATTCTCCGCAGGAAGCACACTGACAGAAAACATGACTGACAGAAGCTAACAATTTTCTAAGAGTGTTCTGTGGAAAAAGTGTTTAGTAGTACAATTTTGGAAAAACAAAACACCAGTTGAAGTAAAATAGATTCCTTTTCTGCAAAGCAGCTAAGACTGCATGTAGAAAAAATGCATTTTACATTTCTGTAAAGGAAAAAAATCTTGTGGATCTATTTGTCAAAAACGTTTTAGTTCATGACACAAATATATATATATATATATATATATATATATATATATTTTTTTTTCTTTTTCAAAGTTTTTCTTGAATTGTAATTCATCTTTGGAAGTCTTGCCCACAAAAATGTGGATGCTCACTTAGTGCCATATCATGTAGTTATAACTGAATATTCGCACGAAATTATTATGTGAAAGCCTAATTCTTAATGACATTTGGGTGTTGAGCTTTTGAGTGTTAGCTAGGTGCAGGTGGGACCACGAGAATGGAGCCCATGTTCAGATTAGTGCCCTGATCAAAAGTAAAGGAGAAAAGAGAGACACGACTCTACAAGACGAAGATCCAGAAAGAAGACAACCATAGGCACTTAAGGCAGATTTTTTCTAAGTAATTGCACTTACCTGATCCATTGCTGGCTCTAAAGGAGTTAAAATGCAAACTTACTTGAAAGACATTGAGACAACAACATCAGGGACCCTCTTAGCATAAAGCAACCTAAGAAGTGTTTACCCAGCATTCATTTCACCATGCTTAGCAAATCATGCGCTCAGAGGTCACTGTTACTACAGACCAAGGGGAAATGGCTACTGTTCCTGCTGGTGGCAGATTGGCATTATTTATGTGATGCTTGTTTTGCAAGAATGCATAAATAAAGAGATGTGAGGTCATTAATTCTTTCATGAAGTATTCAAAGAAAGACCTGGAAAGCAAATCTTTGATAGAAGGTATTCCTGGAGAGAGATTGCATTAAGCTAAAGATGAAGTGAATACTGCTGTAGAAATCTCAGTAAGTTAGGGGTAAAAGGTACATAGAACGTGAAATATTCCAAGGAAGTCATACACAGTGAACCCAACACAAGAAAGTAGCCATGCGGGATGCAGCAAGTAAGGTCATATAGACCAGACTGCACAAGGCATTAGGAGTTTCACATTACACCATCATGTGCTCCAGACACTGACTTGAAATTATAGAATTTAATGTTTTTGCTGTCAGTTTTGGGTCTTACTTTAGTCACAGACACCTGAATATCTTTTTTTCTATCTTTTTGAGTAGAAAGGTTTTACAAAACAAATACATCATTGTACATCACAGATATATAGCTTTTTTATTTTACTAGAACTGACTGCAAAGTGTTTGCCTTGAGTTTCAGAAGAAACTTTATATCTTAACTTCTAAGCAATTGTGGAACTCTTGAAACTTTGGAAACTGTTGAAGGATTAGATGTGGTTTGTACAATGAGGCTAACTTAATGACTTAGGAGTCAGAGGTGGACTGTTATGGTTTGAGTAAGAAATGCTTTCTAAAGTCTCATAATGTTGGGAACTGGATCCTTGATTTAGTTCTTCTCAGAGTTTGGGTCTAGAGAACAAATTGTATGAGAAGGCTATTAACTAAATTCATTGAGTGATTAATTCACTGATAAATATCTAGTAACTTGAAATTAGGGGTTTGACCCCAGCTAGAGGAGATAGGTCACTAAGGAAGAGCCTTTGAAGGGTATATCTTTGGTCTCCCTCTCCCTCTCTCTGTCTTTCTGTTTGTATCTATCTCTGTCTCTTTGTCTCTCTGTATCTCTCTGTGTGTCTCTGTCTCTCTCTCTTTCTGTCTGCCTAGAAGTAAGTCATATTACATTAATGACATGCTCTTTCCTATTATGCTCTGCCTCACCACCCACCAGAAGCAATGGAGTCAGTTAATCATGAAATAAAACCACAAATATTAAGCAAAATAAGCCATTCTTTCTTTAAATCGTTTTCCTCAGGCATTTTGTAACAGCAGTGCAAATCTAACTTACATACATTGACACTCTGATCTCAGGCTTCCATAGAAGTGTGAGTAATAAATTTCTGTTTTTTATTTTTAAGGCATGCAGTCTGAGGTACGTTTTCTATTTTTTATTATAGCGCAAGATAACTATGTTCATTTGCGGGGACTGGAACAAAATGAGTTTACTGTTTATCTCAAAAACTTAAAAGCAATCTAAAACTATATTGGTGATCTCATAAACAGAGTAGTTCTATAATGAGTATTGTGTATAGCTGATTTATATTACACCACAAATAAATAATAGATATTATTATTCTTAATACAAGTTTCTATTTTCTTGTTTTATCTTCATCTTTTTGAAACAAAATCTCACTCTGCAGTTTAGGCTGAACTTCAACTCACTTTGTAGCGCACATTGGCCTTGAACTCACAGGAATCCTCCTTCTTCAGTCTCCCAAGTATTGGGATAACAGGCGTGCATCATCAGGTCCAACTGGTATATATTTATTATACAAGATTAGAAATTAAATTAAATTCAAATTTGGAAATTTAATATATTAAGTAACAAAATTGTAAAATTCTGGTCAAAATACAGTGTGTTTTTGAGGCTTTTAGTAAGTGAAATTATTTATAAACTAATGCTTTTAAATCCAAATCCAGTGAAATCCAGTGAAAGCCAGTTATAGTGGTGCACACCAGTAATCCCATAATTTTGAAGGCTGAATCAGGCTGGTTACAGAAATTCAAGGCCAGCCTGGGATATAGAGTGAGTTTAAGGCCAGGATGGACTGCACAGTGAGATCCTATATCAAACACACACACACACACACACACACACACACACACACACACACACACACACACACACAACTGTACACACACCCACTACATCCCCTAAATCCAGCACAGTTAGTCTTGGAGCTTCTGGGATAATAGATGAGCTGTTTTTCTATGATCAATACCCAGAAATAAACCAAGGTAAGATCTGGTCTCTCCTGAGTTTTTGTTTTCTTAATAACTTTTTCAGTTCAGCTAGCTCAATTACATCTAGTGATGCATTATCTGCAATAGATAGGCTTGCCACTGAGATGCAGATTTCCAAAACAAATTTATGCCCTGAAGCACAAGGATGACTTATAGTCTGTGAATATAATTTTTATACAACCAAATAATCCTCAAAATGCTTATTTTTTCTTAGTTAAAAGTATTTATAAGTTATCTATCTTATTAGAGAATTGGGATTCATGTTTGTTATTTTTTCATGAAGACAATGAGAAATATTTTCAGATTTGGATGTATATCTTCATTGGTATGTTTATTCTGGAAAGTCTACCCATGAATTTAGTCACATATCTTAATTTTAATAAAGAAAAGTATCTTTGCTGAATTTTTCAATAGCCTGAAAATAATCATGGTTTAAAAAGTTATCCTAAAATATACCTTTCATTTGAAAATTCATTAGTTGAAAATAAGGTCTTACAAGTTTAAATCCTTTGTGTTAGGCTCTAGATATCGAGGAAATTTCTAAAAAGTAAGTAATTGAGGTGATGTTTCTGCTTCAAAAAACTATGTGATTTACTGCTTTCATGCAAAATCAATGAATATATTGAAAGGTACATAGTGTATTGAACATTGTTTTTTTATAATATGGGGATTTTCATGTAATCCCTTTCAAAGTCTTTTTGAATCATACTTATTTACATAAATATATATAAATAACTTATTCATGCATATAAAATATATGAAATATGAAACTACTGAGAAAATTCTCCGAGAGATATTCCTATTTTATATTTTCAATTGAGTTTTCCAAAGGATAGAATTCTTTTTTAATTTTTTTTATTTTAAAGAGATTAAGACAAAAGAGCACATAGCAACGCAGATGAGAACAGAACAATTTAAGCAACACAGAATTCCACCGCAAGACAAACGAATGTATCAGTAGCTACCATAACATCTTTTTCCTTGAAATAATTGAGCATACTTCATACACAGTAGTATCAAACATAACAAAATAGTATAAAACCATTAAAGAGAATGAAAGTATTACAGGATATTCAGAACCAAATAACAGTAAATGAATAATGACTACTATATTATCTCATTTTCCATAAAAAATTTGTTTATACTATTACACATATTAAAATCCAATAAGATACAATATGATAAAACCAATGGAAACAGAAGAACAAAAGCATGGTAGGACTTCAAAGCAAGATGATATTAAATCAGTAATGACTGCCATATTATCTTGTTTTCTTCAAAATAACTGTTCATAACATCACACATAATAAAATCATACAAAACAGAATAAAACAATTCCAACTAATGAATGAAACCATTATAAAATTTCAAAGCAATCTAATAGAGAATTATGATTACCATAAAATCTTATGTATTCTTACTATTTCTTACACTAGGGAGACTATATGGTATTTATACATGTGAGTTTGATTTATTTCCCTTATGAGTATGGTCTCAAGGTGCATCAATTTATTTATAAATACCTCAATGTGATCATTCTTTAGAGCTGAGTAGTGCATCATTGTATAAAAATACCACAACTTTTTTATCCATTCTTCAGTTGATGGGCACTTAGGTTGTGTTCAAGATCTGGCTATAAATTGTGCTGCTATAAACATGGGTGCACATACATCACTGTGATATGATGTTTTCAGTTCTTCTGGGAATATGCCCAGGAGTGGAATATATGGGTTAAATGAGACTTCCAATCCCAGATTTTCAGGAATCTCCAGACTGACCTTCAAAATGGTTGAACCAGTCTGCACTCCTACCATCAATACAGGAGAGTTCCTTTTTCCCCACAGCCTCTCCAGCATTTGTTATTGGTAATTTTCTTGATCCTGGCCATTCTTTCAGGAGTGAGATGGAATCTCAGTGTAGTTTTAATTTGCATTTCTCTAATGACTAGCGATGATGAACATTTTTTCACTTATTAATTTGAAATTTGTATTTCTTCATTTGAGATCTGTGTATTCATCTCAGAGGCCCATTTTTGCATTGGGTGTTTGAATTTCAGTGGTCTGACTTTTTTTTTTAATTATTTTTTATATGTTTTAGAAAGAAGTCCTTTGTCTGGGGGACAGTTCACTAAGAGTTTTTCCCAGTTTGTGGGCTTTCGTTTCACTATGTTGTAGATTTCTTTTGACATGCAGAAACTTTTTAATAAGACATGATTCCAGGTATTGATTCTAGAAAATATTCCCCGTGCAGTTTGATTCCTGTCCATGAATTCTTTACCTATCCCTATGTCGTTAAGATTTTTATCTAATTTGTTTTCCAACAGATTTAGTGTTTCTATTTTAATATCCAGATATTTGATCCATTCAGATTTTAGTTTAGTACATGGTGATAAGCAAGGGTCTAGTTTTAGTGTTTGGCATATGGAGAGACAGTTTTTCTAGCACCATTTATTAAAGAGACTGTCATTCTTCCAGTGAACATGTTTGAGTCCTTATGAAATACATGGTGGTTGAGTGTGTATTTGTCGTTGTCTCTTCTAATCTATTCCATTGATCTTCGGCTCTGTTTTTATTCCAGTACCACGTTGATTTTATTACAGTAGCTTTATAGTGTAACTTCAAGTCAGGGATTGTGATGTCTTCTGCCTTGCCTTTGCTGCTTAGAATTGCCTTTGCTATTCTAGGTCTCTTCTGGTTCCAGATGTATTTTGGAGTGATTTATCTAGATCTATTAGGTATGCTGGTGGTATTTTTGGATTGCATTGGATTGCATTGAATCTGTAAAAGAGTTTTGGGAGAATGGTCATTTTCACAATATTTATTCTTCCTATCCACGAACAAGGAATGTCCTTCCATTTTGGGGGATCCTCTTCAATTTCTTTTCTCAGGGTATCAAAATTTTCCCTGTATAGATCTTTTACTTCTTTTGTGAAATTAATTCCTAAGTATTTCATTTTTTTAGATGCTAGTGTGAAGGGTGTGGCTTCTCTTATTTCTCTCTCAGTGATTTTGTTGTTAGTGAAAAGAAATGTCATTGATTTTTGAGTACTGATTTTGTATCCCTCTACATTGCTGAATTTATTATACCTAAGAGTCTTTCAATGGCGTTTTGGGAGTCTTCTATGTAGAGTATCATGTTATTTTCAAATAATGACAATTTAACTTCCTCTTTTCCTATGTTAACCCCACTTATTTCTCTCTCTTGTGTAATTGCTCTGGATAGTGTTTCCAGTTCTATATTGAATAGGAGCAGTAATAAGGGACATCCTTGTCTTGTGCCTGATTTTAAGGTAAAGGCCTTCAGTTTTTGGTCATTTAATATGATGCTGGCTGTTGGTTTGTCAATATGCCTTTAGCATATTGAGAGAAAGACCATCAATTCAAATTTTCAGTAAGGTTCTTACTCATGAATGAATGTGGGACCCTATCAAAAGCTTTATCTGCATCTATAGAAATGATCATGTGATTCTTACTTTTGGCTTTATTGATATTATGGATTATATTTATTGACTTACGTATGTAGAGCCATCCTTGCATGCCTTGGATGAATCTCACTTGGTCACGGTGTGTAATCTTCTTGAAGATTTGCTGCATCCTATTTGCCAATATTTTAATGAGGATTTTTGCATCTGTGTTCATTTATGGAGATTGACCTATAGTTCTCCTTTTTAGTTGGGTCTTTCTCAGATTTTGGTACTGGAACAATATTTGTTTCCAGGAATGACTCAGGAAGAACTGTTTCCCTTTCAATTTCATTGAAGAGTTTCAGAAGTGTTGGCATTAAGTCTTGCTTGTATTTCTTGTAGAATTCTGCAGTGAATCCCTCTGGGCCTGGGCTTTTCTTTGTACGTAAGGACATAATTACATTATCAATTTCAATAATAGAAATTGGGTTATTCAGCAGTTTTACATCTTCTTGACCTAGCTTTGGTACTTCATATGCTTCTAGGCATCTGTCTATATCTTCTGTGTTATCAAACCTATGAGAGTAGAGGTTTTTAAAATAGGTGATGATCTTCTGTATTTCCACAGAGTCTATAGTTATTTCACATTTTTCATTCCTAATTACATGAATTTGAGCTTTTTCTTTCCTTTTTTTAATAAGATTGCCTAGGGGCTTATCAATTTTATTTATTCTTTCAAAAAACCAACTTTTTTATTCATTGATTCTTTGGATTGTTTTCTTAATCTCTATTGCATTAAATTCTGCTCTGATATTTATACTTTCTTCCTTTCTTTTGGCTTTAGACTTGACTTGCTCTTCTTATTCTAGATGTTTGATGTGTAGCATCAAGTTGTTTATTTGTATTTGTTCTGTTTTCCTGATGTGGGAACTTAGTGCAATATATTTTCCTCTAAGGACTGCTTTCATTGCATCCCACAGATTCCGGTAAGTTGTATTTGTATTTTCATTTGCTTGTAGGTATTATTTAATTTCTTCTTCTGTTTCCCTGTTGAACTGTTTGCAGTCTCACTGTTTGAATGTCCACTTTATATGCTTCAATTTGTAGCTTGAACAACTATTTCTAAGATGACAATATGTAATCTATTAACTAGTGATTTCCTACATTTTTTTAAAATTCTGTATTGCTTGTACACTTTTTTCCTCCTTAAATAAAATAAAAATATTTCCCCTGTGACCCAATGATTGCTCAACAGTGTATTATTTCATTTTTATATATTTGTGTGGCTTTTGCTATTTCTTTTATCATTAATTTCTAGTTTCATGGCGCTATGATCTGATATCATGCATGGGATAATTTCTATTATTTTGCATTCATTTAAGTGTGTTCTGTGGGCTAGTATATGCTCTATTTTAGAGAATGTCTCATGTACTGCTGAGAGGAATGTATGTTGCTGTTGGATGGAACACTGTGTATATGTCTATCAAAACCATTGTTCACAGATGTGATTCAGTTCTGTTATTTCTTTGCTGATTTTTTGCCTGGTTGATGTGTCCCTTTGAGTCAATAGTGTGTTAAGGTCTCCTTTTCTAATTGTGTTATTGCTTATTGGATTTTTTTTATTTCTATTAATACTTGCTTTGTATAACTGGGTGCTCTGGAATTTGGTGCATATGTATTTAATGTTGTAATCTCTTACACTTGAAGTTTTCCCCTAACCAGTGTGTAATGACCTGCTTTATCTCTTATGATCATTCTTGGTTTGAAGTTCACAATGTCTTCAAACAGAATAGCTACTCCTGCCTTTTTCTCAATCCCTGTTGCATAAAGTATTGTTTTCCATCCTTTGACTTTCAATCTGTGAGTTTCCTTTTGGGTTACATGGGTTTCTTGTAGACAGTATATGATTGGATGTTGTTTCTTGATCCTGCCAGAACGTTTCTTTTAATTGGTGAAGTGAGACCATTTACATTAATGGTTATAACTGTTATATATTGATTTACTTTTGATATGTTATCTTTCTGCTCTTGCATATTTTTTCTTTCTGTTTAATTGTCTGTCTTGCTTAGTGTTTTTTTTTATATGTGTATCTAAACTGTCTTTTAGTATTCTTTGCACTTTTGGCTTGGTGATCATGAAGTTCTTGAGCTGTTCTTTGTCATGGAAATATCTTATTTCTCCATCCATTTTGAAGGATAGTTTTGCAGGGTACATCTGTCTAGATTGGAAATCAGTTTCCTTTAGGATCTGAAATATTTCATTCCATGTTTTCTTGACTTTTTTGTTTGTGGAACATCAATTGAAATACAGAAATATAGGAAAATGACAAAACGAATGATGAAAATGCAATCTCAAATATCCAGCCCATCTCAAGAAAGCCTAGAAACCATGTACATAGAAGAAAATATATGTCATACACCTGAAATACCTGAAATAATAGCAACAGAAATAAAGAAGAAACTCCAGGGAGATTTAAAGGAATTCAAACTAGAAATAATCTCCCCAGTAAAAGAAGAAATGATAAAAGTAAAGAAAGAGATGCTGAACACATCTAAAGAAGACATAATTTAAAAAAGAGAAGAATGAAATGGAAAGATATAATCCCTGGATGAACAACATAAGAAACAAGCAATACATGAAGCAGATTCAAGAGATATTCAGGAAATCATAAATTCCATTGAAAGTTGTCAAAACCGCCTCAACAAAAGTGAACATAGAATTACAGAACTTGAAGACAAAATTGCAGCTAGTGAACAGGAAAGATTTTTAAAAATAATAATCAATCAGCAAATAACAATTCAAAAGCTACAAGAAGATTAAAAGAAAAACAACATAAGATTGATAGGGATAAATGAAAAATAAGGGGACAACACAAATGATATCAAAAGACAATTTACAGAAGTAGTAGCTGAAAATTTACCAAACATGAGAATGGAAACTGACATTAGGATTAGTGAAGCATATAGAACTTCAAATAGCCATAACCAAAATAAAACTACACCCAGACATATAATATTCACCATTCTTAAAATCCAACTTAAAAATAGAATATTAAAAGCTGTTAGAGAGTAAAGACAGATCACCTATAAAGGAAAACCTATCAGAATTTCTAGTTTGAATTCCTTTAAATCTTCCTGGAGTTTCTTCTTCATTTCTGTTGTTATTATTTTAGGTATTTCAGGTGTATGACATATATTTTCTTCTATGTACATGGTTTCTAGGCTTTCTTGAGATGGGCTGGATATTTGAGATTGCATTTTCATCTTTTGTTTTGTCATTTTCCTATATTTCCGTATTTCAATTGATGTTGCAAGGCTTCACCTGGGTGTTTTGGAAATTGTCCCCTATGCCCTGGGCAGCTGTCACTGAATTGAAGTTGATGAGAATGTTCTAGTCAGGCCCACAGGGCCTCCTGTGCCACTCCAGTGTTCCTGGAAGCTGGATGGGCACCTAACCACTGTGGACAAAGTTCCAAAGCTCCCCGGGCTAGGACAAATGTGCTGGAACTCACTTCATGTGCCCTCAGCTTAAATGATTTAAAAGGATGCCTGTGTGTAATCCAGTTGGACTGCAAACCCTCCCAAGCCTGGTCTAGTGTGGCTGGAAGCTGGGCAGTTCCTTGACCACAGGAACGCTGATCTTAAACTCTACTGGGGTTTGGGATGTTGTGCAGGATCTCACCTCCCCCAGGAGCCCAGTTCTTCACATTGAAACAAGGTCACTGGATGTGGCCTAGGCAGACTGGAAACCTTCAGAGCTCAGTCTAGTGTGGCTGCAATCTCAGCTGGTGCTTGTCCACTGCAAGAGATGATTTTAAACTCTTCCAGGGTTTGAGATTTTGTGCTGGAACTCACCACTTCCTGGTGGCAGTGCAGTTCCCTCCTCAAAAGGATAGAATTTTGAAAAAAAAAAAAAAAAAATATATATATATATATATATATATATATATATATATATATATATTCTCATTGATTAAGCAGTATTTCTGATTAGTTATCCTTTAGAATAAATGTTTCCAGGATATTTAGATGAGTAGTAATGGACAAATATACATGTAATAACACACACAAAAAAACAAATGCAAGTCTACCTTTTTAAGTATGTCATGATAATTTAAAACTTTTGTAAACAAATATGCTAAGATTTTAAGAACAGTAGTAACTAGGAATTGTTCAAACATCAGCCATATTCTGATTTCATATGAGTATATATATATATTATAGTATTCTAAAGTTGTTTAAATTGACTCCATCTGCAGATTTCAGCACAAATCATGGCTTTCAAACTTCTATTTACCAATAGCTATATCACATGCATACTAAGGTCCTGATGATTGTATTTACTGCATAAAATTATTGAAACTGAGAATTTCATTGCCCTAGCTCTGTTTTTACCTAAGATAGTCACCAGTCTTTCTTTGTATTGTCTTATGTTTCTCCTGTGTCCAAACTTGAACCAATAAGCTAGAACCAAGAGTGCAGAGCAATTTGATATAAAACATTACCACCAAAAGCCCTGCTGTAGGATAAGTGCTTTGTGTGAGGCAAGTTAAATATAAATTTGCTGTAGGAAAGCAAGCACCATGCACATTCCCTACTCATTTGTTTACAATAATTTGGGGTTAACATCCAAGAATGAAAGAGATAACACCTCTACTTATGTGTATCCATCATATACCTCTTTAAATTATGAATTAGGGAGTGTATGTGGAAAATGATACTGAAAGCATTGCATATTTTTCCCTGGTTTCTTTATTTGAAACTATGTATTATGCACTACTTATGAATTTTGAAATAATTGAGACTGACTGGACATGTCTAAAACAGCTTTCAGCAAGTAGAACAGGCAATTGGATAAAAAAAAATTCAGTATATCTTTAATTTAATGTAATAGTTCCCAGTAGTTGGTTTAAGCTTCTTTTCTAAGTCGTACATTCAACATTTTCCCTAAATTGTATCTTAAAAATAAAATAATTTCTTAGGTAAAAAAGAAATAAAGTAAACTTCATCATCTTACTTATTTTATAAGCAAAACGACAACACAAAATATATCAGGCAGCTGGTGCGTGACCTCTAGAAGCAAGCTGAATTTCGGTTCCAGCTTGTATAACTACTTCTAGTGCGAATTTGCTGAATTGTTTTAAACTTCTTTTTCCTCACATGTTCAATGGATGACAACTACATGTTCCTGTTTTTATGGTAAGCAGTTAATAAAATAACACATGTAAAGGACAAGCACAATACTTGAATTGTGAAAAAGCACTCAATAAATTATAATTATGAGACCGTATATCCAAAATAATGAGGACCAAACAATAAGCTGTGATGGCAAAGGAAATATTAAATATTTATTTGTATATTATATTATTTCATTTTGAAATTACATTTGTGTATAACATATATAGAACTTGAAATGAATATAAAAATGTAGTCATGTTGCACCTGCCACTAGAAACACCAGAAGGGCACCCAGAATTTGGAAGCAGATCTATTTTACCTCAGTGGGAAGTGATTGAGCTCATTCCCAAAATGTCAAGCCCTGCTAACTAGTGATCTAAGGTTTACGTGGAATAGGCAAGTAGGAAATACAGAGGCAGAGTGGCTTATGAACTGGGGATTGGTTCTTACAATATGCATCATAGTGACCAGTTATGCATCACAGTGACCAGTCATATTTTAAGAAACAAAAGTCATAGGAACTGTGATCAGAACAAATTACCTGGACACATAACAAACCAAAGTACACTGGCTGGGGAGGGTTGCATTTTCTGTTACAACTTCGTAACTGCTGAATTTTTTGTGGCATTTAAATTTATTGATATGCTTGGATCATCTATTTCACTTTTTCCCACTTTTTTCTGCATCTGCTTTTTCCCTACCAGAAAGAAATACACTCAAAATGTGGTAATGCTCTTGGTTATAAATACAAAAAAATATATTTAACATTCTTTTAGGCAAGAAACAATTTAATTATTTCACTTAACAAAAACACAAAGTAGTCATGTAGTTTCATAAGTGCATCATCAATTTAATGACAGTGGAATACCAAGGGTACATTTTTTTTCCTTCATTTTAGTGGGGTGACTGCAACAATTCCACCAACCTAAATCTCACATAACAGTATTATAAAGAATTAAGCAGCTGAGGGCGTAATCCCAGTACTAATGCTGATAATCCTCGCAACTCAATGGGCTGAGGCTGCAGGATCCCTCTGTGTTCAAGGCCAGTTTGGGCTACCTAAGCGAATTACATGTCAGCCTGCACTACATAGAGAGAACTTGTCCCAAAACAAACAAAAAGAAACAAAGCAAAGCAGAGAAGTAGAAAAAAAAAAAAAAGACAAAACCTTTCCAATGGAAAACTATATATCTGGTCAGTTTCTAAAATGGGACCATACTATACACATGTTTAGCATATTGCTGCTCTTAGTCACAAAAATGTGCTAAAACTTTATCTGGGTCAACCACTACAGGATAAACTTATACTTTTAAAAGGTTGCACTGCCTAAAGGTGTACTATGCCATTATGTAGTGTTACACGATAATTTATTCAATAATTTTTTCATTGTGAGATATTCAGTTTGGTTCCAGATTTTTTTCTACTTTGAATAGCTCTGCAGTCAATATTCCTGTGCATAAGGCTTCTTATGTTGGAGGCTTTATTTTATTGAGTAGATTTCCTAGAAGTGATATTGTTGGGTTAAAAATTATAATACTGTATTTTAATTTCAGTACATAGAACAGATTGCTTCCCAAAATATTATAACACCTTACATTTCCACTAGCAATATCTAAAATGTTCTTTTCTTCAAACTTTTTGGCAACAGTTGTCACCAGTTTTATATATTTTTATGAGCCTTATGGATGAAGTCACATCTCATTTTTATTTTGAATTTGCCTATTGAATATGAATTTTTTTCATATATTTGTTGGCAGTTTATTCATTTTTTCTGTCTTTTTTCAATTAGGATGTTTGGAATTTTCTTGTAGTGCATATTATGTATCAATACATTACAGATATTAACCCTTCATTTGGAATTTGCATTTCAATACAACTGGTAATCTATCATGTGTCCATTGGTTTTATTATGAGTATGTAAGTTTTAGGCTGTATATTAGAAGGTACATGGTGAAAAAGGTCACACTTATCCCTTGGGTAAAATTTGATTGTGTACCTACCTTATTATATTTTCTATCAAGGCTTTGTACATCTGTGTAAGCTGACATATTTAACTACAGTAATTACAACCCTGAAACCAATTAATTTAGAAAGCATACCAATTCTCTTCAGTGAGGATACAAAGACTAAATGGTCTTCTTGACATTAAATTCAGAGAGACAGATGCATAGGATATGCGGTGAAAGGAGCCATATTCTGTGTGCCATGTGTCCAGAATGCTGTTCTTTGATTGATTGGATTCATAATTACTATGTCAGTACCTTGTAACTTTATCCTTCCCCTGAGAATTCCTCCCACCTTGAGGTAGAGGTCTGCTCTATGTAAATAGCTGTAAACTTATACCTTCGCTAAGGCAAGGAGCATATGAGCATGCTAGATAACATTAAGGACACTTGCCTCTGGATGGACAATTTTGGTGGTCCATGTGCTCTAGATCTGCGTCTGGAATCAGATTTAAGCTAGCTGCAAACATATTTGTGCACAGTCTCATTCTAGGACTTATTTAACTTCCCTCATTCTTTTATATAGCTTGTTAAAGAGCATTTTCAAAACAAATTGTAGAATTGCTATGTTTAACAAACGCAAAATGTGAATGTCTACTTAAATTTAATTTCCAACAAAAATAAATTACTTTAGTGTCAGTATGTCCAGTTTAATACTTGAGACATCTATAAACTGTAATATTAATCACAATTTTGATGATGTTCAAATTTAACTGATCCTCTTGTATTTTGTCTAGCAAACACTTGTATAAGAATCCCGTTGTTTCTCTATTTTCAAGGAATGCAATATAAATTACTGGTCATTGACAGATTTATATTTTTACACTTGAAAAAAGAAATTAAGTTTCACATGCCTGAAATAGTAGCATACACCTCTAATCACCATGCTGGGGAGGTGTTAACAGGAAGATTGCCTGGAGTTTCAGGCCAGCATAAACTACATAATAAATTAAAGTCTAGCATTAATTTCAGAGTGATACCCTGTCCCCTCCCCCCAAAAAGCAAAAGAAAGACAAAAGAAACGAAATTATTTCATCATTAACCTAAAGGTAAGCAATCCTGCTAAATTCATATGTCTATTATGTATCATAGTGTGAAAACAGCTACATGTTAAAATATTAGATTGCAGTTAACACATTTTTATATGATATAATTTGCTTATCCTAAGTGTACATTTAAGCATTTCACATGAGGAATTGGCTATTTTATTTTTATTATTATTATTTTAATTTATTGGTACACATGTGGTAATTAATGTTTATATTACTTGTAGGAATATCCATGTTTATAACAGCATAATTTATAATGGCAAAATCTTGCAAGTGCTCATATATCCATCAACAGATGAGTGGATAAACAACATGTGGTATTTATATACAGTGAAGTATTACTTTGTCCTAAAGAACTTGAGTCATTTCTAGGAAAATGGATGTACTTGTGTCCATCTTACTTTACAATTTCTGTTTATTTGCAATTGTGAACGTAAGAGAGGTTTTAATTCAAATATAAATTCTATTTATAAATTTTATTTTTTTTTAGTTTTAAAGCAGTAAAACTAACAAAGTAAAACAGAATAAAGCCAATTAAAACCAAACAATGAAAGAAACACAGGACTTCAAAACATGGTAATAGGAAATTAACAATGGCAATCATAATGTATGTTTTTATTTTCAAAATAGATACTCATACCATCAGACATAATAAAATCAAACAAAACAAAACAGGTTAAAATCAAATGAAATCACACAAAACAATAAAAATGATAGAGGACTTCCAGACAAGGTAAGAGGAAATTAATCATTGCTACCATAATGCCTCTTGCTATCTTTAAAATAGCTGCCCAAACATCAGACATAGGCATACAAATTAACCAAACAATGCAAGAACTAAATTGCTTTTTTACTTTAATTGTTATCTTTTCAGAAATTTCAGGTGTAGGACTTCCAATTTATCCTATGTCTGTGCCTCTTCAATTTGTTCTGTGTGACTGGAGGTCTGAGATTTTATTTTGCTTCTTTGTCACGATATTTTCCTGTGTTCCTATGAATCAGTCCATTGATGTATCCTGGGTGCTTCCTGCATTTGCAGCCAGTCCCTTGGTGGAGCAGATCAGACTAGGCACATGGGTTCCTCTGATTTGGGTTTCCTGGATGCTCCTCTGCTGACAGTGGAATCTCAGAGCATGGCTTTTTTTTTTTTTTTTTTTTTTTTTTTTCTGGGCCTGCGCTGAACTCACTGGATCTCTTTGGGCTGTTGGCACATGGCTTCAGTTGTATATTAAGTCCATTTGTTTACAAGTCTGTTCAGCTCTGATAGTTGTTTGCTGATTTTAGGCTAGTTGATCTGTCTCTGTGACAATGGGGTATTGAGGTCTCTTGTTACAACTGTGTTATTGCTCTCTTGATTTTACACGTCTACCAAGAACTGTCTCATATAGTAAGGTGCTCTTGTGTTATATATATATATATATATATATATATATATATATATATATATGAATAATTATTATTATGGCATTTGTGCTATCTCCAGCTTTCTCATTGACTCAAATCAACCTTACGATGTTCTTTGCTTCTTCTTGTATCTGCTGGATTGATTTCTCATGGCCTCTTGCTATTTTTAAATTATCTTTTTTCATGATTAATAGCTATAATTGTGACTTCAAGATATGAAATTCTATCTTTTCCTTTATTCAATCTGTTTAATACTTTCAATGGAGGTTTTAATTTCCTGGGTCTCTATTTGAATATATTTCATGGGTTCCATTTCTCTCCTATGTTGGTCATTCTTGTTTACATGTTTTCTAAGCTCATCTATTCTTTTATTTTTGCCTTCTCTAATATCTTTGATTTTAAGCATCATTTTATTTTTGTACCTGAGAGATCATTTTCTCTATAGCCTGTCCCATTTATTTTTTCACTTCTGTTATCGTTTCAGAAAGTTTCAGTGTTTTACTTCTAATTTCATGCATGCCATTGTGTTTCAAGGCTTTTTGGCTGGGTTGGGGTTCTAGAACCACACTATAATTCTATATTTTGCCCTTCTTCACCATCTGTTTTCCTATTCTTTTGTTTTCTATGTTGATGTCTTCTAATCTCCCATAATATATAGCTCTACCACTAGCACTGAGACCTCTTTCAAGGAGTAAAGGAGATGCCTGTTCCTCAGGGATGTCCTCTAGATGTAGTTTGCTCTTTATAGTTACCCCAAGAATGTACCTTCTTCTGCTGTTTACAGTACTGTGATAATGTCCATATCAAATCCCAGAGATATTATGGTTATGGAGCCTATCTTGGTCTCTGAATGTGTAGGCAGGGACTGGTCCTCTGTGTGTGGAGTTCTGCAGAGTCCAATTGCTCTCTACTTACTGTTTCTTCAGATAATTCTACATTACTGGCCTTGATGTTTACTTTGCTCTCCAAAGGTGTTTGTGCATCTGTGTTCCTGGCTGTGTCCTGAGTCTTGGGATTCCCATTAGTCTTACACTCTTTCAGCCAGCCCCACCATCTGAAGAGGTAATGGAGGAGGCCAGGAGTATGAATACACTGTCACACAGGTAGCCCAGCCATCTGGGATGTTATGGTTGGAAGCAGAGTGTGAACTAACTTTTGTCCCACTGTCCCACCCTCTAGGGTGCAATGGAGGAGTATAAACTGTCTTCTAGCCAGTTCCGTCATCTGGGATGTAATGGAGGGGCACAGAGTGTGAACTCACTGTCTTCCAGCCAGCCTCACTATACAGGATGTAATTCTCTGTATAACTTTCCCATTTGTAAACATTCAAACGAAATTTGTAAAATTTTATAATTTTCCTGTTGTATGTATTTAAATACACTTTTTAAATTATTTCCCCGACTATTTAAACATCTCAAAATAAAAATTAAGGTTAATTTGAAAAATATAGTAGTTTGTGTAGAATTAGATGGTTTAATGACTTTTTGTCATAATAAATTTATAAGAATTTAAAGATGAGTTGTGTATTTGTCTTTTACAAAAACATATTTTTGAAATTTGCTGACATATTTTTATGATATCTTGTGTATATATGTATTTATTTATTTTTATTTTTATAGGTGTGCAATACATAGTGATTATATTCCTCAGGGGATGTCGGTACATATAAATAATAGTTGTGAAACATTTTTCTTCCCTTTCCTCTCCACTACCTCTATCTTTTAGTGTCTTCTTCTCTTTTTATTTTCTTTTAAAGAGAATAAAACAAAAGATAACAAAGCAAAACCAACAAAGCTAATCATAACAGAACAATGCAAATACAGGGCTTCACAACAAGACAACAGGACATCAACAGTGGCTATCATAACGTCTCTTGTTTTCTTTGAAATAGTTGAGCATACCTTCACACACAATAATATCAACCATAACAAAATAGTATAAAACCATTCAAAAGAATGAATGGATTATAGGATTTCCAAACCAGATAACAGGAAATGGACAATGGCTAATATAATATCTTATTTTCCTCAAAAAGGTTATCATAACATCATACATAATAAAATCAAATAAAACATAACAAGAGAGAACCAATCATAACAGAAGAACAAAAGCATGATAGGACTTCAAGACAAGATGATAGGAAATTGGCAATGGCAAGGAAAATGTCTCGTTTTCATCAACATATCTGTTTATACCATATGTATAATAAAATGTAACAAAAAATCAGAATAAAACCAATTAAGTAAACAAATTAAAGTATTATAAGACTTCAAAGCAATATAATAGAAATTGATCTCCTCTTTTAAAAGATATGTATCTCCCTATTTCCTATAATGTCTTTTATTTTGCTATTTATCTATATATTGTTTTTCTCCTATTAGACATGCCAGGCCGTATCTAAACTTGCGTGTCTGATTTATTGTACTTAACATTAGGATCTAAAGGTTCACGCATTTTCTTACAAATGACTGGCAACTGGTTCTCAAACACATGCTAATTAGTGTATTTCCTAAGTTAATACATTTAAAAAAGTGAGTTGGTCCTTTCAAAACAACATTGATATTTTGCTAATGAGAGAAAAAAGTTACTGAAACAGAAAATAATTTGGAATGAAGATGATTTTGTAAGCAAATAATTGAAGCATTTTTTTTATGTCATTTTGCCCCTTAAGGCGATATGAACTTTAATTGCCATATCTTTGGAAATTGTTTATTTTACTTTTTTAAAATTTTATTTAAAGATAACAAAAGCAAAACAGAAAAAGGGTAGCAACAATACACAATTCAAAAAAATAAACACTGAGAAATAACTAGCTGATAAATTACATACTGTCATATTAGAAATAGTTGTTCAAGTTACAAAATTAAAGCATATAAAGTGGACATTCAGACAGCGAGGAAACTTTTTAATGTATGGTTTTCTTTAAATTTCTCAAATGAATACCTTCGTTAGAAACTAATTCATTTGTAAAAGCATACATTGCAATGTTGTATCATTAATTGTGGGGAGAAAAGTTGAAATTTCAAGAAAATTTTCTGAGGTTTTATGTCAAAAAATTGGGCATGATTGGTAACTAAGATTAAAATGATATTCAGTACTCAGTCAATAATAACTTTGATCTAATTAACTTTAGAAATTTCATTTTGGGGCTCCTTTGCTTTTATTATTGGCATCAGCTGAGACTATATGTGGCCTTAAATGTTCTGAACTGAAGAGCAGAAGAAAAAGATGAGGAAAAGGACACAGGAGGGAAATAGAAACAGTGTGGAGATCTGTCATAAAAAGTTAATGCAATAGGTAAATTTTGGAATTTTGATATCCTATCTCCCTCTCACCCTCCCTAGGAAGTTTCTTTTTGAACTATGTTAGGCACTTAATAATAATATGATAAAAATCAACAATTTTGAAAACAAAACATAAAATCAATCTTTGAATTCCTGCACTAGCAAGTATTAGCCAAACACTAAAATTATAATCTGAACATTTAGAAAAAAATCAGTATCACTTTTAGAGCAATTATATTTATTAAGCCATACTTTAACAGTTTTAAAATGATAGTTGTTTTGTTAATTTATTACCTTTTGTGTTCCTTCAATATATATATATATATATATATATATATATATATATATATATAATTTGTGTCAGTGTAGCTCATATTTAAATAAATTGGAAAAATTATGTACATCTACTTGGATGTGTAGGAGGGAGGGTAGAGTTCTGTGTTTATGCTTTAGAGTTCTGCATGTATGGATATCTCTTTATAGGTCCATGATTTGATCCTGATAAAGATACAACTGGAAAGTATACTAACAAACTCTACCTACTTCACGACGAGAAATATCTATGACCACTTTTTTTTTTTTCTGTTTAAGGAATACACCAGGACTGCTTCATGACTAAAAATAAATATGACTATTCACTGTCTCAAGGATCACAATTATACGAGGCTTGATGTCACACTCCTGAAATCTCCAAACACAGTGAGGATAATGCCATAGAACTGCAAGTTTGAGCCCAATCTGGAAAATTTAGAGACTTGGCAAGACTGTCTCAAATTACATCAGTTGGAGATCTAGTTCATGGGAAAATCCCGGGACTCAGTCCCCAGTAACATGGTACAAAAAGAATCATGATTTAACTGCCTTGGTGAAGTTAGTTTGAAACCCCTTTTGGTGTATGTATGGGGTGACTGTAAAACTACTTGGGGTGCTTCTGCTCAGTTCTTCTGGGTGCTTAGTAGTTATATACAGTGGAGTGAAAAATATCAAGTGGGGACGCTTTCCTTCCCTAAACCTCAAAAATTCCCATGGCTTATTATTTTACTATTTTGAACACTGATTTTTGATATATCCAAGATACCAGTCCTTTGTTTGATACATAGCTTTCATACATTTTCTTTCAGTCTTTAGCTAAGTTTTATCAGTATTTAATACAGTGCAAAATTGTAATTCTATTGGTTTAATTTATCAATTTTACAATTTATGAATAAAGTTTTTATGCTAACCTTGTATCTTTTTTCTAAATATTTTAAAAGTCTATGTTTCAATTTAAATCATGTTATCTCTTTTCTGCTGAATTTTGTATAAAAAGTGAGATTTTAGTTGATGTTTACTTTTGCTTATTCATGTCCAGTTTCGGCAGGACAATTTGTTCAAAAAGTTTTATCTTCCTATACTGAAACTCAAGATTACGTAGGCATAGTGTATGTTTGTTTTCAAGGTTCTCTATTTTGTTTCATTTATTAATATTTCACTCCACTAATACTACAATGTCTTGATTACTTTAGCTATACAGTAAGATTCAATAAAGGGTAAGGAGATTATTCTCACTTAATTCTTCAGTCAAGTTTCCTTTTTCTACTATTATTCCTATGCCTTTCCACAGGAAATGTTGCTGTCACAAAGTGATACTGTTGAGACTTTGACATGAATTGAATTAAAGCTATGAATAAATTCCAAGAGTATTTACATCTTCGCTATGTTATGTCTTGCAATACATAAAGGTGGTGGCTATTATTATTTTTTTAATCGGCATCGGGGATCGAACTCCCAACCGCCTGCTTGCAAGGCAGGTGCTTATGTCGCTGAGCTAAATCCTCAGCCCCTAAAGGTGGTGGTTATTATAATGTATTTCATCCATTACTATATTTTTCACTACATATATTCAGTAAATATTTTGGTAAGTTTGTATGTTAATAGTTCACTATATTTACGTGATTTTAAGGCTGCCGCGTACACCATTGTTGAGATGTAAGAACAGAGCAAATAAATATTGACCTCAATTCATGAAATTGCATACTATGTACTTGTTTAACTGATTACTACTGAAAGAAACTTTCTTTTATAGGTTTTTGGAACTTCCTACATAAATAATTGTGTCTGAAATTAGCGAAAGTTGTACTTTTTTTCTTTCTTTAGGTTTTTATTTTTCTTGCCTTTTTAGATGGGTAAGAATTCCAATTAGACTTAGATAAAACTAGTGAAAGCACAAACACTTGCCATGCTATTGATTTTAGGAAAACAGTCTACTTTGTGATATTTTTGTGTGTTAGTACATGTTTGCAGCATGTAATCGAAATGTTTATTTTAGGAAGTAGGTGCACAGGTTAACACATTTGATTTTTTAAAATTTCCCTTTTTCCTCTAGACCCCTCATAAGTCTTTCCCATATGCAAATAATATTTCTATTTCCTAGTGTCTGTATTAACAGAAGTTTCTCATATAACAGAAGTTACGTCATATTAAAGCTTACGTGTTTGATTTTTTACTAAGCATTATGGTTCAAGGTGCATCTATTTTCCTACAAATGACTCAATGCATCATTTATTGATGAATATATAAAAACAATGTGGTATTTAGCTTCTTGCTTTAAAATGTTTGCTTATATATTTACAAGTTATTTTGAAATTCAGAAAGTTCTCATGCTAAGAATGTTTATCATCAATGGGATTAGATTTTGTCAAATAGCACACATGTGTCCATTGGGAAAATTATAATATTTTTCATAATACTATTAATAATAATCATAATTTTCCCCCGTTTGATTTTGGAATATTAAATCAGTCTTCGAGTAAATCTGAAAACGTCATGGTGCATAATATTTCCAGATAGTTTATTTCATTTTGCTAACATTATGTTGATTACTAGCTTCATAAGACAAATAAGGAAGTGTATAGAGTCAAATGTGTTTCCACAAAATTCTTATATTGAAGCCCTAGTGGCAAATGTGACTATATTTGGAGACGAAACTTCAAGGCGGTATTAAGCTTAAATGAGAGCTTAACGTCCTGACTTGAGAAGATACACAGTGACATAAGAGACAGTAGAGATTCATTTCTTTCTGCTTCCACTAATAAAAGACCCTTTGGATACACTGTAAGAAGGAAGCTATTTACAAGCCAGTGGAAAGATACTCAGAATGAAACCTACATCGTCACATCTCCAGGCTCTAGAAATGTAAAAAAAAAAAAAAAAAAAAAAAAATTCATTCTGTTATTTAAGTCACCCAGTTTATGCTCTTCTGTTATGGCAGCCCTTAGTTGACTAAATCATTTCCATTTTATTTTTCTAAGTTTTCATTAGTGCATTTTATACATATTAATGTGTTTAATTTTTGCAGCATTGTATATATATATATATATATATATATATATATATATATCATACTTTGATCATTTAATTCATTCAACATCTGCTTCATCCATCTACTGTTTTTCTTTACTTTTACTAATATACTTAAACACACTTCTACTCTCATAACTTTCACTTTACGTGAAACAAGCAGATTCAGCAAAAAGTATATTTCATTATTTTCTTTTATACAAGGAATGAGACAGAGATCTTTAATATTTTAGAAAGTTTATGTAAATTTGAGTGTTTTAAAATTTTAGTACACTACTGCAGTGAAATGATCTGTTGAAAATCAGTTTTTTTGAAAATACAATCACATAATTCATTTTCTTAGTTATAAAATTATCTAATTTTAATGCATGATTGTGCAAATTCAGTAGGTTGTAGTTTTTGAGAAAAGTAATTTCTTCTAAATTGCTGAACTAATGACATAAAATTTGGTTATATTATATCTTTTTGGTCTTCAGGTGCTTAGTTACATGTTCTGTTTCATTCTCTTTATTTCCATCAGTTTTCCTAGGGGTTTTAGTACTAATAAAAACTTCTTAAAGCCATATTTTTCACTATTTTATATTGTTTTCTTGATTTTGATAAAATTATTTTTTGCCTTTATATTTTTATCTGGTTCTTCTTACTTTGCATTTATATTGCATTTTTTTTTTCATTTCTTGAACTGAGAACTGGCCAGGAATTTAGCACTATGGCACACGGGTCTGTCTTACATGTGTGAAGTTATGAGTTTGATTCAAAGTACTAAAAAAGAAAGAAAGAAAGAAAGAAAGAAAGAAAGAAAGAAAGAAAGAAAGAAAGAAAGAAAGAAAGAAAGAGAAAGAAAGAAAGAGAAAGAAAGAAAGAGAACGAAAGAAAGAAGAAAGAAAGAAAGAAAGAAAGAAAGAAAGAAAGAAAGAAAGAAAGAAAGAAAGAAAGAAAGAAAAGGAGATTTTATGACATTTTCTTCTTTTTAATACAGACAGTTGATGCTGAAAACTTCACTGTGAGCACTGAATTTAATTGTGTGCTATGGAAGTTGATAAATGATTTGTTCAAATTCAATCTGTTCTATCCATTACTTTACTTCTTTGAAGAATTTTGTCCTTGATGAACGAAAGACTTGTAAGTAGGCTGGCACTGGGAAATATCCACATTTAATTTTTGTTATTGTCTTCCTCATTGATTCTTTGATGGTCAGAGACGTTCTTTATAAAACTGGTACCTAAAATTTGCCAAATTTATTTTAAGGTCCTGTATATAATTTATTTTGGGGAATGATTTAGGTGCACTTGGAAAAAAATGTATTCTGATCTTGCTTCATAGAGTATATTATCTCAACTAAGTCCAGCTGCTTGGTTGTGTTGCTAAATTCCACATCCATATCACTTTTATTGTAGAATTTATTAGGAAATTTTGAAAACAGAATTCTGAATTTCTTATTTCTCCTTTCCATTCTATCAGTTTTATATTACATTTTTCACTATCTTTAATTTGGTACACATGTATTTAGAATTTTGATGTCCTCCTCATGGATCAGTCTTTCTAGTATTATGTAATGGCTCTCATTGATTGTAGTAATTTTCTTCACACCTGAAGTCTATTCTTCTTATGCTCATATATTCTAACCTACTGTTTTATGCTTAATTATTGCATTATATATTTTATCTATCTTTATTCTCAGCATATCTATCATATTTGAAGTTATTTATGTAAGTAACTTTTTGTAATATTATGTTTTTGATCCACTGACAATCTCTGCCTTTCAATGAGTGTGTTTTGATCTTGTTATTCAAGGCCATTTTTTATATGAATAGCCTTACATTTACCACATATTTTTTCTGCTATTTGATCTTTTTTCTTGTTTCTCTGATGATCTTTATTCACATTGCTATTCTTTAAACAATTTTTAAAAGGTTTCATCTTTAGTCATTATAGTTTCTTTTGTATGTAATTTTGTAAAGTTCCTAGATGGCTACTCTAGGCACACAAATATGTACATTGCATAGGTATGTAATTTTTCATGTACTATTACCAATATTTTATCATCTTAAATGAAGCGCATGAACTTGGTTTTCATTATACTCTGTTATGGTTTCTATTTAGATGTTTCTGCAAAGCCTCATGTAGTCATATGAGAGGCTTCTTCAGATGTGAGTGGATCCAGAATGTGTGAAGCTAGGATTGATTCATGGTACAATGCTAGGATCTAGCATGCTAGGGGTAAAGGTGTGAGTATTACCAACCCTAAGTAGCCCTGATAAGACATAAGGGATAGAAAATGCTGTGCTTTTGTTGCTTTGCTAACTTCTGCTCACTGTGAACTGTTTCTTCTCTGAGATGCCTTTCTGATGTTCCACTCTGCCTGGGAGCCAGACAGTTATGGACTGAAGCCTCTACAAGCTATGAGCTAAATAAACATTGCCTTCCTTAACTTGTGGATGTTTGGTATTTTGTCTCAGTAGTGAGAAAAATAATTAACATACACACTTTACTTTTCTTATTTTTAAATACTGTCCTAATTATTTCCTCTGTATGTATTGAGAACAATATCAGACCGTTGTATTTTTTCCTTAAAATTGAAATATGATTTAAGAAACATATTCAAAGTAGGAAAGTGTTTAACCATAATCTTAGTCATTTTGTTGTTCTTATTTTCTTCCGAAATTTCAAGTCACTTTTATGATCACTTTTACACTTCAAAAACTTTAGCCACGTTTTGATGCTAAATTTTCTACCAACAAAATCTATTAGTTTTCCTTTATCTGAGGATGTCTTTATTCCAATTAATTTTTTAATCTTTTTACTATAGGTAACTAAATTTCTGCAACTGAGAACACTAGATATGAGTGTACCACTAGATGTGTTAGTCTAATCTAATGAAACCAGGAATGGAACTTTCCACTCTGATACAGGGTCTATACTCCAAAACTCTACAGTCACTTCACTGTATTCATGTAGTAGTTACATCTTCTGGCAAAGTAGGTGTTTTTCTCTAAGTCTAAAGATACTACTGATAACTGAGTTTTGTACTCCAAGGATCTAGGGGCTTCTTCCCAGTATCTGGGCCTCTGGGACTCTCATTGGGGACATTAGGCTTCCTACCAGGAGGAACAAGGGAACTTCCAACTCTCCTGAACAATTTCTCTCCTCCTCCTTCAGGCTATGAAGTTCAAGGAAACCCGATATTCCCAATGAACTTTTTTCTCCCTATTCTCCATCATCAGTACAGACCACTTGGTTTTCAAAATTAACACAAATCAAATCCATACATCACCAGTAGAAGAATATGAGGACTAAGGATTTGCATCTCAAATGTATTTCTCAGGGGATTGTGGGGCAGAAGCTCTGAGACCTTAATTTTCGTGCTGGTTAAAGCTTTGTGTTGAAATTATTTAAGGCACCGCAAGCAGCAGAGAAGCTACAGAAAGGAACTAGCAGCGTCTACCTGCCACTTTCAAATATTCTCATTTCCTGTTGAGTTCAGTTTGTAAAATTTGTCATTGTTTTCTGCACCAAGGACAGTTTTGTTTTTTCCTACATACAGATCATGGTTTAGGCTCCTTCTAGTCTCTTGCTTGGTTATATTTTAGCTTTCAGATTTATTCAACCAATTGATTGTCTGCTGAGGTAAAGTATTGGGTACCAGAGATTTCAGAGTTCTCCAGGAATCTCCTCCAGCATCTGTCTGAACCCTTCAGTCCCCTCTTCCATCTGCTCTCTCTATTCCTCCTGTTGTCTTCCAGTGCAGGTGCTCTACTTAAAAATCACTGCATGCCTGCTCCTCCCACCGTCTTTCCTACCCATAGGCTTATGCCGCAGCATGTTTTTCACTCCATTCACTGACTTCCTTCCTGCTGCCACCTGAAAGGCCACAATTACTACTCCCATCTACTTTTGCACCACAACCAAGCTCTCTGCCACCTCCGGCTCTCCTCAACTGTAGGCTCCTGACCCAGATTTGCAGTTTTCTCCTCCGTGGCCACTAATATAACAAGGACTGAGTTTTCTAGGTGACTGACGATAGCTTCAGATACGTGGCGCTTGAGACCACTGTACCAGCTGAAAAAGAAACACATGGCTATTTCCTTAGCCACTGCCACCCCTTCCAAAATCACCACCATCAATAACACACTTGCCACCCTGTGTTTGCCATACCCAATATTACTGTCACTAGCGCTGGGCACACAACAGCAGGACCACCAGTTTCTTTAATATATGGTTTATCTTGGTGTGACAGCAAGTAGGAGAGGGTCTCTGTAGCACAGGCCTAGGATAGTTCTGGGAAAAGCACCTTCACCCCCTAGCCATGTCAAGTAATCTGCAGGGAGCTGGTTGTAGGAGGTCATACTATCCAAAGAGCACAAGGGGCCTCTGGTGTACTGCTAGATTGTGTGCTACCTAGAGGACTATACAGTGGGCACACAGAGTCAAAGCATTCCGTAAAGCTTCAAGGGCCAGCTCCATGGCTATGTGGTGGCAAAGCAATCTGAGTTACTGAACAAATGCCATCTGAGCTGAATACCCTGAGTATGCTCAAATCATTTGTGAATACCAGGCAGGTGGCATATGGCACCAAATGTAACAATGTCTTTGCTGTGGATGTGCAGATGGGCCATATTTTGCCCCTATGCCTGATGCAAGACAGATTACTTGGTGAGGCTTACATACAGCCCACCTTTGGCATCCGCACTATAAAGCTGAATCCTTCCAAGATGTTTGTGGCATTAGGGTCAATAACCTAAAAATCAAGAAGTCTACCGACTATCTTCCATTTACCTATGAAACTATTATGTCTAAGAAGAAGAAGAAACCTTCATTCCATGGATCAGGGACACCATGGCCATGAGTGGCTCTAGCAATAGCACCATGGCAGTATGGACGGTCAATGCTGATATATGCAAAGCCAGCATTGCTGGCCACAGTGAAGAGAGGCTTCTGGTCTATGCTCACCTTCATCTGAGGGATATAAAACTCATCTCCAGACCCAGCACCAACCTGATGTCTTATTTATATTCTCCTTGCTGAGATTCCATGTCAGACACCTACAACTTTATGGATCAAACTTTAATTATGATTCTCAGTTTGTAGAGGTTTTGGTCATTAATCAGCTGGTTTCATGGCAATACAACATGGCAGTGAGGTCTGGGAGAGAGAAAACAGTCCATGGAAGGGCAGACAGGAAGAAGAGAGGGATGAAGGGAATAGAAAGGACATACTGCCAGGACATGCCACCAGTGATGTATCTCTTCCCACTAGGCTTCTGATCCCAAAATTATACACAGCTATAATTCCATCAGTGGATTAATCCAGTCTCTCATATCCATGATCTAGTATCACACATTCATGAGCTAGTCACCTTACAGCCCAACCTATGAGGGGGGACATCTAGATGCAAGTCATATCATAG